>NC_134314.1:8693861-9049042 GCF_964195595.1 Calonectris borealis
GTAATCCACGGCAAAGGTAGCAATTTAGAAGAGATGCTCATTTAGAAGGTCCTTGCTCTCAAAAAGCAGAAAACCACCTTATTTTGCACTAGTCAGCTGGAAATACCACACTGGTGGGTGCCCCTCCAGATATGAAATCAGAGGATGGTAGCTGAGCTTCAAGTGATCTTGGTGTAGATAACAGAAATAGGATACTTGAGTTCAGCCAAAAGTATGAGCAGAAAGGTAATCACCAAGGACAAAATTAAAGTCGCCACGTGGGTGGACACAAGCTTTGGGGTAACCTAGAAAGCCTGGTGCATCAGCACTGCCTGACAGTGGAGCACCCAAAAACTGACTGGGCATCTCCCTTGTGAGGCTGCAGCTCCCTGGACACCAACGCTGCGGCTCTCAGTCCCGAGTCCCAGCCCACATCAGACTCCACTGTAGCCCAGACAGGCATCAACCCTGTCCCAGGTCCAGAGGAGCACAGCCTGGAGGATATCTTCTCTAACGACAGTGAATAACTGATTTCTGGCTGAATGCTGGAGCCTGAAAGCTGCATTCAAAGGTATGGCAGCCTGAAAGTAGGACTTCAGTAAAGGTTGTTTTTGAAATTGTTTAAATGCTAGCAGAAATCAGCCAAATGAGGTGGACGGGTAGACTGCCTGACTGTAACACAGGTTGAATCTCTCCCTTCCAGAATGCATTTATGTGTACGGATAACCCTCCCTTCCTTTTGGAGGCTGTCAAATGTTAAATAAATGATCGGCTGAAATACAGAGTGCTCTCTGTGGGAGAATGCAACATCGAACTCTTTTAGCAGTTCTCCCTCTCATGCATACCTGAAAGAATTTCAGTGTCGTACTACAATATGATGGGGTCACTGAGACACAACATTATCCACACTGTGAACCGCGGAGCCGAGCATAAAGTGCCAGGAAATCAACTACTGTGATACAGGACAAATGAAATTTCTAAAGACAACAAATAACTCTTTTTTTCAATCTGGTGGAAGCAAAAGCAGAAAGAGACAACACACTGTGAAAAATACAGGAAATGAGAAAAGCCTGGGCTATTAATAGTTTCAGTACAAATTAAAATAGCAGAGAGAAAGATTCCTTTCTTTCCCTCTGTTGGGCTCTCCTGCCCTACTAAAAATCTTCTCTCTTTAAGCAGTAACCTTCACGGATCCTAACATGGGTCTAGATTTGCTTGCGTGCCTCTCTTTTGCTGAGAAATCTGTCCTTCCTAATTACTTCTAAAGCAGTGACAAAAACCTTGTTGATCTGACCAGACAAATTCTGGCAAGTAAAACATTCAGAACTGTAACTATGAACATGCCGACTGCTGAGAGACGGGGATGATAATAGCACCGTTGATAACAATAAAAGGGACATAGGGAAGGACGAGAACTTAATTTTTGGCCACGTTCCATTTAAAGCAACTACAAAAGACATCTAAAAGAGATGTCAGAGGCAGAGACTCTGACAAGTCATCTAAGAGAAGATGTCAAAGAGGCAAGGGGCTGCTTACAGAGATTTCGCTACCCGGCTGAAGTAATACAATCTTCCTCTGGACTGTCTCCCCAGAGACTTGAATACAGGTATAATGATAAGTGATTCTTTTTTTTTTTTTTTTTTTTTAATCAGGAAGACAAGACAGTCTTAAAGGATCTTGATATGCAATGTATTTTTGTTGCAAAACCTCACGTTAGGAAGTGTGTTGCCATCAGAAGCAGGCACTCTCTCCCTTTTCTTGAGGGAAAACATGCAGCAGTTCTGTGGTTTACAGTGGGCAGATACACTAGTGGAAATGTTTCGGTGCTTTACTATTTATGCTTTAAATAAAAATGGCAAGTTTCTACCTCTTTACATCTTTGAACAGTGGCTCACTTGTGCTTGGTCTATTCTCTGCAGTCTGTTGTAGCGTTGTACGATACATGCTCAAATACAGGTCCTTCTCTGATAGCCTTGAAGATTTCCTTCTTTCGTTCTTTCCTATTCAGAGGCATCATGGCTGTTGTCACTTGAATATTGACAGCATTTTAGATGACTCATCATTCTAATTGATCGATAGCATGTGTCTTCTATTTAAAAACAAATGCATGAGTACCACCACCCTGTTCGAATGGACTTGCTGCTCTTCCAGGTCACCGTACGGCTATCTGTTTTTTAATTTCTCCCCTGCTCTCTATCAGTCATGACCAGTCTGGGATAATTCTGGAAAGATCTTGATCTTTATTGATGAGGAGAGTGAGACCAGCGCATGGACATGAGGGAAAAGCATTAGAGAGGCCATTTGTGAAGCTCACTGTATTGCAAGAAGCCCTCATCATCAAGAGACTCAGGAAGGGCTTTACTGTAATGGAGACTGAGTCATGGGACTATCAGTGATTTCTGGTTTTGCTCCTCAGAGTTAAATACTTTGTAGTGACTGGCGCCTTTCTGTATATTTAACTAATACTTGTTTGGAAGATTTTGAATATTGCTTTCCTCCATTTGTTCTGGAGTCAGGTTTGTCTGTTCCCAGGATGAAGCTGATGCCTTCAAAAAGTCCAGGTTAAGCACTTTCTGCAGAAGAGATGCTAGGATAACCTCCCATCAGCGTCTGTGTGCGGACTGGACTGATAACCATCAGTATCAGAAATAGTGCCAAAGACAAGGGAAGCAAATGTACCTTCTGGGGGATGAGCAGTTAGTGATACAGAGCTACATCTTCTCCCTGGCTGTATTTAGGGGAACCTCCCTTGCAATACAGAGCCTTTGTGTCCCTTCATGTACCTAAGGCAGGAACTCTGCCTATCTCTAGAAGGGTCTTTCTGTATAATTTCAGTTTCAGCTTGTCCTATAGAGTTTCTACTGTCTTGGTCCTTCACCAAGGTCCTTCCAAACAAAATGTTGATGCCTGCTGGACTCTTCTGCAATGATAGTTTTGCCAGGAAGAACAAGTTTCTTAGAAAAGCCAAGGAAAGCACTCCTACTCTTTGTTCTCCAATTGCTGGAGGTCTGCCAGATGAGGAAACCCTGTGATTCCCGTTCAACTTGCTCTAACAGAGTTTTCCATATAGTATGCATGTACTATGTACAGCACACAATTTTTTTTATCAGAAAACTGCCTTTATTTTCAAATGCCATCTATGAGTTAAAAATATGCACCCATATAGAAGAGATTCTGTTACCATCCATACGTATGTGCAGCACATTGGGGAGCACCATATCACAAAGAACATTTTTTGTGGATTTTTTTTTTCAATAATTCTCCAGGTGCAACACAGAAGTCAGTATTTCAGAAAATGCAAATGCTGCTGAATTGGTGGTTCTGCGGCACTTAAACCCCCCTGAGCAGCATGACTGAGAGAACCTTCCCTGGATTTTCAGTGACTATGTTTTACAGTAAATGAGAGATAAAAGATGCACTGCTTGGGTTCTTGTCTTTGCTAATAATTTCCAATATATATGAAGAAAATGAAACGTTTAAACTCAGGGATGGGGGATTAAAGGATATCCATGATGAATGAGCTGTAGAGCTGAAGAGAATTTGTTGTACATCCTGACCAATATAGCAGTGAAAGTAATCAATCCATTACCTCTCTACTGAGAGAAATGGCAGAGAGATAAGAGGATAATGAATGCCAGGCACAATACTGATAAGGAAGACACTTAAAATGACCAGCCAGAATATATTCCATAGTTAATAGTACTGACAAAAACAGTGACAAAGTAATAATTTATTCATGGAATAAGAGCCATTCCTGTGAAAATCAAGGTAGCATTTTAAATTAAGGCAACTATTGAAATTAGACCTTATTAACCAGTAGCCATTAATGAAGTATTGTAGAAAAGAATACTTTTAAGGGCTCATTTTGCCATTAACATATGGGCTAAATTACAAAATCCTGTTACTTACAAACGCAGATTTTTTTTTTCTCCGCCAAACCCTTCTGGCTTTTTCCTTAACCCTTTTTTTAATGCAATAAAAATTCATATGAAGCTTTGCATATTCACATGCAGTCTGAATGGATAATGCTTTTGCCCCGTGCTGACATGCCCCCTATCCCACAATCTTTTAAGAGGCTGACCTAGATTTTGAGTCCAATAATAACATCGAGTACTGCCAAGACTGAAATTTGAATATATTTGATGATTCAAAATGTAACACTTAATTAGGAAACCACACCTATCTAAAAACTGCAGGTAATAAAAACTGTTTGTTTTTCTCTCTCTGTGCCTGAAGATTGTGCTGTATGAACATACTGTGCCACATGAAGTGTTGGAGATATACAAGGAACAGCAGCGACTCTGTTGAATGAAATAAAATCTGCATTTGCTCCAAATGGCTAAGGTTACAACTAAAAACCAGGCTGCTTGATCCTGATTTTCCTTTCAGATTTCGTCATACCATTTCTTAAATGCTTATACTGTTTCTAAGAATGTTTGGGGTCATTATCCGCTTGGAAACTGAACCTGTGGTCAAGTATACTGCTTTTCCTGATACACAAACAAGCTATCTAACCACATAACCTTCTGATCCAAAAGTCTATTATTAAAACTTTAAAACTTTTATTTTCAACAAAAATATCTTCCAATTATTCAAAGAATCTCTTTCTCATATTTCAGCCCTGGTGCCAGAGATGGGTTTAGAGGATTTATCACTTCCTACATATAATAATTTTCTCCCTGTATGTCCATGACCGATACAGAGCTGTCAGACTTGTTGTCTCACCTTAGACAAAATTAAGACATAACTTTCAGGGACTTAACAATATTTTGAGAATTCTATTTTTATATAAAAGCAATTTTATGTATCTATTATAGTTAGGAAATTATCTATGCCCTCCACAAACCCTACCCGGGCAATTAATCTTTCCTCCTTCTTTCTAATAAGGATGGTGAAAGATTTTCATAAGCTTAAAAGTATTAGTTATTAGGTCCTCGACTAGAAAGTGTCTGAGGGAGAAAACAGTCATTAAATTAGGCGAAGGTTTCTTTGGTGGGCAGCAACGAAATGCTTAGGGGACAGGGAAAATAGGTCTTTAATGTACATATATACAATATCTTCTGTTGCAAGTGAACTCACAGAGCAGACGGCTGCAAGACGGAAGAAACAGGCTTCAGATCCCCCAGCTGCCTGTATTAACCCACAGTCACCGAAAGCAAAAAGAAGGCTTGCTCGGTACTCTGAGCACAAAACAGACTTTTATTCAATTCCATCTGAGCTCACGCAGAGATAGTGACAGTTTTCTCAAAAGGGAACACAACTCGCCTTCTCAGCTCCTGAGCGTCGGTAACGAGCCGCTCTAATCGCCTTAGAGTGGCTCAAAATAACTGGGCAAAGGAAATACCGCTAAAAAAATTGCTGAAGTAATCCCTGTTTTACGCTGAAACTATGCTCTTTTGTCGTGTTCTGTTCTGGGTTTTCCAGGTACAATTCTGCCACATTCCCATGGGTAGAGAATTTCGAGAGACCTGATAATTTTCTTAGGCTCCCAATACCCTGACTGATCACGGGTCCCTATGGCTACAGAGCCTTCAAAAACCTGAATATTTGGTCCATCTGCACTCTCAATACTGGGGGGTCAGAAAGCAGATGATACACACTTCCCTCCCTCCCCCCGCCAACCCCTCCTTCTCTCCCTCCCTCCACTGACCTTCTTCCCTTCCTGCCTGCCTTTTCCTATTTTTTCAAGAATCCTGTATCACTTTTGGAGGTCTTGTCCTTTCTTTCAGTGACTGGAGTTGGCAGTAGCGGATTTTGTGGATTCCCAGGGGGAACTCCATCAGGTTTCCCTGCGTTGTGGGAATACTCCCCATCGGTTCTAAAGAAGCTGCAACCCAACACCATGATGACCTCTGTCAGGAGATTCTGTCAGGAGCCCACAGCGACCATCCTCCTAATATAGAGACTTGGACTAAATAATCTCTTTAAGGATTATTTCAATTCATGAGAAATGAAATCACTTCTCTAAGTGAAGATGGTCTTTTCTGGTTTACTTTGAACATAAGGTTTGGTATGATTGGGAAGAACGATGTTTAAAACACTCAGTGCTCATCAACATGAATCCAACTGACAATGGTTTCCAGCTTACAAAGCAAGACAAGGAATATGAGGAATAAATTAAATGAATAAAATTAAAATGTCAGCAGAGAAAGTAACTAATCTCCATCAAGTCTCTTATGTAATCCAGACCCTTTTGCTGCTGTTATTATTCAAAACCCTTAGGGAACTAAGGATCTAGGTCATCTGCAGGATAAAGAGTGTACTATCCAGGAATCAATATTCACAGTAGTAAATTAAATTATAGTCCTCTCCATGCAAAGAGTTTTATTATTACAAGGAGTGTTGACAATTTAAACTCAACAGGAAAAAATAAATCTAAGCTATCAGATAACTTTTTCACTATGGTCTCCCCCTATATACCATGCTGTCACTAAAACTGTCAATAATTCTTTAACTTTCCGGGAAATAAGATACTGCGCTTTCCCAGTAAGCATATGGCTACTATAATGATAGGCTTAGATAAGCCACTGCATCTTTTGGAAGGACCATTTCAATTAATACTGACAAAGTTATATTGCCATTAACACTAAAGAAACATCAGCACCACCGATAAGGCTCTTGAGGAATCCTACAATATGCCATTGCCATTTGCAACATGATTTTTAACCACAGTGGTGTGGTAACAGAATTTCTAATGCCTAAAACATGTTAGAGAAGTTGATTTACAGGAATGCTGGTAAACCAGCCTTGCAGCCTGAAGAGTTGCCATTAGCTGCAATGTCTTGCTGTAGTCTCCTACTGTTTCTTCCACATGTTTTGGTGGTCAGATTGTATTTACCTATGACCAACACCCCAATTTAAGGCACTGCCCAGATGCAAAAGTCAAATCTTATGATAGCCTTCAACCTAATTGAAGTTGATAGCATATGATTGGGAACTGAAGGCAATTGTATAGCATTTATCTAAGCACTCACATTTCTGTTTTTAGACCTCCACAGAAAAGCTTCTCATTTCATGGTACATTATGAATCTCATTCATTGCATTAACTGATGAGGAAGGCGGACTGGTTTGATTGATTGCTTAAATTGGCAGAGCTCAACTCATCTTAACGGCACACTCTAGGGCATTCCTGTGCTGCTCTCTGCACTGCAGCGGGTCCTGGCACAACCCCTGCAGCCTCCCTTGATCCAAAGCAAAGGCAAGTGGCCCAAGCAGAAGATTCAGAGCTTCCACTTTCCATCTCTAACAACACGCTGTTTCCTTGTCTAGCACTGGCCAGGACTTTTTCGACTCAATTTCTTTTTGCAATCGGATGAGAAAAAATGAAACGTGTAGATCAAGGAGAAATGTTGCTAAAGAAATGCAGTGCTATTCATGTAGGAGAATCATCTGATTCCTTTTCTCAGACGTATATAATCCCACACAAAAGACTTTATAAAGCCACATAACAATGCTACTTTGGGAAACTTCAGAAACCTGAAATTCAGCAAACTGTGCAAGTAAACCACTAAGATCAGAATTAAGGAATGAGAGAAAGAATTGCTTCATTTTTAGCTCAACAGTCATGCAAGGTTCAAATACATCCAAACGCCGAAGTCACAGTTTGTTATTTTATTACAGAACATCCGAGGCTCAGCTTGCACAGAAAATTAGGAAGGTTTTCTCTAATTGTTTCCCAAGTGTACAGATGACAACACATAACTACAATTAATATATTCTTCTGCTTAACTAACTTGGGAGGTGGAAGGCATTACTATGAGAACCAGTGCTTCTCTTGCCAAATGAACCAGCAGATGCATCAGGCCCAAGAGATGCTGAACCTTCTGATCCCAAAGACAGCCAAGTTGTCATGATGCTTCAGCTGCATCAGATGCCTTTGAGGAACATGAAAGCACCGGGCACTGCATACCGACATGTGAAAGGGGTTTTCATGTGCCACTCAGCCGAAGTTTGGGAAGAAAACACATGCCTGTCCTTCCAAGTGTGCGTGACATCTAGGTGAGGGGAAAGGACCTCCTGAGATTATCATCTCGCTCTTATTTCTGTAGTGCTCCTCCGCCATTCACAGCCAGAGGAGTGCTGAAATCGCCTGTCAGAACAAAGAGCTTCTGTCAAGTGCCTCTGCTGATCATAATTAAAGTGGCACAAAAAAAAAAAATTTAGAAAAATGGAGAAAGGAGGGAGCAGATGGATGGAAGTAGGAGCTGGTGGTTCACTTCTGGCTGCTTCTCCTCAGCGGTCAGATTGCAGCAATAACAATGGGCTTTCTTTCCTGATCCTATCCTAGCCAGATGATTAAACACCCCTTTTTGTCACTGCAGTCTCCTGGTGACTGAGATCTGCTCTGGTTATAGATGAACTATTCCTTAATGATAGTGAAAAAAATCACCAAAGCTGCTGCATTCTGTAGCACTCTGCATTCACCTATTTGCTGAGAGCAATGCAAGAAAATGGTAAAAATAAAAAGCGATTACATATTAACCTACCTGGCCCAGGAAACACATGTTTAAAAGACCATTATGAAGGACCATTACTGTGTTTGAGCATGCAGCACAATGTATTGCCAGAAGACAACTGATGGACAAAGCTGAAGAGCAGCCAGATCTGACCAGAATCCAAATCCTACCCCTGTTTTATCCTCTCTTTATCAAGCCCAAATCACACTCCCTCCAGCTCCTCTCCCTCCCTGTCTCTACACGCACAGAGTTAACAAAAAATTTCTTGTAGCTGTTAATGAAAGCTTATAGCCTGCAATATACCATTGAGCTGCCCTGATTCTATCTAATACACATTTTATTATTTCAGGATTAATAACAAGAACAACCGACAACACTACAATATACTTACATGGCACCTTAATTTGAAGATTGCAAAGGATATTACAAAAGACTGAATAAGTATTAATATGTCTTTGTCCCCGGCTAGCAGAAAAGACTGATACACACACAAACAAAATTCATCTGGGATCTGAACAAAGAATCCTCAACTCTGAGTGAGGAGGGTGTCCATAAGCCTACTTGTATGCGTAACTTTAATTAGATATTAAAATACACCGCTGCCCCACGACTGAGGTCAGTATGCCATGCAGAAGCTTAGCAAGCTTCAAGTCAGCCTCGGACGGGTTGTGTGCCACAGCAGCCCGCGCAGTGCAATTCTGTGTCGTACAGTACCATGAACTACTGTCAGGCTCACATTTACTGCGGTCACTCTGGTTTACATGTTTTTTGTATATTTTATGGATTACACAGTTGAAACCAACGCTATATTATGGCTTTACAGTTAAGAGTTAACTGCGTGGCATTCATTTATTCTTCCGTGCTTTAGATTTTATCAGAAAGGTCTGATTACTTATCAGTGCTGATGCCACAGGAATTACATCAAGATGAAGAATTTACATGAAAATAAGTCATCAGCACTTTGTGCTGAGTTCCATATGACTTCAGAGAAAATTTTAACCTTTCTATATAATTTAAAATTCCTTCTTTAAAATCTCTTTACAGTATTCTATAGGAGGGATGAAAACCTTCCCCTTTTCTTCTCCCACTCCCCCACCACAAAAAGCCAGAAAAGGATGCTATTATCTATTAAATTAGGTATCCAGATTAGTTACCAAAAGCATACATACTTTTAAAATAATCTCATAATTCTTATAATTCAATCGGACTACAATAATTCATAATTTTATAGGCCTTATCTATATGACCTAATGCATAAGTTTAAATGCACAAATACTTGCAAGCTAAAATGACCATTTTGAGTATACAGATTGCAATATATTAGTATCGCTTAGATTGTAATATGGCTGAACTGCAATTTCGCTCACTGTGCGTAAAAGAGAGATGTAACTTATGTTCAGATTTTGAGTGCAATGTTGAAATGATCCAATACCAAATTGTACACATGCATACAAATACACAGCTTCATTATTTCTACATTGAATTTCTTCAGCTCTAACAGCATCTATATGAGGTTTAAGCCCAAGCAATTTCTGAATATTTGGAACGAGTCTCCCAGTATGATGAGACTGCAACATGTGTTTAATTGTGTGCTTTGCAGCCCACTTTAAGTGAGCATTTAAAGTTATTGTTAATTGTGGCTACTCTTTGCTAAAGCTTCCCATCAGCAGATCTCTCTCCAATTTCCAAAGGAAGGCAGTACCATAAAGCACAGACTCCAGGCCCATTGGCTGCTCTACAGGACACATTAAATATTTGCATAAATCATTGCAGGATTAAGGTCCAAGTCAGTTTGGAGTTACTGACTGAAACCTTTCCTTTCTGCAATAAGCTAACACGCAGTTCATATTGAAAATGAACCCCAAAGCAGACAGACCACATTTGGAAAAAAAATTCAGCTGGTGTAAACCAGTTGTACCTCAGTATGATAACTCTAAAATGGCCAGAGAGAACATGGCCAATTTTAAAATGCACCACTGTAAAGAAAGCAAGCACCCGCTCTTCCAGTCCAAAGCCCTGAAGGGATGTATTTTTTTTCTGAAACAATTATAAATAACTAGAAAAAAAAGGATTTGGTATGAAAATGCTTCCCACATAGCCATCTCCACAGCACTGCTAATGTATTGCTGTAACGCTCTCTGTGAGTGATTATATATTTCAGCTTTCGCATACCCGCTGAGTTCAGTAATTTACTTCGATTAATTTAAACGTAGTTACAAATAAACATTTGAAAAATATAGGTAAAACATGATTTTATTTTATTTTTCAATTTTGTGCTTTAAGTTTGCCTTTATCCACGTCTTCCTACTTTTCCCCCTGAGCGACACATCTCCCTCTCCTCAATTTTCAAAGACGAGCCTTGCCACTCTATTACTCTTAGTCTGAACCTGGGAGATAACAGGGCAAATTTGACAAAACCTGTGCAGGAAATGAACACTCATTCATTTATTAGTGAGTCTCACTGGGCACTATTAAACTTGTAATAAAAAAGTCATTGAAAGGAAGAGAACAAACCTACTGAATTAGAAACCCAGACGCTGGCGATGTCTTCAGCTTTTTCACTAATTCCCAACAGGTTGTTAATGGACAGCATTGCTCCCAGCTACAGGGAATTAAGGAGTTAACACTTATGGCTGACAGGGAGAACAAATTATGATCCCACTGTACAACATTACTGGCTCAGCATTGCTGCCAAGGGGCAGCAAAGGTTGGGGACCAGTGCACTAATCTTCTTGCACAATTATAATATTACCTTTCAACCCATTTCTGGGAAATCCTGAAGATCCGCACAAAGTGTAGGTGACTACAGCAATCCGGAGATAAGCAACACTGAATTTGGGAGTCTCATTTCCCTAGCCTAGAAGTGATTACACAGGGTAATTGGAGATGGTTAGTGGAGGTGTATGTATCTCTGGTAAATTCTTGATGTGGTTCTGGTAAATTCTTGATTATGGTAATAAATTGCTATTTTAATTTATGGGATAAGTACGTGAAATACTGAGATGGGGCATCTTGGGAGATTTTATGAATATAAATAAACAAAATATACTTTGGAAAGCAAGTTTGAGAATAGTTTTCATATTCAATAATAAATTACTTTTCAAATGTTCATGCCTTTTATGATTAATGCTATTAGTTGTTAATTAGCTAAATAAATATGATTAATTGTGTGAATTTCTCAACCTTCCTATCTGTTGCTTAGATAAACAGTTACATAGTGAATGCTTTATTACATACATAAAAATGTCTCATGTTATAATGCATAAGTACATATTGATGTTGCATTTCCTTGCTGTGATATATGCATTAAGTCCCAGACCACTTTGAAAAGAAACTACAGATCTTAATAATTTATGTTCCAAGTTTTAGCCAGGATTATCAATGGTAGCTTTTGAGCTTTTTCTTTTAGTAACATAATATATCATAGCAAAAATGCACAGACAAGCGATGTGTCAGTTTGATTTTTTCCACCTGATTCAGCAACCCAAAATTCAGACACAGCAGTTTAAGCAGAGTTGCACACTGAAGAATTTAAGTCTAAGCATTTAATCTGTTCTTTCCATAAATTTCTGCTGCTTGTGCTATTATAATGATGTTACCAGAGGAAGTTTATTTATATCACAGATTTTCAGCATCAGCACATTCAGAATACAACAGCAATCATTCATTCAATACCTAACAGCAATATAATAATATCATCACTAACACTCTAAATATGAAAAGAACATTTAGAGAAAAGACAACGGAAAATAAAGTCACTTTGAACAATCAGTAACACAGAATTCACTAAACCCAAAATGTATCTTTTAAATACACGTACACACAAGCCAGCACAGAAATAAATAGCAATTATGCACAGCTATTTTGCAGCAACAGGTTGCATATAATTAAACAATAATAAATAAGGGGATCTTTATGGGCCCATTAATAGGAACATACACTCTAGAGAGCAGCATTTTAAGATCTTAAGCCTTGTGCATCCCAAAACACCTAAAGAGATTTTGTTCGTGAGCAAACTATAGCTGGCATGACTGTAAAGCAGCGGGGGCAAACCTGACACTGCTCTGTCTAGACTATGCACAATAGGATCGCCGTATGCAAACATGAAATGCCAAGACCGATGGTGACAGATATGAACCAGCCCCCTTTTTTTTTTGAGACTATGCACCATAACTTCTTTTTTAACAGGCTCAGATCTGCCATGAAAGCTGTTCTCCCTGCTGTTCCTAATGTATATTGTAAAGAGCTACCGAGAACAGCACTTTAAGGAGTCACTTGTCATTCTCTCTTCCCTCCCCTGCCTGCTTCCCCAGTATTTAGATAATAATGGATCTGGTTAAAATCATAAAGTCCAAGAACATACTGCAGAAGGTTAAAAAGGCTAGACCTGTAAAAGCACAGATAAAGACTTCTGTTGAAAATGATGTTAACAAAGCGATACTCTCAAAAGGTGAAGAAGTGGTCAATCCTGTGTGTACCCATGTTTTAAAAGAAAAATTATTTCTCCTTATTTTTGCAGCGTGTGTGGGTGTGAGTGTGTGGTGGGGGGGAGAAGTGCAGCTTCAGAAAATGAATGGGTGAGCAGCGGGAAGCGGAAAGGCAATGCAAGTCAGAATAAAGTTTGTTCAAGCCACAGGAAACGTGAACACCGAGCTCGTAATAGGTTCCTACAGGGCTTCAGTCAAAATGGAAGCGTAGATGAGGCCCACTGCATACGGCCAAAATGCTGCCTGGCTTAAGGGGAGAAATCATGATGACGTTACTCAGACGACACCAAGCTGAGTGGTGCGGTCGACACACCTGAGGGACGGGATGCCAGCCAGAGGGACCTGGGCAAGCTTGAGAAGTGGCCCATGTGAACCTCATGAGGTTCAACAAGGCCAAGTACAAGGTCCTGCACCGGGGTCAGGGCAACCCCTGCATCAATACAGACTGGGGGATGAAAGGATGGAGAGCAGCCCTGCCAAGAAGGACTTGGGGGTACTGGTGGATGAAAAGCTGGACATGAGCCAGCAATGTGCGCTCGCAGCCCAGAAGGGCAACCGTATCCTAGGCTGCATCAAAAGCAGCGTGGCCAGCAGGTCGAGGGAGGTGATTCTGCCCCTCTACTCTGCTCTGGTGAGACCCCACCTGCAGTGCTGCGTCCAGCTCTGGAGCCCTCAGCACAAGAAAGACATGGACCTGTTGGAGCGGGTCCAGAGGAGGCCACAAAAATGATCAGAGGGATGGAACATCTCTCCTATGAAGACAGGCTGAGAAAGTTGGGGTTGTTCAGCCTGGAGGAGTGAAGGCTTCAGGGAGACCTTATTGTGGCCTTTCAGTACTTAAAGGGGGCTTATAAGAAAGATGGGGACAAACTTTTTAGCAGGGCCTGTAGTGATAGGACAAGGGGGAATGGTTTTAAACTAAACGAGGGTAGATTTAGACTAGATACAAGGAAGAAATTTTTTACAATCAGGGTGGTGAGACACTGGCACAGGTTGCCCAGAGAGTGGTAGATGCCCCATCCCTGGAAACATTCAAGGTCAGGTTGGACGGGGCTCTGAGCAACCTGATCTAGTTGCAGATGTCCCTGCCCATGGCAGGGGGGGTGGACTAGATGACTTCTAATGGTCCCTTCCAACCCAAACTATTCTATGATTCTATTCTATGATTCTATACTCTTCCAAGGGGACAGGCAGCTCAAAGGTACGGATGTGTGCGTTAGCCATGGACAAGGATGTGTCCCAACGGTGATGCAGCTTGTGTCTAAGTACAGATCTCCTAGAGTTATCTGTGAGCCCCTGATAAACATGAAGGAGGACAGTTTTCCAGATGGACTGGAAGGAGAACTATGTGGTGCTCTTAGAGATGCTTACAGGCATACTTCCCTAGAGTAAGGAGCAGCATGGGAAAAGAAAGTGCTGGGTTGAAAAGGAAAGAGATGGTCTCCTAAGCAGATATGATGTCTCTGGTATGATGTCTGAGCACAGCAGCTTCTTCAGTAGTTAACAGTAGCGACTAAAATTGGGAGACAGGAAAGGCATAGACTTTAAGGACCTTTAATGTGAATGCAGGTAACATATTTGATGAAGCAGAATAAATGAGGGCAACCGAGAGATTCATAAAGTTGGGCAACCTGAAGACAGTCTTTCCAGTAGCTTCTTTGAAAGCTCTGAAAGGAACAGGCCTGGTCATGTCAAAGCCAAAGAAAATGAAGATCTAGTGGCTGAGATATGAGATGAAGAGAGATGGGAAAAGAGCTCAGGCTATGAGAATGACCTGGAAAGCTTGTATCATGTAAAGGCAGAAAAAGCTGCAAGACTTGTGCATTCAACCTGGCAGTGAGGAAGGAGACATACATGTTGAACACAATACCTGAAGAAAGCAGGTGAGAGATACTGTTGCTCACTGCAACTGAGTAAAGGAGGTAGTAAATCATTGGTTTTGAGTAAAAGGATCTTGAGCTGATGGTAAGACATCTGCAGAGTTACAGGCTGAGATTTTAGTAGGACATAAGGGCTAGGATCCATCCGACCTGGTGTAAATGTCTCTAGCTGGGTCAGTCATTCATGGCTCTCTCAACAGACAGTGGAGATGTAGTCAACAGAGCCAATAGAGTCACATGCACCATTCACATTTTGAGGATCAGACTAATTGCCCCAGACTCTCTTAATGCTCTTGGTTTAGATCTCCACCGACTGGAAAAGAGCCCATGACAACTACCTCAAATGTCAACATCTACCCTGTAGATTGCCTGAAGTAAGGTGAGATGAATCTCACCCCAGGAAACAGGTCTGGAGCCCAGGGGAGATCCCAAAATCATTAGACTAGATACGTCTCTCAACATAGTTTTTCAATCTTGCTGCAAAGCGTAACTCTCTTCTTGGGAATCTGGGGAGCAAGTGGATAGTTATACATCGGTTCATTATTGTAGAGGGCAAAGATGATAATATATAACGTTAGAACGTGCGGTTCAATACATTACATGTTGTGTCTACTTAAATAATATGAATAAATCAGCCTGGCCTAGCCTAGGTTTTAAAACTATAGAACAAAATAAATAAATATAATTGTGGACAGAGAAAGCAAACTGCCTGGAAGGTACAGGCACAGTCACATTGAAAAATGCCACCTCATAAAGGCAGTAATCTCTCTCAGACAGATCTTCATTATAGCTAATCACTATTTTGCCAAAGGCACTTACGGCAACATATTTCTAGGGGAAGGAACAGGAAGGCAGCGGGGAAAAGGAAGAAATTTCTCAAGCCCCTGCCCTCTCACCCCAAAATTGCAGCCGAATGCGAAAGTCAAATATTTCACTTCAGCTGGAAAATTCTAAGAAAGAGTTCAAATGGAATATTGTAGCAGGTGAAATTGAAAACGGGGCAGATAAGTGGTTGCAAGGCATATACTCCCCTCTGGCACTTTTTAATCAGGAATACAGGACTCTTAGGTGGAGGCAATATCACATACTTACACTGGATTATATGGTCCAAGTAATAACCTTGCATTGGTAATAAATTATTTTTTTTCCTATAAAAGTTGGTTTCATTTTAACACAGATATCTCCGCTGAGGGGTATAGTTGGGTATTTCCACATCAGCACACATGCTTAATGCAAAAGGAAAAACTGTGCTCTCCCCCTCCCTCCTGATGAAGCAAAGATAGTCCAAGACAAAGCCTGGTTAATAAACCAGTTGTAAACAATCAGAGAAGACAGGCAATGCACTGAGCTGTGAATTGCCTTCATACAAACCAGGGGATTGCAAGGTAGATACGGTGTGAAAGCCATCTTAGAACCAAGATAAAAGAGACAATAAAAAGAAAAAGATAGAGGACAGCAGACAGACAGAAAGCAGCAGGAGTATAATTTCCTTTAAAAATAATTGCATTCAATTTATGCTCTTACCTTACACTCCCAATACTAAGTAATCTAATCAGATGCATATGGTTTTATTCTCCAAGGTACACATGAAACATGCAATAAAACCCCCGTAAAACACGACCTGTGGTGACTCACTGCAGATTTAAGAGGATATATCTATTATTTTCTCATCTTGCTCCACTTAGAAAAGGTCTTTTGCAACCTTGTGGTCTCCTTCCACACCCCACCCTCCATGTAAATCTCTCCCCTTGGTTTTAAATATATTTTTGCTTACTTGCTCCTGTCATCTTTTTGGTTTAGGGGCACTGGAGGTGAATCCTTCTCTTTTCTTTAGGCAAAAAGGTCTAGCTGGAGGACCGCTCACTGCTGTGGAGTAGCTATCCTTTCTGAATCTTAATTATGCACAGCTTCCTATGACCAGCTATTGATGACACTGAAAATTCCCTTTGATTCTCCCCTAATCCAGTCTTAATGTGGGAGAACACACAGACATTCATAACGGATGAGCAGCATCTGTAAATCTTTCTTCCGCTTTGCTTTGACACTCTGAGCAGGAAAGTTTCTTCAGTAACAACAATAAAATCTCAAGTTAATGTTTTCCAGCAAGAAAGCTGGACAGATATTTCGTGCATTTGATTTAGAAACAGAGCTTGAAAGTAGCCAGGGCAAGACTGATACTCAGTGGAATAACGGCAACGATATTGTGGATTTACTGATTTATATATCTAGGTTGTGTAGTATATATCATTAGCAGATCTTGAGCCTTAAAAAAAGTTAAACTATAAAAGATTATTTAGCAGAAACTATGCAGATCAGGCTGTATTTCACAAATTGATTTATAGCTGTTCTATGATTGCCATGCAAGCTTTGTACCAGACCCATTTTAACAGCTAGGACCTGAAATCTGCCCAATACAACCCCATCATGCAGAGACGTGACACTGTGATCCCATTTCCAGCTGATATATTCCAGAAGGCAACGGTTGAGGCAACCTCCAGTGTGCCAGTTTCCTACCCTCCGAAATCTTCACCAGAAATGTTTCCCCTAATTTCAGCTGTTATGCCCACACATAAAAGAAAGGTCTCCTTAAGACCTGCAGTACACAAATCACACAGGGCATCGCAGACCACTATGAATGTCTTAACTCACCCCTATGACCAAACAGAAAGCCGGGGCATTTTTTAGGGAACTCGTAAAATCTGATTCTTCCAACTGCATGTGCAGAAAGCGGCAGCCCCCTCCTTGTGTTGCTTTGCAGTTCTCTTTATGGGTAGCCCCATGTATTTGTTTTATTTATTAATTCCGGTTATTTATTAACTTATACAAGACTCCAGACACCCTAACTTTATTAATTATATACACATATCTCACATTACATTAATTATACAATATATATAATTAAAGTAAATCTTGGCAGCCTCAAAATTGTCAGCCCTACAGGATCTCAGTCAGTCACCTAGGAGCCTGTTTCATCTTCAAGGAATGATAGCCTTAGCCTTTCCATCAAATCTTTCTTGAACACATACTGAGAATATCACCAAAAAGTTCAGATAAAAAAGCAGGAGAGTGATTTCCAGACCCCTCGCAGACCATCCTGCCAGCCTCTTTTACGACAAGGGGACTTAACTAGACGCACACAGCATAGCATGCACTGGGGGGCTGGATCATTAGAGAGGTTAAAGAGTGAAACGGCACTACAGTCCCAACCATTAATGGTAACCAGCAGAATTAGGATGCCTAGATGTACACTTAAGCACAGTTAGGTCCCTGGATGGCCAGTGGAAAGGCCCATTGGCTGGAATGACCGCTGCTTCCCCACAACCATATACCGTCCCCCATCTCTGAATTTCCTGCCTTCTTGTCTCACTGCTCCAGAAGTCCCCTTGGCATCCGCAGTTAAACCAAGCCCTGTGCTTTTCTCCTTTGCTGTCGGCTGTGCAGTTTTCCCATTCACTTCTCCCATGAGGGATGTCCTGGGGCTACAGCTTCCTTATTACATCTGCTTCCTACAAAACAGGTATTTACTGTCCAATAGCTCCGAAGAGGGCATCAAAATTTAGGCCCTCTCCCACCCTCACAGATGATTTAATCTGCAAAGAGGGATCTCCTTGCCTCATCTTCTAGCTCCATGACTGCCATGCAGAACAGTCTAACTTCAACAGATAGTGTCCACATGTTGGGGTTTAACCCCAGCTGGCAACTAAGCCTCACACAGCCGCTCGCTCACTCCCCCCGGCTGGGATGGGGCAGAGAATCAGAAAAGTAAAAGTGAGAAAACTTGTGGGTTGAGATAAAGACAGTTTAATAGGGAAAGCAGAAGCCGCGCACACAAGCAAATCAAAACAAGGAATTCATTCACTCCTTCCCATCGGCAGGCAGGTGTTCAGCCATCTCCAGGAAAGCAGGGCTCCATCATGTGTAACGGTTACTTGGGAAGAAAAACGCCATCACTCCAAACATCCCCCCCTTTCTTCTTCTTCTTCTCCCAGCTTTACGTGCTGAGCATGATGTCATATGGTATGGGATACCCCTTTGGTCAGTTGGGGTCAGCTGTCCCGGCTGTGTCCCCTCCCAACTTCTTGTGCCTCCCCAGCCTACTTGCTGGTGGGGTGGGGTGAGAAGCAGAAAAGGCCTTGACTCTCTGTAAGCACTGCTCAGCAGTAACGAAACACCCCTGTGTTATCAACACTGTTTTCGGCACAAATCCAAAACATAGCCCCACACTAGCTACTGTGAAGAAAATTAACTCTATCCCAGCCAAAACCAGCACACCACACCAAGGCTATTGAGGTTGAGTCCCTAACATAGAGGAGGGAACTGAGTCTGGGTTTCCTATTTGTCAGGCAAGGTCTCTACCCAACAGGCTGTTCCTCCTTGCCATCCCCCCTCTACTTGGTCAGACATGAATTAAAGGTCTAAATGATGGAGTTTGAGGGTGTGAATTCAAGTTTCCACAAGGAACCTAGGTCTTCAAGAGAGGTGGGATTTTAGATGTACCAATTTTTTGTTCTTTCCTACATATGATACCCTACTGTGCCAGATGCCCCTTGTGACCTCTGCTCTTAAAGCCCAGCTCAGAACTGCTAACTCCAGCCCGGAGCCCAGAGCCCAATTCCGGTGCATTGACATGCTAATCCCTAAGCCCCTCTGGGGACAGGGGGACAGACAATGGTCAGGGTAAAAAAAGATAAAAGCAAGCAGAGTGGATTGCAGTGCCAGGGCTGGAGGGCAGCAATGAGACAGACTGAGGCAGGCAGGAAGCTGTAGCAGCTTAAAGAGATTGCAGAAGTGTCATGGTGAAAGGGGAGGAAGGCTCTAGGGATTCAGGGAACAAAGGAATGGGCAGAGGGGTCTGCTTCAATATCTAGACCATGCAGAGGTACTATAATCTCTTTTTTGCTGCTGTATACTCAGTGGCTTTCTCAAGTTGCGTATTTTCATTCCAGGCTGCTTGATGAAGACCGTTTCGAATGAAGATTTTTTTTTCTTTGAGTAAAATTGCACTTTTTAGAAAACAACCCCATTCACATGCCCATGTAAGGATTTTAATCCCTTTTCTGTAGTGAGAAAATGTGGGGGAAATGCAGTGCAATACTACTATTATTTTAAATTTAATAAGTTAATTTTGTTTTTAATATGCAGATTTCCAAGCTTTTTCTTCTATGCTTTTTTACCCATACACATGATTAAATCCATTGCACTCTCCACAACAGCAACAGCAAAAGTTAGAGGAACCAGAGAACAAGGTTTGCATAATGAAAGCATGGACACAACTCTCTAGATTTGCGAGTGTGGCTATCACAATACTCAACTGCTGGAAAATACAGAACGGCAAATGTCTCATTTCTAGCTCCATTCCAGGGGGTAAGAGAAAGGCGATCACTGAATACCTAACAGAGAGCGCTCTGCAAAGCAGACTGCGGTAATGGGTCTGGAATTCCTGAGCAGTTCATAATTCAGTTCTTACGTTAAACAAAAGGAGACAGCCAAGAGATAACGGAAGGGAAACCCCACGGGGAGAGCAGACATGCCATGGACATGACTGGCCACTTTGTACTCCTGTTGCCCTCCAGTAAGAGAAGGCTGAATGCATTGTTTTAAATTTCTGAGTAAATATTGGTACTTGTAGAGGTTAAACAAGACGCTGTAGTAGAACCTGCCAAGCCTTTATTTATACCTAGCCAGGGGACAGGGTAGGCAGTTACTGGATGAGCATACACTGACAACCTCTTTTAATCCCATCACAGAGAAACCACCACAGGAATGGAAAGTAATTTAGCAGGCAGGCTTGTCCGACTTGTCCTCATTCTCTACACTGAAGATTTTTTATTTATTGTGGTTTTAGGATAAGAATATAAGCACATGATAACAACATAATACACTAGCATCACAGACCAGCAGACACTGTGGTATCAAACCTGAGAGAAAACAATTTTGGAGTCAGGATAACAAGAGCTCATTCCACATTCAGGACCACTCAAACTAGTGCCACCTCCAGACAAATGCAGTATGGTCCCGACGGCTAATTTGCAAAGGCAGCTTGAATCGTTCAGTCAGCGAAATCATGAAGTGCCACCTACTTGTCCAAGTCCCTAATCCTCCATAAACACACATCCCCTGCAGAACTCCCACATGTCAAGTTGAACACATGCAGAGCTATTCAGGGTTTGATGCAGGACTGTGATGGTGCATGACTCTGTCTTATATGGGGGAAAAAAGAGCATATGTGGGAATAAAGGGAGGAGAAATTGAGACCCTATTGGTAAATCAACATTAGGGACTGAGATCTAAATGAGTACGTGTGTTAGCATGTGATACTCTCATTTCAGAAGAGAGGAGCAGATTGCTGAGACCAAGTGCTATGATTCAAAGCTGACAGAGATGCTCTGTGAAACTTAGCAAGTCACCACAACGTTGAGTCTTGGCCTCCTTGTCTAAAGAGTGGGGGAATGAGTGGGAAGGGACCTGTCCAGCCAGCGAGCATATTGGGGCCATGCACAGTGTTAGCCCTGTCAAACCGCTTGCCACCTAAGAATCTGATGGCCCATACAACGGTAAAATATTTCCTCTGCAAATACTTAAGTAGCTGCATTGCTCTAAGCAGCTTCTCAGCTGAGATTTCTCTGAACCCTTGCAATTAATTGTGTTTTATGCTTACTAGGTAACAAGCCAAATGCCTCACTCAGTTATATCAGCATAATGCAGGGGGGAGCAACATTTAGCCACTGGACATTCATCCAAGAAAAACAAGTAAGTCTGTGAGCGTGCAAGGATGGTTTCCTTGGGAGGGAGTCTCATGGTTGCATCTTCTGGTTTTCAGGAAGACTGAGCTCTGATAGAAAAAGTGAGGCCTTCCTAATGCTCCTGAGATGTTCCATATTTCTTCAGTGGTGGCAGTGTAGAAGCCTCTCTTCTCTACTCCTTAGGTATTTAATGAAATTGGGAGAAAAATGCCAGTCTTTCAGAACAGGAAGCCTTTGCGAAATTTGGCTTATATGGGCTAATCAAATTAAAAAATAGTGGAACCATAGCGAGACCCACTGATATCAAAATACTGTCACCATATAAGCTCGAGATTCTTACAGAAGTCTTGGAAATCTCTTTCAGTTCTCAATACAAGCTGAACTGATTTTGGATGAAAGTGAACATGCTGAAGCGACAATAACATAGAAAACCTTTGTAAAAAAATCAACCAAATCCTCCCTAGACCCAGAGAGACCCTACTTACCTTTCCGGCTACCTTGCATAAAAGGTAAACAAAGAGAAAATCCTGCTGTTCTCATCCTTCTGCCATATGGATTTCTTTCTACTTTGAAATTATGAAATATTAATAGAAGGAGATTTCAAATGAAAACGATGAGCTATACAAGCTTAGGAGAGGTCCTACAAGTGCCTCCTGCAGAATTTCTTCCACTTTTTTCTAAAGATCAGATCTAACTACTGTACAAGACATGATGGCAACGCAGGCAGCGCAAAGCACTGTTCCAGTTTAGCTATTTTTACTCTCCTTTATATTTTTATGTGTAACATAGGTTGATGAAAAAGAATGTTTGTTTAAAGAGATGGGAGCAAACCCCTACAGTATCCTCTAAGGATCTCAACTCTACAGGGGTGGGAGTTAATCTGGTCACATCATAGTGTGAAAACTGGGTCCAAAAAATCAGTGGATAATTTTGCATATGCAAGCGACCCCTTAGGTCTTTAGTCATCTGCCACATGCATTACTATCAAGTTTACATACATAATTGCTGTAAATCATGCATACATTTTTGTGCACATCTGTTTGTGAGACTCATACCCATATATGCCTTGCTTCCTTCAGCTAAACAAAAGTAAAACGTTTGTGTCTGTAGTTTTTCTCTCCGCCTCTTATAATCATAAATGACATCACTTGCACAGTTAGATAGGACTATAATAGTTCTAAGCCTTATAATGTAATTTATCCATTAAAATGCTCCCTTTGTTTCAATAACCGTAAATAATTTGGAAGAAAGACAGTATATTTATTCACTCAGCTGAATGTCCAGTGTTATATGATAAGTTCCTATCACTTCTTTGTGATCTGCTTATATCCCGCTGGCATTCCTGAGCCTCTGGTATCCCGACAGACTGGGGCCCTCCAGAAACCTGCCCCCATCAGTCTATTTCTGGTAACTTTTATTGCAACCTTTGATGAATAACGACATGGAAATTGTAATCTGAGAGCTCTCTCTTCCAAATCTCTTTGTAGGAGGTGGCATGATGGGTTCTACCAAAGAATGAGGGTATGGAAGGAGAAGGAGAAGGAGAAGGAGAAGAAGAAGGAGAAAGAAGGAGGAGGAGAAGGAGAAGGAGGAGGAGGAGACGAAGGAGGAGGAGGATGAGGAGAAGAAGGAGGAGGAGGAGGAGAAGGAGAAAGAGGAGGAGAAGGAGAAAGAGGAGGAGGAGGAGAAGGAATCCACTGTCAGAATCTTCCAAATTAATTCAGGAAATACCCTGGCACTCCTCTGCTGCTGTGCTTCAGGAACGTTCTTCAGGTTGGGGGAATTTTCTTATCCCAGGCCCTACAACAGGCATCCAGGACTAGTAACATTTAAGAAATCTGCCTATAGGAGCTTTTCATCCACAGTAATAAGGCAAAGTAAGATAACAGCAGAACAGTCTCTCCATGACAGTGTATTTGGATTTCTAAGAATCTGATGGGCTAAACCGGATGGCAGATGTATCACACTTCACCATTTACCTGTACTTTTCCAGTCACTGCATTACTATAATAAACGCTAATACCACTGCTGATACACATTCGTTTCTCTTAAGGCCTTAGCATGTTGGCCCACGAGAGTAAACCTCTGTGTTTTAAATGCTTTTAGGTTTGCCTTCTCATACTGGAACATTCTCAGATGGCCCAGTCTTCTCAAAAGTTCTTTGTAATTTTCCCAGCTGGAAATGGCTGCATATTTTAGACTACTGACTGTCTTGAAAGCTTAGTGGATAGGGAAAGAAGTCTGTCTGGGTATATGCACAGATTACAATTAGTTATTCACAGAGTATATTTTGATTGCAGAAAGAAGCAGCTTTGCTTACGTTCTTCCTACGTACCCATAGACAAATCCATAAAAAATGAAGTTATTTTCTAATAATATCTAATTGCTACAGAAGTACCAATGTATTTGCTTCTAAAAGAGTAGTCTTGATCCATAGCCGTAGAATGGTCTTAATATTAACAAGGAAAAATTTTTCTTTTAAAGCCTTTCATTTGTCTGATATGAGGTGGAAGACTGTCACACTGACACAAAAGAAAACTGAAGATGTTCTTCAGGGAAATTTTTAGAATTAAGATGAAGCAATGATAAGAATTATTTTTTGGTTCAAGTGAAAAGTCAAGTTAACCACAGGAAAGGAAATAGCAGGAGCTGCCAGAAACTGCTAATATTCTGAAGTTTAGGGACAATCCTCTAATGACCCTTGTAAGTATAAAGGTAATAAAGAAAGAAATTTTAATACAAAACGAAAATGAGAGTTAACCCAGAGATTCAAAGGAATAGCCACTAAAGGGGTTCTGAATCTATACTGAGAAATTCCAAAAGATGCCGGATCTTCCTTTCAGATGTAGAAAGATCTAAAGGTCTTTAAGGCTGTATGATAAAACCTCTTTGTGAAGATGAAAGAAGTGTACTTTATATTACATTTTGGTTTGTACATGCATCATCATGGGCCATGCTGAGAAGCTGAGAGCCCTCTGAAACCCCACCACACTTTCAAATGACTGCTTCAAGTTTTAATGAACTGGGTGGACTTTCAAAATTTGTTTATTATCCATTTGCCTCAAATAACTTGGGACTAACAAATCACAACCCAAGCTTGCAGACTTTTTATCTATCACCAGCACTAGCCCAGGGGAAGCAAGAGAATGTCTTTGAACGAGGATTGATAAGATGTCTATTGACTGAGGATAAAGCCGAGCCATGCTGAGAAAGCAAAGCAGTTCATGGTGATTTCGTACAGCTAATGTCTAATTGGCGAAAAGACGCTTCTGAAACGTTCTAAAATTAAATCTGTCTCAGTGGCACAGATGGATGCAAAGTACCATTAAACACAAGATCCAGGCAAAGCAATGTACCCCCATAACGGTTTCTATGAAAGAAAGCACAGAGTAAATACACGAATGCTTTGCCTTAGGTCAAAATTATTCTGCCTCCAAGCCCTGGATTTTGATGATAAGTAATGTAACAAGATTGGACTGGGATCACCAAGTTGTTTTCACTCAACATTTTTGCTCTTGAGTACTCATGTATTCTACTGCTACAAAGCTCTGGCAACTTGAGTATTTACTTTATTGAATATACAAGTTTCCAGACACATAGCGTTGCCATCTACATACTTAAATTTTATTTTCACTGGTGCTCGCAAAGAGAAAGAGGCCAAGTGTTATTTTTGCTTTTAGGATATGATCAGCAGTAGAAGACAAAAGATAAATTGAAAAAGCGTGGTATTCTGGAGATGCTCTGTAGCTAGAACACATATGACTTCCTAACTTCAGGCTGTCAGTAACCCATTAACTAAGAGGAAACCGAGTCTGACACAGACATGAGAAAGACTTAACTTCAGGGACTGTCACATTTAAAATTGTAACTTATTTAATTTCTGCAAAGAAAGCAAGCCCAAAGGAACAAAGCCTTGAGAGTGGTCACCAATGTACTCATGCTGAAAATACGTGTTGAGGACCAAAAGAAGCATTTTAACATCTTTTCAAAGATAAAATAATGCATCAAAGACTTTTAAAAAAGTCTAATAATGTATGCTGGAAAAATCAAATGAGATGTTAAGATGCATGCATATTTTCTTGTAAAAAAATCCCCCAGGTCTATTTTCTCTAATGACTTTGTCCCACTTCCTCAGGGTTGGTGCCGCAGTTCTGTCAGCAACCCCAATGCTGAGGAAGGAGGGGAAGACTGAGCTCAGGCTGCATCTGCTTCTTTCCTGACATGGGCACTGAAGAACACGCTGCACTCAGCAAGGCTACCTGGGACTCCGGACCCCTCAACTCCGAGGCAAATCTTGCTGTGTACTTGACACTGACTCCCATGTCCAGCTTGGGTTTCACTAAAGGGATGGGGAGGAGGAGAATGAAAAACAGCTTCAGCCATTTGCCAGTTTTAAAAATAAAAAAATAAAACAAATGAGACAGGTGGGAGTAAGCAAGCCAAGTCAGTCCCCATTCTGGCCTTTTATTGCTAGGTTTATTGCCTTGGTATTTCATGAAATGCTTTTGAAAGTGCTGTACTTTAAAGTATAGCAAAATAAAAATGCTAATCAATAGTCTTTCTATAGGAGCAACTACCTTATGCCAATTAAAGTGCCTTAGAGAAAAAGAGACTTCTAAAAACCAATTTTATATCTTACAGTGGGTTTCGAGGTGGGAGAGGGGCCGAAATCCAATTTCCCCTAAGGGAAGATTAGCCAAACACGATTTAACAGCAAGGTCTGCATGTAAAAGGATGCGGCTAATACGCCTGTCTAGCTGCCATGTTGTAAGCCAAGCTAACGGCATTATAGAATCTATTAGGGCGTCACACACAAATGTTACGGTTTGATCAATTCCCACTGCTGGCAGTGGTTTTTTAGTTTTGAAAGCAGAAAAAAAAAATCCTTACATGAAATAACATGCCATTGAAATGTTTGACTGTCTGCTTCTGTTGCACTTAAAACTACCGAGGAGGAACGTTTGGAGAATTCTGGCTACTAAAATGAACTACAAAATCCACTATTTCATACTATGTGAAAATGCAATATATTTTGCAAGCACAGTGACAGTTTACTAGATGCCTCATAAAAACGAAGCCATGACACAGTGTCTGTGACGAACAGCCTGTAACCAATATCCTGATAAGGATGCAACAAGTGAGGGTTGTATAAAAACTGGCTTTAATTTATAGAAAAGAGAAGGACTGGAAAATCTGGATATGTAAAGTATACAAAATTGTGTACAATACAAAGTCTGTAAAAATAAAATAAGCTTAGTCTGCCACGCCTCCCTCTAGCGGTTAATTCACAGAAACGATGGCGGTCAGTGTGCGCTCGTTTCTTTAATTTGGGCAAGGAGCCAGGATTTGAAGTTAAAGGTTCAGCTTCTCTACTGGCAGATGATATTACAGAGGATGTTGTCCATCTGACGCTGTCCGTATGTGGGCTGAAGGAACAGCATGCTGTCATTCCTAGTCCTAATGAAGCAGGAAGATTTGATGGAAAGCATCATAGAGACCCTATGAAGTAAGGGATAATAAGCAGAATTCGCAACAAAACAAAAAATAAACCATTTTAAGAGTGAGTGTGGGAGAAAAGCAAAAAAAAACCCTCCCAATGAAACAACGCACAAAAACATGCATTGAGAGGAAGGAAGATTGTGCATTTACTTGGAAGTCATGAATAGTAGTTTGTAAGCATGGGTTCCCTGAGGATACATCTGTACTAGTAATTTCAACATTGCCAGGGAATATCCTTTTGCATTAGAACTCAGTTGTCTCTGCTACTAAGTTGTCAGTCATATGGTTTTGGTCTGGGCCAAATAACATTCTCCCAACAGGACAGGGACCTTTCCCAATAGACTATTCACACACAGGCACCCTCTCTTGATGAGTAGGTCAGTTTAACAAGAAGGATGCAGGCTGTTGTGTGCCAGCTGGATCTCTGTACCAGGGACCCATCTCACATGTACTTAATTTATTAGTGTAGATGTGGTCTGAGAGGCTTAATTTACCCAACATATCCAGATAGTACTGACTTCAGCATCAAACATACCAGCTTCTCATATAGGAACATATAGGATGTCTAACGGGCTTGCATACACAGCAAGAGAGTGCCTATTAGATTTGTGTTCTGGACAGGAGACCCAAGAAAAAAATATTCCCAGCATTTTGCCCACAGAGATTTTCCCAGAGAGAGCAAATGGGTCCTGGAGGGCAAACTGTCCACAATTCAGACAGCAGCCAAAGGGAAACTTTCAAAGAAGAGATTTAAAGTAGCTCTGTGACTAGTTGAAAGTTACGCTTTTCCCCACCTAATCTTAATTTTAAGGAACTGTTCAAAAATTTAGACTCATAGAACCACAGAATAATTTAGGTTGGAAGGGACCTCTGGACTGTTCAAATAACTTCTAACAGAAATACAGAAGCCCAAGCCTTGCATTTTGGAAGAAGAACTTGAAATCCGAAATAAACATAAACCACCTCTTCCCCTTAACTATGGATAAGATGAACGAGGAAACAGAGACCTGCAAGGCAGTCTGCAAGAAGTACCAGGCTTATAACTCAGCATCCAAATGTCACATCCCTATCCCAAGCTAGTTGCTAAAGTTTGCTCTACAATCAATAGAAAAGATGGCCAGCCCTTTAGCCATGCCTCTTTCTCCATTGATGACAGATGGAGACCAGTTGGTGAGCTATTCAAGAGCTAACAGTATATGTGGAAAAGCTAAGGCCAGCACTTAGAAACAGATTCAAGGACCTAATAATCATTTTCCCTGCTGTAGCTGAAGTAGTTGAAGTCTCACGTGTGGGTCCTGGCTCTGCAAATGCTTTTGACCAGTTATGGCAATTTAGGAAAGATATAGTCCCACCGACTTTAGTGAAAAGAGCTATTCCTGGCTGCAAGACCAGGGAGGCACTCATAAATCACTGACTGCTTGGCGCAGCGACCTTTTACTTTTTCTTTTCTTGTTATAAATGTTACTTGTAAAGTATTTGTATGTAAATAAAAATAAAGTAACCACAGTATAACGGAGCAGCTGTACAAAATAAACCAAGGTAACTTGCAGGCAAGGTGTAAAAATTGGTAGAAGCTGCAATTCTGATGGCCCTGCTAGGGATTATTATGTTGAAGTTTGTCTGAGTGGCTTCATAAAGAAGTTCCTAAAATACCCTGGTTTACTGAAGTCCTTGTTCCCTTCCTTATACCTGGCTCGATATATAAAGTTGTAATTTAACTCTTTTTGATGTTTTTCATGGGGTTTCTGAGATTATTATGCTGGAGAAAATGGAAAACATTACAAATATCAGAGTTAGAAGCCAGCTGTTTTACAATTTTGCAGGCCAGAAGCCAAGATATAAAAAGATTAAAAACTACGTATTTTTAAAAAGTCTCCTCTAAGGCAAACTTGGGAGAAAGATAGCAAAAAGCCATTCAGACCAAATGGGAATTATTTTATATATTCTGGAAATCAACCTGATGAATCAAGCTTGCAAAAGCAAACAACCTCAACTGGGTTTATTTAAGCTTCCAAGCAGACACGCACATGCAGGCGCATCGTGACTTTGGAGGAACAACAAACCAGAGATTACTACTATTTGCATATGGTAGTGCCTCGAGGTTCAGTCAAGGATCAGACGCCCACTGTGGGAACTGCTGTCAGGACACACAGTAAGAAGTTGGTCCTTTCCTCCCAACATTTGTGATTTATTGGTCCAAACTTGCAGCAGATGCCGAGGTTGTGAACAGAGAGCACGGCACCTGCTCAGCACTGCCCGTTCCTGGGTCTGGGTTACACTCAACAGCAAGGTCAAGACATAGGGAATGAGGTAAATGTAAAGTGAGATGGTTGCTGTATATTAAGCCGAGGAATCTTTATTTCCATCTAAGTGTAGTCCTTGAAACGGAAAGGAACACTCTCCTCTTGAGCTCTGGATGCTATCTTGATTGTATGGCCAAGAGGCAGGTAGTGAAACCCTGTATGGATAGTTGGAGACAGAAGGGATCTGTGCGATGTTGTGATGCTCCTGTCACCTGCAGATCCTCTGTGTTAAACCGAACCCTAAACCACCTTTAAGACCATGCCCACTATTCCCTCTCCTTGCATGCTGTTTCACACCTGGTCTGTTTTTCTCTCTTTCCCAGCTTCCTTTCTTGTCTCCTGTCTAATTGATTCCAAGCTTGACCAGCTTTGGAATTAATTTAACTGCATGGTATCATCACCACAACAGGCTCAGCCAGCTTGAGCTGCCACAGCCCAGTGTGAAGGAGAAGGGCTGGGAGGAGAGGAGGGTGTGCCGGCCAGATGTCCTCCCAGAATGGAGAGGTAAGCCAGGGCCAGAGGCTGTGGCGTACCTGCGTGCCGTGAGCCTCTCTCTTGCGGACGTGTGTAGCATGCGAATAAAGCGGAACAGGAGTTTCTCTCTTCTTCCTCGCTCTTTCCTCTTGCCTTCTTTTGTTGTGTTTGTCTGAAGAATAGGAGTAATCTTCCAATCTGTAGCTGAGCCTCCTCAACTTCACATTGTTCCCTTTCTCTGCAACGATGTCTGGCATCACCTGAAAGGTGGCTAAGCAAAGAGTTTTGCTTTTTTGTTCCTTTTTAACAGTCCCTCAGCTAAAGCAAAGGAACACTCAGACTCTTCAATAAAGGGGCCATGTAAATGCCTGGGTGAAATTAAAGTACTGCAGATTATCAGAATGAAAAGTATTATCTTTCGGGTTGTCCTTCCTTTTGCTTTACTTGCTGATCTCCATAGAAGATTAGAGAAGGTTGAATGTCCTTTTCAAACTCCATCTGTGCTAAAGCTGTATTGCTTCACATTTAAGCTTTTCACAGCATTTTCGCTATTAAAAGTGCTACAAAGAATCAGGTCAAATTAAAGACAACACATCTCAGCGACTATACATGACTTGCAGCAGGAGGCAGGGCCCTCACATGCTACTCCAAAACATTCCAGAAGTGACACTCATTAATATAGTCACTGCCAACCAAGTGTCCGTCATTATCTGAGGCTGATGTAGTGTGCAGCTGAAGGTGCAAGTCACAGACAAGAGAGAAAACAGAGGGTGTAAAAGCCTCCGATTCCTGATAACCCCAGGGCCCTTTTCACCAAGAAGAATTTTCATTGCGGCTAGATTCCTGTCTCCCTCTTTCCCTTTCCAGTTGGATGTGGCATTCTCCATTTCCTATATTTAACCACTGCTGCCCGGCAGCTGCTGCCTTTGCCCCAGGAGCCGGTCAGCTGCATGAATTCTAAGAAAAGTGTTTAGAGCCCAACAGGTGCTGGATCTCGCCGACTTGCATCCTTCGCTGCCAAATGGCTGCAGGCTGCTACCCGGCTCTCTAGTACAGACGCTTATAGAGCTATTTTGATTTACAATTCTCTCTAGCTGCCTTCAGTTTAGGTAGGCAACACAACAAAACTGAACAAATTCCCAGGTACACAAACAGAAAACTCTGAGGACGAGCTGCTGGTGACGTCCTTGAGTTTTCTTCCTGTCTTCCTTTGGCACAGTACAGCTATGACTTTTTGTCTTTCACTACAGGTCACAAATTTCAGAGAGGAAGTATTCTGTGGCCCCTGCTATGTATTGGCATGAGAGGCAAGGGAGCCTTGGACTCTCCTAAACTAGATGTTTCACACATGGTTATCTGTGATTGCAGCAGATTGGACACAATGACCCAGGAGGCCCCTTCTAGCCTTGCATTTCTAAAACTCACTGCAATCCAAATAAATAAATAAGAATAATAACTCGGCAATCTTGCAGCTTCCTCCAAAAGAAAAAAAAAAGGTTCTTGTACCCTCCGCCTCCTATTCTTTCTGTTTTGACTGGATCCCTATTCATACACCTACGCATTTTAATATACATACGCTCTTTTAATGAAGACTTCTGTCCTTCAGCCAATTTCTGGCATCTGCATGATGTTTCCCACAGTGCCACCAGCTGCTTCCTCAGCTGCTTAAAAGCATACATATTTGGGGCCAGCATGGCTATGGTCCTCCCAGCCATTTCCAGGATTCACCACAGGAAGGCAGTGGCTCTGAGTATCTGAGATGCTATCTTGGTTTCTGAGATGCTACATAAAGATGAAGAGAAACCGTGTTTGTACATCAGGGTCATTTGTATGAAGGTAAGTGAATCCGCACGTGCGGTTCAGAAGAAACTGGGGCCAGATAGAGGCAGTTTCACAAGGGATTCCTGGAAGTCAAGCTAGGGAAAAGGAATTTCAAGTAAGTTGAAATATTTTTTCACTATTAAACAAGTTAACAATAAAGCATAGCCTTAGGAAGGCGTACATTTGAACAACTTGGAGCAGGCAAGATTCTCAGTGCAAATCAGTGAAGGTTCATTGCTTTCATTACATCGCTGATGGTTTACACCAACTGAAGAGCTGCCCACTGTGCATAATTTCTCTGGACCGGAGTGGAAAAGCCATTAGGTTACATGCTCTTTTAATTGCTAATGAAACTGCAATCAAGACTACTTCCAACTGGATTTTAAAATTATCCGGCTCCTTTTTAAAATCAGCAAGGAGCTAGACTCTCTTGTAACACCACAGAAGAAACTTTTTATAGCACCAGTAGGTTAGTCGCTACAGATAGTACACTGCCAGCCACAGCAAAGATTTAACATAGGAGAAATGCTAAGAGGTCTATAATTCTTTAAGGTAAAAATCTACCATCATTTAATAAGAAGGTGATGTTATTGTATATACTGACTGCAGCTCCTTCTGCATTGCTATAGATAGCTACTGTACTTAAAGTGGACATTAATGCTAATTTACAATGAAATACTGGCTGAATTACGTATCACATCCCCATGAGACTATAATGAACTCCCCATAATTAATGTTATTAATCATGGGCCTAGCGCAGGGGGCACATATCATGCATTTCATGTCAAAGGTTCTTATTAATAAACATTTCCATTTTCCCAACTGATGAGAGCTAACAGCCTGCCAGAACTCTTCCTATCATTCAAACCTGTCCCAGCTTTATAACCCATAATAGAGCTCAGCTCCACGCAGGTATCTTCCTCTCAGACATGGGGTGGTCAGCACTTTTCAGGAGTCACTAGGCAACCTGCATGACGTATCAAAGCTCTGTTTTCACCGAAACAATTCTACAATAAATCTGCATGGGGTCAGCAGGGACCGAGAAGCGACCCCTACAACCCCACGCGGCGAGACATGAAACACTGAAGATGTGGCTCAAACGCCGTAGAAAAAGTAAGTTCAAAACTGAGGTTCTATTTTGATTTTAACTCTAGCTGATACGCATTGGTCTGTGCAGTAAGTCAGTGGCCCAAAACTATCACATCAGCATGGCTATGCTCATTTCTGAGATCCAGTTTTGCAGCAACAGATAACTTTTAAGCTGCTACTATCAAAATCTTTCAACGCCAAGAACTGAACAAACTCCAGATCCTTTTCTCCAAGCTGCCTATAGTTTCCACCAGAGGTTAACAATATTTTTCATGTAAAGCTTTTTGTACTTTATCCTTCCTCCGGCTTCCTCATTTTACTTTTTAATGGTGATGTGATGTTAAATAATAAAAATGTCACTAAATTCCCTGTTCTTTTATGAAAAATCATAGTAACCTCTGCTGAAGATAGCTCTACACTCCACATCATTGACAAGATAATGGTTTCATTAATGTGTACTTTGGGACCCTACACTTATGTATCTGTGGCACGGCTCCTGTGGAGTTGCTATGGTCTGTGTCAATGCCTGCTTGAGGAGCTGGGAATCTGTGGAATCCAGAACAGCTCTGTGCATCAAGACTTTTCCTTATATAAATACTTCATTTACAAGACTACTTTTTTTTCCAGTCAAAGTTATTATTCCAATAGTATTCCAATTCCTAGTCTGGACACGATTATACCAGCTTACAGGTGTAATTATACTATCACTCTTAATTTTTTTTCTTTATTCCTTACAGAATAAGTTATTCTAAGCATCTTTGTAACAGTGCAATTGCATCTACACTAAGGAGCTGTGTTCTTCTCACTACACAATTAATGCAAAACTTCTAGAAGACAAATCCTAACAGCCCCTCTAAGCACTTGAATGCCAGGGATGGAAGGAGTGTATTTTTTTCACTGCACAGACTGGGAAAGATCATTCAAGCTCTTATCTGAGCTGCAATAAGCAAAAAACCAACGAACAAACCAACCAATTTAATTTCTGAGACCGTTTTTGTGCCTGCTATCCTTCTTTAAGATGCTATTTTTTCAGCAGCTGAGAAAGGCTGTCTGGCTCTGCTTCCCAATCATGGTTTTAAATGAAGAGGGGCCCGCTGCCGAGAAACAGGAGAGCTCTGATCTCACGCTTGCTCTATCTGAGGAATCTGCGACGGCTGTTAACTGCTGGGACTCCTGCATCGGCGCTGAAAATGATCTGGCAGGATAAAAAAGCAGGGCTACAGTGCAGTCAGGACCAAGGAAGTACAGTCAGTTAGGCTCAGACTTCATCCCAGGCATGCATTCTCTCACGGTGTTAAAAATGGCAGCAACCCAATGCGTGGCGAGCTAAACTGCCTCCATAAGGACCCATTGCTGACAACTGCTGTCACCCTCCTATAGCGCAAACCTCCTGGCCAGCGCTTGCTTGCCTGTTGCTGCTGACCTACACAGCTTGCTTGCAAGTTTTTGGGGGGATTTGCAGCGTTTCAAGCATTCAAACTGACCATTTCCTCTACTCTCTGACATCCTTCCAAAAAGCCAAACTGGAGAATAACTTAAAATCTGCCAGAATATACAGTTTTCTAATCTGTCCTACATCTCCCAAAATGCCTCACTGAAATGAAAACCTGTTTATAAGAAGAAAAAAAAAAGAAATCCAAATGTTGGCACAGGAAAGTGTGAGAAAAGGGAGGGAGAGAGGGAAGTGGGTGAAGACAAGTTGTCTCTTAAAAAGTACAACTGTTATTCCCTTTTCCTTCCTTCCTTCCTTTATCCTGTCCTGTGGGCATGTGGGCTAATTAGCATGACTCGTACATGCCTGCCGTTGTATTACATAGAATTTATTACACACAGGTCTTTGTTGAGAATTCTGCCTGTGTGGGAAGTAGTTGAATAAAAAAAATAATGATGAAAGTCACAACTTTCAAAGTCTAACTTTCCTGCTTTACTAGGAGCTAGCACCAGCTGTACAAGTCAATGAAAATTAACCTTCCCCCCACACCCCTTGGATATCCAGTAAACTCAGATTTGATCCGGATGTTCTGATTTCCACGCAGCTAAAATGCAATCAAATGCTTGATTTTGGGGGATAGATTTGCTTAAATTGTATTAATTCACAAGGATAAACACAATTAGTAGAGCTCATTAGCTTGCAAAATGTAATTTATTTTCTTGAATATACCCATTTCCTTGGATGAAGAGCTCCATTAGCTTTATTATATTTGCAAAGCTTATATAAAAATCCAAACCATGGCAACAAAGAGAAAATTGTTACTACACAGTCACAGCAGTCACTTTTCCATGTTAAATAAGTTTGGCGTTTATTTATATTTAAATGAGAATATCTACCACTATCAAGACCAGGATATGGGGCAAGTACTTATCCAGGATATAATTAAAACTAATTCAAGCAACAAACGCGGCCTGAAATTAAAATACCCCCCAACTTCTTTAACTGAAAAATGATTCAATGTCCTCCCTCAAAAACCCTGTTTATAATCGCTTAATTGTCATAACCAGCAATAGCAAAGGGACTCTAGCCGTTTACAGTCTCATAAGATGGGTCTGCATTCAGGCACGTCTGGTTTGCTTAGTGCTGTGCTTTAATTTTGCTGTAATATAAAGGGTAGAGAGTGGAGAAAATGAATACATGGCAAAGTACCTGTCATTACTTGTGTCATATCACCGAGGTATTCTACATGCACAATATGAAAGCGGACGGTGCAATTTTCATACTGTTATCATTTTTTATATTATACTGTCTAAAAGCAGTGACACACAAAAGATGCTTTTATCATTTTCAACGCGGGGATGATACTAATTACATCATCTGTCATCATTATACAGCTAAACAAAACTTTTCTTTCATAGAAAACTGCCATTTAGCAAATTAACGGGTAATGACCCATAATATACAGAAGATTGAAATTTGGGAATTACATTCACGTTAGTTTGTTTTCTGCTTTCCCCTCAATTTTATTCCCTGATAAATCACGAAAAAGAAGAGAGAGAATTTCTCCAAATATCTAATTTGCCAATAGCCCTACTGTCCTCTTGGAAATTGGTGCAGGATCATCTCTGTCCATATCAATGCATAGTTTGGTTCTACTCAATGACACAGACTGTCTGCCAAGCCAGTAAAAGCCAGATGTTAGTATACTGATGCACAAAAAACCTGCCACTAGGGCCAGATTTTCAAAATTAGACATGAAACAATGAGCCTACATTTGCTTGCAAATAACGGATGGATGCTTGGAAACCAGGTACTGGAATGTGTGTTGCCTCCTAAAGCCTGACCAGGTCACATAAAATGATGGCACATAGGAGGTACCTGAGATGTTCCAACAAGGAACCCAGCAGTAAAGTCAGGTCGGGTAAACATCCCTCCAAGGTCCCTCCTGCTGCCTGGACATTATTTCATGCCTGGTATAATGCTGCAATTGTGGGAAATGTTCAAGTGCCATTATTGAAAGAGAGAACCTGTAGGGATTACAAGAGGCACAAACCATTGTGGATGAGCCCTTAGCTCAAACTCCCCTGCTTTTGGGAAAGAAGAAGAATAAAAAGACTTCATTTTTCATTGTATCTGATCATGCTATGTTCCTCAACATAGAAGCAGAAATAAAATGTAGGATAGCAGGTGGATAATAGTACAGATTTCAGGTGTGATGTACCTACGACCAAGACAATGTAGGAAATCCATTTAAATCCAGAAAAGTATATTTTAGCCAGATCTTTGCTAAATCTGAACTTCTGTGGCCCAGATCAGCTACTTCCTTTCATCACACATCGACTACAATGTGAAGAAAATTAAAAGGGAAATTCCAGGGTGAATTAAGAATAAAAATAATGGCAAAGACCAGTGAATTTGCTATGAACTAGCCATGTCAGTGGAAATTTCAGTCATCAGTAGGTGCTTCAGATACCCAGTAAGAGCAATTGAGCATTTGGCCTTTAATTCCCATCATCCACACCAGGGTGTTTAGGACTTTTCTCTTGCCCGTAAAATGACTTCCTGACTTAAGTGAAATTCTGAACTGAATGTATCTGTAAAGTAAGGAGGAGTTCTCAGTTCCAATTTATCATTGTTAAAGTGGATTAAAGGATTTTTTATTAGTAACACTTAGAGCTCACTTGTTCATGTACCTGGAGACTTCTACCAGAGCAAACCTTCCCCAGCAGACAGCCTGGTCAAATCAAAGGCTGAAAATGAGCGTGTGATGAGCACATTACACAGGCTGATGAGGACCGTGATGAGCTGGGAATTAGTGAGGAAACCTTTGAGAAAAGACCAAGCGCTGATGGAAACAGCGTACACGGCACTCTTTTTTTCCTGAGTCACTGCTGAACCAAAAAGCTCAAGTACCCTGCGGGACACCGCACTACTGTAAGTGATGTCTCCTGAATGAGGTATGTAAGCCTCTCTCTTGACCTTAACCCTCTTAGTAGGCCTTAATATATTAAACAGTATAAGCCACTGGAAATTATGTGAGACAACAGTGTAAGTAGCAGTTTAACAAACCATGAATCAAAACCGTTGACAATGTACGCCCAAATTACCTTTAGTTATGCTAATGAAAATGATACCTGGTAAAACATTGGATGTATGACATTCAGAAGTTGCTTCCCATGGGCAGATGAGGAAAGCCAGTTTGATCACAAACAGGGACTAGATGTGTTTGCTTACCCCACCTAGATCAATATGTTTCAGTGTTAACAGGCAAATACTGTATTAATTTTAGGTAATTTTAAACCAATAATATCAAAATACCCTCTTAATACAATGACTGTAAAATAATATAAGGGTTGTACTTTGCTATATTGTACTTCTGACAGTGAAGCCGTGTTCACGCTGAGGTGTCCATCTCTTTCTGAAACTGACCCTGTTCCTGAAACTTAGGATGGGATTCAGGTTATGATAAGATATTTAAATCCAAGTGCATTCAAGTCGGTTAGGTGTATAAGCTCCCATAACATCTATGGAAACCTAATTAGTGCAGTGCACAGAGCCAAGAGTGATTCAACTGGGCAACCACAGGAGCTCAGTGCAGTCACTGACACACTGGTCCCTGATGCCCTTTGACATGTTCTGGGATAGCCAAGACCCCTACAAATGGCCAGCACCTGTGGAAGAGCTGTGCCCTGCCAGTACCAAGAGACCACATAAGATGTACTATGGCCCTAGGACAACATGGCCCTAGCTGCCTGTGTTTAAATGACTGAGTGACATGCTTGCTTTCTAAATTTAGGTAAGTCAGGGAAGAAATTTCACCTAACAGACTTAACTGATCGTTAGGGTTCTTTAAAATAAGATTCAGTTTTGAATACAAATGATTCTTCTTACTCATTTACTAACCACATAATAACATTCAAAGATGTCATCGTGTCTTCTCATTATTACGATGTCTTTTTTTACATGTTCTGTTGTGCATTTAAGATTTTAAGTAAAAGTCTCTTCATCTGTTTTTGGGAGATAGGTTCAAGGTTCAAGGTAGGTTCTTCAAGAACTCTCCTGGTTCTGAGTTCTGGGCTGATAGACAACTACCAACACAGCCAAACACTATCTAATTTTTCTTCCCTCCAAACTTGAAATATTAATTTCAGTGACTTGGCATAGTTCCAGACTATGTAATTATAATCTAGATCCAGACTGGGTAATTATAAATTATATCCTTAAAACCACCTCTCTTATTTCATTGGGATGCAATACGGCTACCCCTTCTTCTGTCATAAACACACAGCGTGGTCCCTCTACTCCAGGGCTGGCTACCTTCCACTGCAGTGTGAAGCTATCTCAAAAACCCAACATTGCTCTCAGCGCGTTGAAGGGGGTAGGAACCAGCCAATGTTACTAACTCAATAAATGCAAAAAGACTTCGTATTTTTGAAATAGGCTCTTTCTCTTAAATAGGCTCTCTCTCTGTCTATTAAAACATATTTTGATATTCAGAATTTATCTGCTAAATATGTTAACACATTATTTCCAGACACTTATTTAGATCTTCAGTTTATAAATAGCCTTTCTCTGCTTTCTTTAAAACAGAAAAAGAAGACTCAGTGTCAGGAAACAGCAAATCTCACTGAACTACTGAATCTAGCACTCTAACATCCAAGAATTTGGACAAAAATATATGCTAAAATAATTTCCTGCCTTTAGTAAAATTCTTGATTGAAATTCAATAAATTCTTTATTGAGTTTTTGGCGGCTCACGGCCTAGACAGGTACACTCTTCGCTGGGTAAAAAACTGGCTGGACGGCCGAGCCCAGAGAGTTGTGGTGAACGGAGTTAAATCCAGTTGGCGGCCGGTCACGAGCGGTGTTCCCCAGGGCTCAGTTTTGGGGCCGGTCCTGTTCAATATCTTCATCAATGATCTGGACGAGGGGATCGAGTGCTCCCTCAGTAAGTTTGCAGACGACACCAAGTTGGGCGGGAGTGTTGATCTGCTGGAGGGCAGGAAGGATCTGCAGAGGGACCTGGACAGGCTGGATCGATGGGCCGAGGCCAACTGTATGAGATTCAACAAGGCCAAGTGCCGGGTCCTGCACTTCGGCCACAACAACCCCAGGCAACACTACAGGCTTGGGGAAGAGTGGCTGGAAAGCTGCCCAGAGGAAAAGGACCTGGGGGTGCTGGTTGACAGCCGGCTGAACATGAGCCGGCAGTGTGCTCAGGTGGCCAAGAAGGCCAACGGCATCCTGGCCTGTATCAGAAATAGTGTGGCCAGCAGGAATAGAGAGGTGATCGTGCCCCTGTACTCGGCACTGGTGAGGCCGCACCTCGAATCCTGTGTTCAGTTTTGGGCCCCTCACTACAAGAAGGACATGGAGGTGCTGGAGCGTGTCCAGAGGAGGGCAACGAAGCTGGTGAAGGGCCTGGAGCACAAGTCTTATGAGGAGCGGCTGAGGGAACTGGGGTTGTTTAGCCTGGAGAAGAGGAGGCTGAGGGGAGACCTCATCGCACTCTACAACTACCTGAAAGGAGGGTGTAGCGAGGTGGGTGTTGGTCTCTTCTCCCAAGTAACTAGCGATAGGACAAGAGGAAATGGCCTCAAGTTGTGCCAAGGGAGGTTTAGATTGAACATTAGGAAAAATTTCTTTACTGAAAGAGTGGTCAGGCCTTGGAACAGGCTGCCCAGGGAAGTGGTGGAGTCACCATCCCTGGAGGTATTTAAAAGACGTGTAGATGAGGCCCTTAGGGACATGGTGTAGTGGGCATGGTGGTGTTGGGTTGACGGTTGGACACAATGATCTTAGAGGTCTTTTCCAACCTGTATGATTCTATGATTCTATGATTCTATGATTCTACCCTTAAAGCCAAGAGGTGTTCTCCGCACCACTTTATCTCTATGGAAGTGAATTAAAGCATCCCTGACTGATAACACCTAGATTCACTGCACACGGTTTGCCTATATGGCAGTTTTGAGAGAAAGGAAAAAAAAAGTAAAGTAATGATGACTTATCCAAAGGCATAAGCGACACTTCCAGGGAAGGGCTGTGGAACTCATTTAAGTTCTCACAGAAGAAAATCTTATTGGTGTGGGGCTTTAACAGATTGACTGTTCCTGTAACGGACTCAATTTCTACTCACGAGCAGATTTGACTGTCCTTGGGTAGCTGATCCTTGGACAGGATGTCAAATTTGCTTTTACCATTCTAGCAAGTACGATACATGAAGAACCATGTTATTCTGGAGCTGAAGGAACATGAGCCCCTGTTCTTGCTACGTTTATACAAATGAGAGAGAGATTCCTGCACTTCCTCAGAGTGCAAGGATTCTCTACATACTGATGGTTAAGTATCTGCATCTGTCTAAACCTGAAATCACTTGACTGATTCCTGCTGGAAATACCCGCTATCCATCTAGCGAAAGTTCTGAAATGCTCCTGAAAAGTGCTTTTCTATTTGGATGCTCAATACGGCTTCCAAATCAGAGCTCTAGCCATCCTACAGAAGTATAAAAAAACCCTAAAGAAACGCACTGTGCATAAAGCAGCACAGTTTGGGCATGATAGGAGTATATCTAGCAGAAAAACAGCTAAACCCCAGCAAATTCGCATCTCTAACAAAGTCCGCACAGCATGCAGGAAAAGGCAAAGAGCAGAATCTCCTATTTCCTAGGTTACAGGCAATAGGGATCCATTAGCACTGCTCCTCCATCTGTTTTCCACAGGATGGTAGTGTTTTGTGCAAAATGATCCTTGTTTTAAAAAACATCCACAGCTTGGGGATGTAAGGAACATCTCCCTCTTCATTCACAAGGAAAAAGTCATGCAGAGGAGCTGGGCTTGACGTTGGATTTGGATCCTCTATGATCAGTCAGACTAAACAGGAGTGTCAGCCCACATTTCTCTTATGAACTCTTCCATTTTAGTCAATTTTGACTTTTTCATACCATCTTCTTCATCCTCACCCAAATACTTCAGTGTGCAGACTGATGGACAAAACACATTTTGTCTTCCTCTGAAACATCAGAAGAATCATGAATAAAAACTTAATGTTCTCTTTAATCCTACATTCTTGGGGTTTTTTTGATGTTGCAATGCCAATGAGCATTGTGCAAAATATAATGTACAAAGTCTTTAGGCAAACCTCCAATCTGTTTTAGCTCCTTGGAAAGTATTACACGCTCATACTGTGCAAACTTGACTAAGCATCTTGGCACCTTGTTTAGTCAAATGCTGCTGACTTAATTGTCGGTATGCATAGGTATATGTATATATTACTGTCTATACTCCTGGTCAAGTACTTATCTTGAACCTCCTGATTTTGTCAGCAGCCCAAGGATTTTTCCAGTACAGTAGTAAGCATATACAACACCACATGCTGTAATTTTCTGAATTTAGTATGACAAAACTTCATGCCGCTTTTACTTGCACATCTAGATGATAAAGTTTTGTCTATGAGTAATCATTCCTGAAAGCTTATGTACCTCCTTCCTAGTGATGATTTCATCACCTTATGATACTTTCTGGAATATTTAGTCTGGGAATCTAATGTAATGATTTGTAAATATTAAGATGGAACTATACACAAATACCTTGTTACCCTCACTTGGTACAACTAGAAACCTGAATATACACATACCACAAAACAGAATGAATGCAAGAAGCTGAACCATCCTACTGTGTGCAAAAAACTTAGTAGCATATCTTTGTGACAATGTACAGGAACAAAACATACAGAAACAAGTATGTCCATTGCTGGGAAGAATTTTCTTGCATGCACCATTCAAATTGTTGCCCAAATTATTTCTTACTTAAACAATGAAAGAAAAACTAAAGAAAAGAAAGCATTACTGCAAATGCTCATGAACTTACAAAACACACATCATCCCTCTCCTCATAGTATGTATCCTGTTTCAGAAGACATCTGAAACAAGCAGATTTGTGGGACGTTACACCAAAACTAGTTTCCTGACAGTTATTCTTGCTTTTGCTTCAGCCAAAGTCCTTGTATCTTTAGTCTTACAAAATATGCACATCAGTTATTTCAAGACAAGCAGTTAATTTTTAAAAAAAATTATGTCCATAAAAGCACTTTGAAGATGCAAGGTGTTATGTAATCCCATGTTATTATTATTATTGACTGCAGCTCAAAGCCCAGCCTCGCCGTGGGACACTGGAACTTATCATCAGCAATCTCAAGGCACAGTAGGGTAAGAAAAGTCGTTATTTGGAAACGTTTGTATTTCACAAATCTGTTTAGATCTTTTTAATCTAACATGGGACAGAATCATTCTCGTTCTGAATGCAACGAGACAGAAATGATTCTTCTTCATTCAGAGTTCAGGCACTGCTCCGTGGAGGACTGCTGATTACAAAAAAAACCCATTTCCACTTTCTTGTGGGGAAACCAAAAACCATTTGCAATTTAATAAATCCACTTGTCTGGAGATCTCCGGAGATCACAGAATAGCCCATCTTGAGAACATTTAAGCGTAAACACAAATGCACAGTCTGGCTCCTGATGGACCCAGCTTGTTCAGTTTGGACTAAGCGTGAAGTCCCCATTCTCTGCTGACACTCTGTAGTAGCTATAACTTGACTGTCCATTTTTTAAGTCATGACAGCAAAAGAAGTGGAATTATCCTGCTATAAGGAGGAAGAAATCTTAATGGGAAATTCAATGAAAGGCCAAACTTATAGAGAGAATTGAATGTTCAGGAAACGTAGCTCTACGGTGGCTCCAGGCCTATGAGGACAGCGTGAAAGGGAACAGGTATGCTTTCCGTTGCATCCAAAGGGTTGGATGCAGGCAAGGCTTGCATCCGAATATGTGTCACGAGTTGAACAAGACAGAGGACTAAGGGAAGAGAAGGTCAGAGAAATCAGAAATTAAACATAAGGAGTTCTGAAAGGAGAACAGAGACTCTGGAAGTGTTTTGGACAATTAATAACTTTCAGAACATCCAAATGCAGTTCCAGCTCTCTGCAAGGGATTTTTGGAACAGCATTTGGATAGGTAGCCTGTCTGGAAATTTGGGCTGTATTTATAAAGAGCTGCCACTTACATATTCTGTGCCAAAAGGGAGCCTAGATTATGGTTATCATCCAGCCCCTGAGAAATTTTGCACTTTGTGAGTATAGTGTTGTGTAGATGGGAGAGAAAATAGTAATTCAACTAATGCCGCCTCTGAGACTTATTTTGAATGCATTTAGTGGCCACCATCATGGACAAAACCATATTTGTTAAGAAACCACGTTCTAAGCAAACCATGTCTTAGACTTCAGGGTGGGAAGAAACTCAAGACGTTTTCAAATGTCTCATTGTCTAATTATCTAAGTGGATCTGCAAGTGATGACATAATATCACATAACAGAGTAAAATCAAAGTTCTTCATCTCTGTACTTTCAAGAACAGATGAACTACAATTGCAAATCTGGTGCTTATTTAAAAAAACAGGTACAAAAAAAAGCAGCATGGAGCAGATGACTTTTAAGAGCAGTTTCAGGGAGTTTTAACACACTTTAGCAACCCCACACTTTTCTTTACAATAACCCTCATAAAATATTGGTAGTGGTGAGAGGCTCCTGCTCCATTTAAAACTTGGAAATCTCAAGTCACTCACATACTGAGAGCTGTCAATCAAAAGAGAATTCGATGACCTTCTTTATGCTGTACATTTAGCAAGACAATGTTCTAGGACTATTACAAGTCCTCTTTGACTCTTCAGTGCACTAAATCACTGTCTGTCATGACCTGACCGATAGTGGCATTAAAAGACAGGGCAGGAATTACTGAAAATACACCACCTGGAACACAAAAAGGTGAAATGTATTTCAGTCTCGCTCAAGTGATGGCTTAGATACCCTCATCAACTTTGCAATTCTGTTAAGATTATTCTAATGACAGAAGACTGTAATTAATCTTGAAAAAGATTTGATTTTGAAGGACCTGTTCAAGCAGTTTGCCTTATTACTGTGTGTGAACATGCTAAAACATGAGCCAGCAGTATGCCTTTGCGGCAAAGAAGGCTAATGGTATCCTGGGCTGCATTAGGCAAAGTATTGCCAGGGAGGGAGGTGAGCCTTCCCCTCTACTGAGCACTGGTGAGGCCACCTGGAGTCCTGTGTTCAGTCCTGGGCTCCTCAGTACAAGAGAGACGTGGACCTACTGGAGAGTCCAGCAAAGGATCACAAAGATGACGAAGGGACTGGAGCATCCCTCCCTTGAGAAAAGGCTGATAGAGCCGGGACTGTTCATCTTGGAGAAGAGAAGGCTCAAAGGGATCTCATCAATGTATATAAATACCTGAAGGGAGGGTGCAAAGAGGATGGAGCCAGACTCTTTTTGGTGGTGCCCAGTGACAGGACCAGAGGCAATGGGCACAAACTGAAATACAGGAGGCTCCCTCTGAACATCGGAAACGTGTTCTCACTGTGAGGGTGACGGAGCTCTTGCCCAGAGAGGTTGTGGAGTCTCCATCCTTGGAGATATTCAGAAGTCATCTGGACACGGTCCTGGGCAAACTGCTTTAGGTGGCCCAGCCTGAGGAGGGGGGCTGGACCAGACAACCTCCAGAGGTCTCTTCCAACCTCAGCCATTCTGTGATTCTGTGAACTCTTATGCATCATTACCAAGTTGAGCTTACAAACCATCACTAGTCATCTGTATCTTGGTACCATTTAGGCTACCCCAGAAAATCAAGACTATCTTAAGGAAAACACAGTAAGAAGCATGTACAATGCTAACAGACCTCCAAGCTAACCTAACTCTCCTACAAGAAACAGGAGATAGAATGCACTACTGTAGACTTCCTTCCCCACAACTATATGCATATATATTCATATTCATATGTATATATATGTACACACACACACTAAAATTTTATGTATAATTTTATATCTGTAATTTGGTATAATCTATCTATTTATCTATCTACCTATTTATATCTACGAAAACAAAAATAAGGGAGATTTGCCCAAGGTGACACAGGCCATGTATTCTGGTGCAAGGCAGAGAACTTAAACCAGGCTTTCTAAAGTCTTCATCACACAATATCCTTTAATTAACGTTATTAGAATTCCAAATGCTAGTTTGCACTTTGAATTTAAACACCTCCCACCCCACAGCATTCATGTCTAGAACTAGGTACACTCACAGAATTGCAGGTCAAGCTGAAATCCCTTTGAAAATTCAGCCTTTTGTGAAGAAAAAGTTGATGGTTATTGACAAAATGTTGTAGTCTACCTTGTTACTATTAATGATTAAGGAAAGTAAATATTGTCTGAGGTCTAATGAGAATTCCAATGCAATAAAGTCAAGTGTGAAAGGTGCAATCAATAAGTGAGGATGCAACAGTATTCATTTGTAGTTTTGTTATTGTTTAGTTCATGGTATTTGGTGATGCTTGAAAATGAAGTGTTAAGAAATTAGTGTTACAAGGATTAACATTCAGATTTTATTTCTGATATTGTTATGTTTCTACAGTCATTACATCCTGAACACTAATTAGCATCTGATTTCTTTTCCCACTAGTTAAGGACTGCAAACCAAAGAATTATAGAACAAAAATACTACAGAAACAAACATCAATATTATCCATGAACATCCACAGATTAAAACCCATGACGTCCATGGCTAATTTTACACTGCAGGAGAAAGTACTGCAATGAAGAACTGTATTTTCCTCATTTTTTGTGTTAGCGACTATGCTTCAAAGTGTATCAGGTTTACGAAGAAAGTGTCTTTTCAAATGTGTAACAGATCTCAGAGTCCAAGCTGGAATGTTTATGTCCTACATATGGCAGGGCTACCCACCAAGGGTTCAGTTTTGGATTTACTACAAGTCTTAGATATAAAGAAGCATACTGCCCTATGAAAAAGTCAAGGACTAAATCTCAGTAACTCAGTTATTTCTGCAAGGAAATAGTCCTTCATCAGACTGATTAATTTCTCTCCAATTAGGCTCAACTGGATTGGCAGGCACATAGACGTTGGTCTCTGTCACTATGCCATGGCATGGGATACCGATACCTTGTGTCAGAAACTGAAGGGACGATTTCTGTCCCTCTCTCTTCTCTGCAGGCACATTGTGCAAGTGACAACTTGTGCTGCCACATCATGTAGCCTGAAGATACAGAAGTTATGTTTGAATATTATTTGCAACTCTGTATTTTCTGAAGAAGCCACATAAAAATTTGGCTATGCGAACTTCAGCAGATCTTCACTGAATATGTTCACAATGAACATCTTCATGGTTCTGAATATTCTGCTTTATTAATTCCCCTGGCACTTAATATATAGATTACAGAGCAAAACTTAGGACATGGATAGAAAACAAGGGCTGATCTGTTCTAAAATATCAGGTTTCATGTCTGTGTTAAGGTGACATGGCTTTTGAAGTCAGCTAGGAGTATTTGGCATAAATCCTATCCAAAGGGCAACTACAGGCCAAACCAAACACCTCTCAAAACTGCTGTTGATTGTGTATGGTGAAAGATTCCATGCATTTCATAAGGCAGCTCTACAGTTCTTCACACATTGCTAAAAGCAATAAATACTCTGAAACATTATTTATGTCTCTCATAATGTGACTGCTTTATAAATTCACTAAGTAAACGGATCATGTAGCTAAACTTAACATTCGTATTTAACATATTAAGAAGCAATAAAAAATCCCTTCACAGAATATAACCCACCCAGACCAAAAGATTCTCTAATTCATGCAAAAATTATTTTCTTACAAGTGGTTTCAATGGAATTAGGTGGGAATTAGCTGCGACATTGTAAAGAGAATGACATATCTGTTTTATATCACGATTCTTGTTATCAAAATGTGGTTTTTGCCGAGCCACAGAAATGACTCGACTCTTTCAGTCACATAAGCGAGATCTCTTGACCTATTGCAAATGAGATGGCATACTTGCAGTGCCTTTAATTTTGGCAACTTATTTGTTTACTTTTGTTTGGAAACAGCTACGTAAGAAACTTCATTCTGCACGAATACAGTATACTATGGCCCCAACATGTACATCGCCAAATGAAAGATAATTATGGGAAATAAAACATGATGTTTCAAATCAGCTCCCTAATAAAGTCTAAAAATATAAGAAACCCTATCATATTAACCAGCAAGAACTGCTCTTTCACTTAAGGGATAGTTGGGTAATTATTCAAACCTGTACAAGACTGGATTGTCAAGTGAAATAATAATACAGAGTATCTCAGGATAATGAGATAGATCTTAAGGCCATTAGCAGTGGCTCTTATTATAATACTGGCCAAGAAAGAGAGAGAATATTTAAATGAAACTTGTAGAGAACTAGTTTGAACTTGTATATTTGAACAGCTCAGTGCTGTCTCATAGTTTCCATTCCCTCCCGGAGAGAAAGGTGCCTATCATGTAAGACTGTGAAATCAGTCAGGCTTTAGAGACTGAAATCCCTGAGGGCAGAAATTAAAACAAAAAATAATTCAAAAACTGAGCCACATTGAAATCCATACAGTTATATTAAGAATCTCATCCTAGCGAGGTTTTAAGGTCTGGTTAGACATCCAGTTGTCTTCTCTTTCCTGATTCTTTCTCTCATTCAAAACCACGAAACCCAACATGTATCTTCTCTGACTTTAGGTTTGACAGGAAGAATTACAGCTTTAGAAGTAAGGGCTTTTAAGACTGAAAAGGGAGGAAGAGATGACTTTTTCTCTATAAAATAGGTCCTGCTTATGAGACATTTGTATATGCATGCTTCGTTATCTTAGGTTTGTTTGTTTTTAACCACTACAGGAAGACGAATAACTCAATAACTGATGGTCATAGAGAAGCTAGCTAATCCCTGGGAAAACAGTTGTCTAGCTTGCAGTTTATAAGGTACAGTATGGCAAATGTGTCAGCAGTTGTCATGGATTAGAAATACGGCTTGTTTTAATATTCTCCTTACAAGTCTCTCCTAGGTACAAAGGTTTCCAAATACCAGACCAGAGCTAGGTCTGGCATGCCTGGCATACTCTAGTGAGGAACTCTCCTCCTCACCTTAATGAACACCTCCTCAGCTGACTGCGCTCAGCGGCGCTCGGACAATTAGACTCGACTAGAGTTTACAGCAGTTGAAGCAAGAATGCTGATTAAGACTTTGCAAATCAAATATTAAAAGACTGATTAAATATTTTACGATCTTTTTACTTAGGCTCTGATTTGAAGATTACTTCATCTGCTAGCCAGAGATATGTTGAAGGTTAATTGATAGAGGAAGAGTAAATAACAGCTGATGCTACTGGCCCTAAGTATGCAAGGCATTTAAGAGTATTCCTAACCTCAAGTGTGCAGTCACTGACGTGCTCATTTGTCTCACTAGGTTAGTGTCACAAGGGCTCAGATATGTGATCAAATTACCGCAGTGAAAGTGGTTTAAGCTTATGTGGTTTTTCTTGTATTGTATATTTGCACATGTCTCCAATGACACCAAGTAATCCTTTAAATTGTGTTAATTTGATCATGTATCCGAGTATCCAGTCCAGTAAATTGGGATAGGTGGCTATGAAAAGTGGAGATGATGCCTTTTAAAAGACAAATAGCTTCCACGGAGAAGAGAGACATCCAGCAGAACCACTACAGCTCAGTCTACCAGGATTAGAGTATAAATCTCTCCCCTTTCTCCTTCTACAAAATCAAGGGTTTGCAACTCATAAACCTAACCTGACAAATTGTTTTTGTGGATTTTGATTTTTTTTAAAAGGGAAAGAGTTAACAAAACTCTTATAAAGCAACTGTTGATGAATTTTTTGCTACCTGACTGGGCCGGTATCACTTAAAGCCCATCTAGATCTTAAAGAAAAATTCAGAAGCTCATCATCCAGCAAGCATTCTCATCATACTTGGGATTTGGAGCTGAAAATTTAAAAGCAGTCCTAATATTTAGCTTTAGAAAAGTACTGCTGAGCTTGTGCCTTAACTCCTTTTCAAGAGACGTTTGGTAAGGATTTGCACATACCAAAGTACAATTTATGTAATGAGTAGGAAGAGTTATTGGACTAATCATTTTTAATAGAGATTCCTTGTCTTTAATACAGAGCTACACAATAGAACTTAATAGCTTGTGGCAAGTAAATAATTTACACATGGATTGTGTCTGAATACAAATGTACATATAAAATATCACAGACTTAATGAAGCCTTTGGGGTGTTTTTTTTAAAATCAATTTAATTGATTTTGCTGATAGGTCCGCATTTATATTTTTGTGAGCTACATTTCGCTTTACCTGCACATGTGGCATAGTCATGATTTTTAAGGGAGGCAGGGAAAACTCTCCAAATGAAATTAGAAACTAAGTACACAGAGCGTAGGTATTTTTGAAGTGTCTAGGGTAAGACACTTGGAAATAACACTCCAACGTGACCCAACGGTGTGGCTCATTTAGAAACTACTTATCAGAAAAGGTCAACCTCTCAGGAACGCTCATGACTATTCAGGATGTTTTGCAGCATTTGAGCCCAATGAAGCCGGTAATGAAGAGTTTTCCCCTTAACGCTGAACATTTTGGGTTGTTCAGCTTCAGCTGGCAGAGTTACTTGCATTTGGCTTAGGCTCCTACTAGATGGGGAAGAAGACAACGGTTGAAGAAGAAGGTTAGTGTTGTGACTAATGCACAACGGAAGCCAGAAGGAAAGTGGTCGGATGGAAACATGGGCGTGTGTTTCAAAGGGAGAGGCACGGGATGATGGCTGCTTTACCATCGGGAGCACCAGCTTATCTGACGGGCCCGAAAGCTGTTTTTCACTACAAAGTATGCCCATAGCTCGTCCTCCCTCTTTCTAACGCACTGCTTTTTGTCATCATTAACTCATAAAAGCTATGCATTAAAGGAAAGCGTGGAGACAGACGCCCGAGCTGGGCTGGCGGGCCCGCAGAGAGCGGCGGGGAGGCCCGGGGGTCCACCGCCGTCCTCAGCCCCGCCGCCCGCCCCCGCCTGCGCGCCCCGCGGGGCCGAGCCGGCCCGCCTTACCTTTGGGGTGCCAGGGGTCCGTGAACTCGTACTTCCCCACACCGATCGTCCGCAGCATCTGCACCCCGTTGGTGTTGTCCGGGCCCCCCGCCGCGTTGGGGGGCAGCGGGGCGGCCGCCTGCCCGTTGGTGGTGGGCGCGCTGCTGGGCAGGGCGGCCGAGGGCAGGGCCGGTGGCGGCGGCGGCAGCATGGGGCAGGCCAGGTGGCCGTTGCCCACCGCCCCGGGGCCCGGGTGGGCCACCGGGCCCACGCCGCTCATGGAGGACATGCTGAGGGGCTGGCTGTTGGTGTACAAGGGCTGGCTCTGGAGGTTGACCACCATGTTGCTGAGGGGCTGGGAGGGCTGCGGCTGGAGCTGGTAGTGGGCCGGCATCAGCGGGAGCTGGGGGGTGACGTGCGGCGGGAGGGAGGGCGTGACGCCGATGACGGGGGCCTGGACGTTGGCGGCCGGGCTGAAGGTGGGCGGCTGCGTCATCCCGTAGGAGTGCGTGATTAGGGCGGGCTGGCTGCCTGCCGCCACCGTGGTGACCCAGGGCGCTGCACCTGCGACACGAAGGAAGGCCGGCAATGGCGGCGGGCTCGGCACAGGGGAGACCAGAACAAAAATAAACACCCCCGGCCTTCCCCTCCTGCACCCGCATCTGCTACCGAATTGCGCCGACGCGTCCTTCTCCTTCACGGTACGTATCTAAAGCTTTTCAGGGTCTGGAACTGTTCCCAATCGGTAAGTGCATAAAATTGCTACAGCGATGTGAGTGCAATTGTTAAAATACTCATCAGGTGACATGCCATGTTTGTGGTTTTATGTATTTTGCGCTTTATGCAGCTTAAGTGCACGTTTCCAAGAAAATTAACCTCTTTCCCCACCGTGCTTTCGTGGCTCGCTGACAAACACTCTGTGTGTGTAATAATGGTGCTCCAGCCACTACAAAGAGATTGTAATTAGGCGTCTGGCATAGTAGCACAATGTATGATATGTGTCTGGAAGCTGGAAATCATTTCAGGTAGTTCTGGACATAAAAGAGGTCTTAAAGTATTACAGAGTGCCTTTTCCTCTAGTGAAGGCAGAGAAGGAGGAAAAAAACCCACTCTAATGAACTTGCAGGCATCTTAATACATTTATATTAGCCCCAGCACAGAAGAAACTTGAGGGGTCTTTACAATGAAAGAAAAACCTGCTAAAGAATAAAGAAAGGGCTCACAATGAAGTCTAATTGACGGAAGTAAATGGAGATAGTGCATTGAATTTGCTTGGAACGATTTTCCCTTGTAGAATTACAAATAAGATTAGAAACATACCTGGGTTTTCATTCTCCCTCATCTGTTTAGATGGAGGCTCATCAGTGTCCCAGGGCGTGGACTGATTGATGGGTGTCTGTCCCCACCTGACGCTTGTTGCAAGTCCTTGAGGCTGATTTTCAGTCTTGGAAATGCAAGGTGTCTACCAGAGAGAGAGAGAAAAATACAGCATAAAAATGTTTAGACTATTGGGAATAATTACTGTCCTCATAGCTAGTAGCTTGCTTGTTTGTTTGTTTGTTACAGTCCAAGAAGATATCCGAAAATCATTAAATATCATTCTCCTCCAGGCTTGCATGACATGTCCGTATGGAAAATACAATATATTTGAAAAAAAAAACTTCAGGAAATTTAATAGATCCACCTTTAAAAAAAAATCTGCAACAAACTAGCATTTTCAGAAATAAGTTGCTTCTTTTGCCTTGAAAAGAAAAAACACCCCACATATGGTAATACCCATTCAGTCACAGCTTACATAAAATGGGACAACCTTCTGTTTGCTCAATCTCTTCCAAAAATGGTGAGTTTTGTTTAGCAGAAGGCAGCACAAGAGAGACTTATTTACAACCGTAGGACAAATTACTGTAGAACAGTAAAGCGAAGTCTTAGTATTTACTGTCTGTCAAGCCTTAAAATTGAATGCCAATAAAAAAAAGCAGCATAACAGTCATTGGCCGCTAAAGTGGCTATGTTGGCAGTTCTTCAGAGATGTTAAAATAACTGTAAAGTAGGGGAAGTATCAGGGCTAAATAATCATCAAAGGGGACATGATCTGAAAGAGATTTCTTGATAAAGAAACTATTACGTGGATTTAAATGCTAAGCCAGCCCCCCGCTGCAGTTTTAGGGGATCTTCCCAAACAACCATGCCTTTGCTGAGAAACGACCTGTAGAAAACGAGGGTGTTCCAATAGGTCTCATATATTTAACTCTGCAGCGTATTTCATTGCTGGAAGATTAAAAGTTTTTTTGTTTTGTTTTTACTGGTGTCAGAATCTCTAAACCAAGAAAACGGAACCAGCTGCCTATTGCTGAATGAGTATTGAGGACCGAAGCCATAAAGAACAGGAGACCAGTCTGAGCAATCGCTTGTTTGCCTTACATCTGGGAAGTAATTTAGCTCTGAGACGGGGGTACAGTGACTCCATAAATGCCCTGGGTCACGTAGTACCAATGAAATCTCTGTCAACACCAGCAGCTTTTTTTCTCCATCACCAGTACCTCAATCACCCCATGAAAAGAAGTCATTAGCAAACCCATTTATGCCCCCTCTGCAAATACATGCACACCTTTCCCAAGCCCATCAGTCATTCCTCAGTTCTTTAAATCCACTGGAGGTGCCTGCATTCAGTGGCTTCCTCCTGCCCTCCCTTCTGCCCCACTGACATCTCCGCTAGCATTTCTGCTCTGCTCCAAGGCTCCCTCCTTCATCCAAATGCCTCCGACATCTATCACCCACTCCCTTTTCCACCTGAGCTTTACCCTCCTTGGACTATGGGAGTCAGGAGTCCTGGGGACAGACCTTGATGGAGGAGAGGGTTTTTGCTGTCCTGCTCTCCTTGCTCCCAGAAGCCACAATGGAAATATTTTCCCCACTAGAAATACTATACTTTGTTAAATGCAGGTGGTCACAGGGAAATGGGATTCTTAATGTCTTTTTTTGTACAGAATCTGGAAGTGAGAATTTTCAGCTTGTGTCCAAATTATTTTTTTTTTTTTTCAAGACGCAGCAGTCTATCTTTTTTTTTTTTTTTTCAACTTCTCCAGGTCACAAGGACAATTATATCCAGGTTTTAGATTCACATTTCCTTCTGCCCCACCATTTTAATTTTCTTAACTTTTCAAACCTTCTACAACTTTTGCAATTGAAATAAAAATGAGAGTCAGGAAAGGCAAAAAGAGAGGACATGCAGACAAGCAAGAGCTTTAGGATTCCTTCTGCTGTATTCATGGCAAAAAAAGGGCAGGAGGGGAAGAACTAAATCTCAGTTTTGAAATGCTTTCTATTTATAAATTGTCCTGAGAAAAGGCTTAATCTGAATACCTTTAGCTTTTACATTGTACAAGGTCTTTGACACAGGAGGATATAACACTGTTGGTGGTTTACCAGTTCGTGTTAGCAGTATCCCTTTGGATCTAGCTAAACAATTTAACAGTGGCCAAAGCACACTGCAGTAGAAAAAGAAAGAAGAAAAAACCAAAGCACCACCAGCATTCTCTGCCCAGAAATCAGCTAAGATACTTCCCCCAGAAACACTATTATTTATCCCAAAGCAAAGCTTTAAAAAACAGTAAATGCAATATAGAGAACTGGGCATTTTTATGAATCATCAAAGACAGACAGGAGGATTCAAGACTCAAGCCATGCCCCGCACGTTCCACATGTGGCATCTGTGTGTTGCATTTCTTTGTTGTATGAATGGGGTCTTATAAGCGGGTTTGAAATACATACTTCTCATTATTGTGTGGCATTGTCAAGATGTGCAGCATCTTGAGTAACTTTGTTACATCCCCAAGCTGCTTTAAAACGGTGTCACTCTAATATAAGAAAAAATATTCCTGTACCTTAAATAATATAGAACCACACACATGCTATAATTTTAAAAGAACCCATATGTTCTGTTCAGAATGGGTAAGAAAGGGAGCATGTGACACAGCTCTCCTAAATCCTACAAAAATCCGGTTGCCTACTTTGCAATTGAAAGCTTGCTTTCCAAAACACTAGAGCACCAGATCAGACACATTTGAAACTGGTGCAGTCTGCACCCGAATCTAGATCTAAATTCCATACTTTGAGCATTAATAAAGAGGAAGGAGGTTTGCAGGTTTGCTGTCAATAAATACTTCTCCTCTGCTGCCACAAAATGCTAGTTTTTTCAAAATTTTTTTTTTCACTAAATATGCTCTGCTTTTCACTAAATAACCCTGCTTCTTACAGTCTCAGTGGACTTAAATGCACAAGTCCAGCATATTGCTTTCAAACTGTACTCCTGAGCTTGTATTTATTTGATCAGAAAGAGCTAGAGATTAGTTGGTATGAAATCAAAACACACATCCATGAAACACAGTTTAGACAATAATGGTGGTGGAAACAGAAAAACAGCTTATTGAACTTTTTTTTTAATAAATACATACTTCTGGTCTCTGATCTAATTTCTGCATTATTTTTCTTAATACATGAAGGATTACATTACAAGTGTTACATGTCTCTGATCCGATTGCAGCAATTACTGATTTGCGTATCTGGAAAGCAAAATTATTTCCAACGTTATCAAACAGAGGAACTTTCTGTCCATGCGCTCAGGCACATGACAGCACTCTATTTGATGCTTTTAATGTACAACGCAAATGACCAAAAAATGGCCTGTATTATGCTAGTTGTGCAGGGGGAAGAGATCTGTTCCATTAGCGATCTGCAGACTTCACAGAAACTAATTGTACTATGTTACACTTTTATCTTTAGCTTTCATGTCAGATGCTTGTTTGAATTAAACACGAAACACATGAAAAAAGGAAATGCATTACAAAATCTACTGGGTATACATTTTAAAATACTGCCAAATGTCTACTTACATGAAAAGACAAGAAGGTTTCTAAAAGGTCTGTTGAAGCCTGGCTAGTCAACAGCAGCATTGGCTATTTAACTGCCTGAAATTCATGGCAGACTACAAAGATTACTAAAGCAATCATCAGCATCTTTGTAGCACCCCTAAAATGTTCCATCTGTGCTCTTTGTCATGCATAGAACACCCCAAATACAAATCTGAGGATTTTTTTCCTCTTTTGTTTGAAATAACCATTAAGAACAAATAAAATTCTCAGTTGAAGCTTGCATTTCACCTCATGCCTGCCACTTTGAACTCCAGCAGCGAGCAATCTCCCAGTTTTAAGGAAATTAACTGCAATATAGATGTACAGGCAGAACGGAGCAAGATGGAACAATTTCAGAATTACATGAGACTAACACAGACAAGTTGCCAGGTCGTCAATTTTTTGTAGCTCAAACAGTCATAAACCATGGCCCATAGGCAACAGTAATTGGTGTACAGCTGGTCCACTGAACCTTATTAAATTAAAACATTAAAAATCTTCAGATTCACGGGGCTTTGCAGAATATCCACAAGAAAGTTCGTGAGTTCACAGCAATCAGCTGGTGCTAAAGATTGGGAATCAGTGATTTGGTCTATACTGCATCAGTTTACATGGTTATTTTTTATTTATATTACAATATTAAGTGTTCAGGAGGCATAGCTACAACTAAGTCTGACTTTAAGTCCAAAGTTTTACAATCAAAGATGAAATAAGACCTAAACTTTTAGTAAGACCTTTTTTACACCAATGGAAACATAAAACCTACTGCACTACTACCAGCATTGCAGAGTGTGTTAGTGGAATTAAAAAAACCCAACCCAACAACAACCAAAATCCAACAACAAAAATTCCAACGCAATTTTCCCCAGGCTCAACATCACCAAACACTTCCTGGGAGGTCCTTATAAACACATTTGAGCAATTTCCCCAAAGGCTTGTAAAACTGCTGACATATATCCTGCTACGGCTCAGAGTGCAGAGACCTATTCAAACAGTTTCATGAGCAAAAAAGAACTAATCTGGATAGAGGGATCCTATTTGTGGTTCCCAGCGACCAAAATTATTTTACTACGGCCTTCATTTAAAGTGATGGATGAGAAGTAGCGATTCTCTGTTCCAATTATCCAAAAGAGATTGGGAATGGCAGCTTAATACTAAGATAATGTATCCAATATGCAACCCACTCTATTTTCTCTCCCCATTGAAAATAAAAAGGCTAAGACACACGCATGCATAGAGGCAAACATTCCCTCCCACGGATTCAGGTTTTATGGCCTGTCATGGGTAAAAGCAACTTCAATTTAATGAGGGAATTCCTTTTAAAGCTGTTAGCTATGCCTCGCTCTAACAAGTAATGACTGGTGGCCCTGGTTGGGTTTTAAGCCTGAACGTGTCTGGTGCTCTAAAAAGCTCAGTGGTCTCTGCACCAAAGAGTTTATGGTCTAATTTGTAGTTCACGCTGCTAAATATTGCATGAAACAGGTATTATTTGTGTGCATGAGGAATGCACGTAAAATCTGAACCACACAGGGATAGATCTTCATCTGGGGTAAATTCCTACACTGTGTTGGACAGGATCCCAAGCATATTTCTGAGTCTAGCCCGTGGCCAAAGAAGCTCTTAAGGATGGATGCAGGGATTTTAAAGATGCAATGATGACAGCAGTATCTCCCTAGCACCGGCTGTTGGGCTGGGCTACAGAAATGAAACTGTTGTTTTAAGAGAGGGATGTACTGTAACGTATTAAAAACCTAAGAGATATGGACAGGCCAGCATGCAAGAGGAACAGAACAAGCTGTCCTGCAGTAAAACCTCATTCAAGAACTTGCTCATGGGTGGAGGGAAGAACTCATCTACCTTACAGTTCCCATCAGCAGGCAATTCTGCGATGACACAGCGTTGTTTTTCTCTTTCCAAAGCTAATGTGGGAGCAGCAAGAAGGAGAATAATACAGTTAACTTATAGGAAAAATGTTGTTACCCTGCATAAAAGACAAAAGAAGTCTTAGTTCCCTCTCGAGTGGAGAGAATAACTCAATACTGGCACCTTAAACACCATTGAGCGACGAGCCACCAGCCAGTGTGAGCTCTGGAGCACTGTGGTATAGCCTCCAGGCGAGACACATGGCTTAGCAGTGGGGTACAGTCTGCATCCATTCCCGTTTTTCAGAGGATTTAAAGACACCCCCCACCTTGAGGTTATTGACACGGGCTTGGAGAAGCCCGTGAGTGCAGCGGGGCCCACGTCCCAGACAGGCACAGCATAACTGCCTTTACCCAGCCCTGATCCCAGCTCTGTGCGTAGCGGAGCTCCTCACCACCCAGTCTGCTAAGAAGGAAGATGTATAAGCATGTCCAGCTTCTTCCCCCCACCAACATCAACCCCACCTTTCCTGGACTGAGCCTCTTTGCCACCTCATTCACATTTGTGCCTCGGTTACCCTCCTAAATAAGACAGTCAGCCAAATTCCCAAGCTCTGACAATGCAATGGAAGATAATTCCATATTGTGAATGGGTCAAATGCTACTGTTTCATTCATCCTTTCTAAGGCTTCCTACCCACACTGGCTGCAGGTTTGGGGAGGCAAAAGGAGGAATGAGGTTATGGAAAAGGTGGGGGAAAGATGGGATAGAAGAAGGTTGTGAATTGATTGATAGGTGGTATCTATTTCTTTCTGGTGCCTGCCACTGCCCAGGACAACCACTGCTCTCACACCAGTGCTCCAGTTAGGTGCTCAGCATTAGGTGGGAATGAATGCAGGACCATGGAATGATAAGAAGCGCTTCATAAATGGCACTTTGTATTCTGTCTTGGCAAATTTCACCAGCAGAGGCTCAGGTACTCACCCAGCTGCCTTCGTTTCTCAGCGAGAACATCAGGGAACGGAGCTGAGGTATCGAACCGAGGTCCCGGCTGCGACACTTGCTGCTCCAGGACACCAGGGACATCAGCGCACGACACTGGGTTCGAGCACAGAAGCCCCACTTTAGCCTGAGCAGAACCTCCTCTGCTAATACGGTCGGCATGCAGATCAACCCCAAATCAGAGCAAAGCTACGAATGCAAAATCATCTCACAACGGAGGAAAACGCGCAACATCAGGAACAACGCGGCAGCACGTACTACAGAGAACATGCACTACGCAATGTAAGAGGGCTCTCGAAGATCCTGCAGGCATCCCATGGTAGAGGCAGATAAATCCACTTCATCGTAAGTGCTTTTTGTCAGAGGGCAAAAGGAAATATGGGTAATAATGGAATAAGCGCTTGTCAGACCAGAATCCCAAGGGCGTACAAAGGATGTAACCCTTGTGTACTGGCAAAGCTACTCGAGAATGACCTAATGGCAGATTGCTTGAAAACTAAACATTTATCTTGAATGCAAATGCTGGTCATTGATAGGTTCAGAAGTAGCCCCATATGGCATTTTTGTCCCAAATTTCCCATGGATTTCTTTTAATTATCCAAACAGGACCCTGAATTTCATTCTGCATCAGGGCCTACAGTATTAGAAATAAAGAGAGGAATGCTTAAAAAATAAAAGCTGTGTCATTTTAGGCTCCAATCATTAAGTTACTTCTATAAAAGTTCCCTTTTGTTGTATTGGATGCCGACATTTTACATTCAAGCCCTCTGAATTCTGTGTTTCAATTGTAGTACACACTCTGTGGCAGGAAAGTGCATGTTCTCTGCCTACACAGCAGGCACATTAAAAAAAAAAAAAAGAAAAAAAAGAAAACCAAGATAAGCCTGTGAGTGTTGAACAGTGCTACATGATATTACTGATTTATTAACTTGGCTTAATCAATAAGGCTATTATCAAGGGCACGTTTAGTTTGCACACAAATCTCACTTTCTAACAAGCACTTTTGTGTGCTCACTTTAGTTTCCATAATCTGATCCGGGTCTCAGGAAGCTTTCTTTAAGGGAGAACAGAGAATTCTTTTTCTAAAAACAGGATCAAAGTGTACTTGGTCAACTCTCAAACAAAAGGACAGTCAGTATTGTAGAAACAGCATGCTTACCTTTCACAGCAAAAAGAAAAACAAGCCTATAGGTCCAGATTTATCACTGCCTTAAGTTCATCAACATCAACTGAGCTATTAAATCGCAGCGAATTTGGTTCATAGCAATTTAAAGATTTCAACTTTCTTTGAGAATCTTCCATCAGTAAGATGCTAATTTAATGCATAATTTAAACTCCACTGTCCTCTAACTCAGCGTTTGTAAATAATTAAAAAAGAACTAAAATTCCTTTTACATTTATAAAGCTGCCCCCGTTTTCCTACTGCAAAAGAACAAAGACTTTCCAATCAAGAATTTATTTATTCTTTAAATCTGAAAGTAAAAGCCGTATAAAAGATGAGGAGAAATTGATTTACAAGATAAAACAATTAGCTGTGGGATATGTACATTAAGACTAATAAATTTCACATCACATTTTAAGGGAGTGGAGGAGGAATCCCAGTTATATTAGACTTTATTCAAATTCTATTGAAATGTTCAATTAAGAGCATCTTATGAAGTTAAGTTATGCAGTCACCAAAATTAAGATGTGAAAAACAGGATTAGAGAGCTGTTTCTCTCAAAGAGGCTATACAATTTAATAATCCATTCCTTTTCCTACACACAAGATAACATCTAAAATCTGGCTATTCCTGTAACAGCTCTGGTCTTGTAAAAAATTTCTGTTGTGCAGAAGAAAAACAAATGTATTCCACAGTAAAAAATACTAAAGTAACATACTGCATTCCCTTTTAATCCACAATCACGTATCTCAATGGATTTTATTAAAATCTTTTTTTTCTGCGCAGACAGATGAAAATGCATTTTAAGACTCAAACAAGTCTGTGCAAAAACAGCTCGAACCCATCAATCTCCAGTTGGTTCTTAAAAGAAGCTAAACATTCACCAAGCTGTTCTGGCCAGACGTGACTGGCAGATCCTTTTTCGGAATGAGGTCTCAAGATGCAACCCTGCTTCCATTCAGATTCATAGCTTTAATAACACAAGAAGTTCAGTGCAGGATCAGGCAGTTGGGCGGTCATTTAATTTGATTTACAATAGAGTCCTAATATATGGTTTTTCTGGAAACACAGTCACTGTTTTCTCCAATTTTTCCGCTCTGTAGGTTTTACATCAAAGCATTCCTGCTCATTCTGTTTCTGTATCTCCATGCTACCGGTAGAAAGCTGCCCAGTTCTCCCGTTTTCCTTCAGCAGAACTGATTCGTGGACTAGCATGAACGCTTCAGCTGCCTCAACCATCATCCTTCTAAAAGATTTATGGCAAACACATCGCATGCCAAGCTATAAATCTAGCAAATGGCTATTAGACATACCTTTCTGTCCAGAGCCACACAATTTAAAGTAAAACAGATAACGGTATAGCTGTGGCTAACATTACTAGTAGCCCTGCCAAAATTGTGCTACATTGCCACCCATTTTTTTCCAGGCACCTCACTCATTTTTGGGGTGTGAATCAGATGATTCTTCAATATTACTGTTTGTGGCAACTTGTGATGCTAAATAGTCCTTTGTCAACCAAGGATAAATGGGTACCGTTAAGATTAAGCTCTACTTACATTTCCTTCAACAACAAATTGCTTTATGTTCCTTTACTTTTTATTCCTTTAAGATGAAATTCTTCTCGGTGTCCAGTTTGGGCCATTGGACTCACTAAGAAGAGGAAAGGGTGGGGAGTTTGACCAAAGACTTTGTGCTTTTGAAAATCCCCTGTTATGTATCTTTTAAAGAAAATTTATGCTACTAAAAACATAAAACCTCCTACTCTCTTTGCTCCCGGGAAGTTAACACGAAGTAAACCACCTCTAAAAATAACCTCCCACTCAAAAAACTTCAGGGTGACAGGGAGAGAGAGAGGGGTTATTGTGAGCGCTAAATAACACAGGTTGGTTCTGTAAGCCACGTAGGGAAGGACAAGCTAAAATTAAATGACCTTTGGTAGGGATACCTCACCTACAACAGCAAGTTGGGATCTGATCTTCCTAATTCTCCTCCTCTGCTGTTGAGGTCATGGTCCATCAGAAGCTACTATTTCTGCTAGGACGGGTGCAGGGCAGACAGTGCCCTCGTAACCCCCCAGGATGAATTGCCAGGGAGACCAGCCTGGGGTCTTTGCAGATAATACCCCTTAAGAGGCAGCGTGTCCCCTGCTGAACTTGCTGTGACTTTTAGGACAGGCAAAGGGAGTTTTAGCCGTTCTTTGTGCAACCATCGCCTCCGGAAAACAAACAGAGCCTCGGTTTGCTATAATAAAGCTTCAATTAGAACACAAATCTATAAATATCTAACAGTGCCGATCAAAATGGCCAACTTTGGTCACAAGTATCTATTAGAGTAAGAGAAGAGTCAAAAAAGGACCAAACATCTACTTTTAAAAAAAAATTAAAAATGGGATACTTTCCTTTCCACACAACAGGTAGAGATCAAAATAATCTTTATTGCAAATCCAAAATCTCCTTTCCTACCCATGGCACAGTTTTTGGAGCAACCGTTACCTTCAGACAGGCACTGGCTGTACACCAGACTATCCAGACCTTATTAGAACAAAGCACAGAGCCTTATCGTGTTTTTTACATTTATTGATAATTCTGTGCCAAATCCAAACATGGATCATGTGCTGATTCCCTTAAAATCCTCGAGTCATTAAGAAAGTTGAGTCATTTGTCAAGACCCTCCACCCAACACCTACACAACATCCCTGCCTCAGAAAGGGTCACAGAGTTTGTTAGATTAAGATTCTTTGAGTGGAGATACAAAGTTGGACTAGATGATCGTTGTAGGTCCCTTCCAGCTGAACTACTCTTACCCTGTTCTGTTCTGTTCTATTCTATTCTATGTAAACAATTAAATAAACATATGTATATATACTACATATACATCTCCCCTTGTACTACTGAAATGTGGATACTATTAAAACGTTCATCTCTGCTTCTTTCTAAAAGAAGTCCAAACTCCATGTACTAGGAAGAAAAACAAGAGGTAAAAGCTAAGAGACTAGCTGAGGATCTGCTTTTCTAATGCTGCATTTGATTAATTATGTGATTTATTTTCAATGACTGGTTCAATCAATCCTGATCAAATTAACAAAGACAATGATCAGAAATACCAGCCTAAAACACAATACAAATGATTTGGTTCCAGGGGATCCAATCAAATGAAACAGGATTAAATTAACCAGTGATCGGATTAAGCAGAAGTTGCTGTATAAAGTCAGAAATGTATCAGTACTTCGGGCCATTTGCTGTGTCTGTAGGTTGCCATTTCCAGCTCTTCCTAGAGCTCTAAATAAACTTTAAACAAAATTGTTTTTCCTAGGTACCACAAAGGTAATGTGGAAATAATAATTTCCAAAAATAATAACTACTACTACTACTACTACTACTACTACTACTACTACTACTACCACTACTACTACTAGTAGTAGTAGTACTACTTCTTCACAGTACCACAGTATCCGGGGCTCTGCCATAGCAGGCACCCTAAAGAAAAAATACCCCCCCGACACACACACGCGCAGCAGTCTGTACCTGAAGGAGTTTACAGTCTATGTGCATGACACAGAGATCAAAAGGTGACAGAATATCAGGATACAATCAAAAAGACAGAAAAACCCATTTAATTCTATGATGTTAGCAAAGCGCAAAGATGAAAAAGCTACTGTTCAACAAGGAGTGTTAATGCAAGTTGCCAGTGATACAGCTGGAAATGTAATTCTTACCTAAAAATCAAAGCAAATACAAGTATCACAGGAAAAGTACTTCCATTTGCTGTGTACTGACCTAAACCTTGAGCAGCCAACAAGGTCCTGGAGCACTGAACAGAGATGTACCTTCAAATGCCTTGAGCTCACCCTGGTTCAGCTGGACCCATTAGTAACCAGCTGCAAAGGGACTTTGTGTCCAAAGCTAGACAAAAGAAAAGGGCTGGGGACATCAGAAGCCAGCTCATTTGGAAGTAAATAGGAATGAAACCAAACTCAATTCCTGCCCTTTTTTTCCACTAAGAGAATCCTTTAAAAGATAAACTTGAAGGGTGTGGAGAAGTACTCCCTAAGGACTTTTAATAAAGCCGCTTCAGGACGCTGGCAGACAGTCCTGCTCGTGAATCCTGGCCCCACATGCTACAGTGGGATGAGGAAGGACACCGGACTTGTGGACGTGCCACCCACGTGGCAGCAGTCCTCAGTGACACAAGGCAGAGGAAGGCTACACAGCCACCAATCACGCTGTGCACATCAGGGGCTAAGGCAGAGGGGTTTTCCCAGCTTTCCAAAAAAAAAAAAAAAAGGAGTGTGCCCGTAATCTGAACAAATCGCATGTAAACAGGTCAGATCTAAATCAACTGTCCCACCCATCTTGTGTCTCTTAGAGAAGCATTCAGGAGTCGTATGGGAAGACTCCTTCCCTATCACGTGGCACAGTACCACCTCAGTTTCTAGGAATACGTTGCCCCGTAACTGTAAGCAGACAACACGTCCATCCTGTGACAGGGCATCTGTCACCTGACAGGATTTAGTCACTTGTGATCACCCAAGGACTTTTCATGCATGCAGGGAACAGACCAAGCTAAGTATTTTGGCAAGTGATGGGCTGACCTCTGGAGTGTGGGTTGGTCTCTGTCCCAGACGAAACCACTGGAGACATCAGACTAACTTCTGCCGGTCAGCAAGCTTGGGGCTCACCCACAGGATCTGGTTTGCATGGCCATGGCCATGTGTCCTATCCTTGCAGGTCGCCATTTGCACCACAGATATTAACAGCAAAGAACTATCCTTGTGGGACTGAACCTTTGATGAGCTGCTTTACTTACTGAGCTTGAAAAAGTATTTAGAGAAACATTCCTCTCTCCCTTCCCACAACTTAAAGACTTAATGTTTTGTCTTTGTTTTCAGCTACCACGGTGAGTATATTTTAAAGCACCAGCTCTTTCCAGCCAAAAGACAATTGGCGTTATGATTAAGAATGCATTATTTTTTCTCTTCTGTCGCCTTAAAGAGTATCTTACTTGTATGTGCGGCCTTTTCCTCATGCTCTGCCTTGCTACATTTTTTTTTTCAGTCTCATTGCAATTTTTTTCGTGAGTATTCTCAGTTTCATTTTCTTACTGTATTTTCCCGTGTCTAATTCTCTCTCCTCACTCTTTCTATCACACTCTCTCTTAAGTGAAATGAGAACCCAATTATACTCCTGTTAGAACTGAACTTTCAAATCCATCATGTGGTAGTGGGCTCAAAATTAGGCAAATAAATTCCCTCAACCCTACAAATTAAATTGAGTCTTTGCATATGTTCTTTTAAGAGCACAAAGATGTCAAGTATTCACCCAGCTGTCACAAAATATGATGAGCAGGCACTTTGTATTCATATAGATTTTCGAAATCGTTTGTCAGATTTAACAGAAATGCTAATGGATCCAAAAGTAAATTATAATCTATCCTAAATATCTGGTTATTATTTGTATTACAGTAGGACCTAGAATTGTCAGCTGAGGATCAGGGCACAATCTCAATGCATTTCGCACACAAAGACAAAGATCATTTGGATGATGTGCAGATATTATTTCGCACTTTCTCAATTTTTATCTCATTATTTTAAACAACACCCTCCTCATAGGTATACTCAACTTCATTTAAGAATAAAAGTACCATCAGCTTGTAAGCATCATTTCCTAATGTGTCTGCTATTGAAACCCACGTTCTTAAATTTGCTAAAGCCAGCAACTGTCTCCCAGGTGTAGATTTTGAAGGAAAAAAGCTATCGTGAAGGTCAGACTTTGCTCATGCTTTGTTTCGGTCGAAGCTCATGATGGAAGTGGGGCTGAGCAAGATCAGCCTCAGCATGTGGATGGGAACTTGCACAGAGCTGCCGACGCTGGCAGCTTGGACATTACCCAGTGCACGTGTAACTGGTCTGTGTAGGTCCAGCACACCCCAAACACGTAGGATTCGCCGCCCCAGCACTGAATGCCTGTACAATATTTCTCATGTGGTCAACCCAACACATTCAGGGAACCTGTGATGTCACGAGCATATCCTGGAGAGTTGTTCTCTACGTACAAACCCCGGCTGCTTGTCTAAAAACCTGTTAGGACACCGCTTAAAGCAGGAGGGCAGCAGGTCCTGGCTGTCAGTGATAATCCACTGCCAAAATCAATACCGTTGGCAAGCTTGCTTCATGGATATTTATGATCAAAAAAGCACATTTTCCAAGAATGTATTGTCAATCCCATTGTCTTGGCCCAATTTCAACTCCAGTAATTACATTTCTGCCTGCCTAATATTCCCCTGCCGCTTCGAGGAGATGCGGGAGCCCTCTCACCCAGTCCCATTGCTTCACGGCATCATGGCCGCGTTCAGCACCAAACCGGACACACTTCAGCAGTGGACACAGCTTTCCCTGTATGTATTGTACGCAGCAGTTGTTACTACCTAAACAGCTTTGTGATTCTTCAAGAGGTGAAAAGTGTAAGATATTGTTGTTGCTGTTATTTAAAAAATTATTTATCTGCCTCTGGAACTAGTAATCTTGAGACATCTTTTAATTTCCTTCTCTTCCATGAAGTAAATGAAATTTGTACATTTAAATTATTTACCAAAGGTTGAGCTGGGTAGGTCTCAGTTTGTATTTTTTTTATTTCACTAATAAAAGTAAAATATCTATAAAATGTGACTGTCTACAGCTTTTCAATACCCAGCTTCAGGGAGTTCAAGCCCTTTCAGATCTAGCCGGGAGAGCTAACTCCACTGGCAAACTAAAAATCTGCCTTTCTCAGTGGAATAAAAATCCTGTTTACAGCTGCACAGGGCATAAAATGGGAGGTTTTAAACTTGTGACATTTCCATGTCTGGAAAAGCTGTCACACGCCCAGCACAGCATCTTACCTCGAGCTGTAAGCCCAGGGGCATTAGTAGCATTAGCCCAACTCTAAGAGTACCAGAGGGAAAGAATGGTGTAACTAAAACACTTTAAAAACCTCCCAAAATCTTTCCTATATTCAGAAAACAGAAGTTTCCCCGATGGGAAGGAACTCCTATTTCCAGCTGTACGTGCTTGCAATCTTGCTTCTCAAAAACTTCTCGGTAGTGCTCAAGTGACCGACTCCTGCCCGTTGGAAATCCTGGCTGGCATTATTTTGGGAGAGATCTCTGAATGCACAAAGGGAGAGAAAGCACTGTTTGTTAAAAATTGTTTTTATTATTCTAAGGACTAAGCAACTGTTGGAAGCCGCTCTAAGCCAGAAACTGGTCGAATCAATCCTGTAAACATGGTTTTGTGGGCAGAGGACGATGTGTTAAATACAAGTCATCGTCAGCTGCCTTCATCCACATTCCCTGCACTCCTCCCGCTTCCCAAAGGGACCATTTGGAGTGTTTAAACAACTGCAACTTTAAATAGACACCATTAAGCATATTTTGTATTAAAACATAAAAAGAATGCCAAACAAAACAAGCCCAGCAAAAAAAAAGAACCAGAAAAGCATGCGTGTGAGAAGGACTAATAAAGTATGAGTGCATGAATGTATTCTGGAGCATTTGCATGTGTCAGAGGGAGTGGAATGGAGGTGAGAGGAAGATGAGAAAATACGAGATGAGACACAAAGTGACAGAAAAAAGCACCAGTTCGGGAAGAAAGAAGCAGGCAGGGAAAAGACTGTCTTGCAGATAAGCAAAGACTCCGTGTACAACACGGGGGGAATTTTTAAACGCTGAGCTTTTACCTACTAACATCAATAGGGTTATTATAACTAACTTGGTAAGATCTAGGGGCAGGAGGTAAACGAGGTAATACAGGTTCCTAATTTAGGTGTCATGCCTACTTCTCTCCATCGGCTCTGTTACAAGCTGGAGTCTGGCAGGCCTGGATAACAAGTGGTCTAAATTACTCATCACTCTCCGGAAGGTAGGAGCCATTGTAAACTCTCTGACTATGCCCCTGTGTGCACTGCAGCAGAACCAGAGTGAAAGAGGAAAAAAAAAATATGACAAAGAACATCATCCAGCTATATTACAAGCAGAAGAAAGAAATTCAGGAACTCTACGAAGAAAATGATGACCTAAACCAAAGAAGATGGGATACTGGAAGTTAAATTATCTGTGCAGAAAATTTAATGTAAAAAGATTCAAAAGAAAATACAGTCTATGTAGCTGCAGCCTGGTGCATCTAAAGGGAAAAAAGCCAACCCCCTCCCCCCCCAAAACCGAAATTAAACTAAAGAAAAGGGAATGCATAGGAAGGAGAGAGATTTTTTTGTTTTGGACTGTCTAGTTCCTAATTTAATCTTAATCCATTCTGACATTTATCCTCATGGATAATTCAGTACACAAATTTAGGAGATAAAAAGAATCCATAAAAATAATAAAATAAGAGCTGCTTGCAAGGGCAGTATCAGTAAAAATTGCCCTTGGGTAAAAATAGTTCCTACTGCTTTGTGTCCCCCTCAGCTTCAGGCGATGTACCAAGATCCCAGGAACTACTTTTTTTTCCCTTGTGCAATCATTTGTGGCTCTCATCCAGCCTCTGATTACACTAATTGTATTTGATGGAATTTGTACGTACTCTCCTTCACTCTCATCTCATCTGAACATCCACAAGATGCATTTTAATTTTTAACTCTTCAAAAATAAATAAATAACATAACTTCTTCCCCAAGGTTGTGTAGAAGTCAACCTTATTACTAGTTCTAAACAGCGAATATACAGCCTTTATTACTAGCAAAACAAATAACCCTTTCTATATTAATATGTTGCAACAAAGCTTTTAGTTAGTGTGAGAGGAATGTCATAATGTAGGAGTTTGCATAACACAGTCAGATCATGTCACCTAGACACAATTTCGTTTGCATTAAATTAAATCCACCACCATAGGAAGTGCAACTTTAATAAAAAGATACAGTCAAGTTGGCTAGATCAAAAGCCTATATCATTTTGAGATAGACACTCTAAACAAGAGAGACGGTGAGCTGTTGTAAAACCATTCCCAAGGGTTAGCAATAAACCCCAGGACTTAAATTCCTGAAAAAATGGCTTTTTTCTTTTTTCCCATTTAAAAGTGTTTTTGACCAAGAAACTAGACATCAAAATCCACTTGATTTGGTGAGACAAAACCAGATGACCTTAATGGCCTCAATCCAGGTTCCTTGACTGTCTCTGAGGTCCCCAAACGCAGTGGTGACTGGGTTATTTCATACTTCATGGAGATCCTCTGAACCTCTAAATTATTCTTTAATTCTACTAACTGGCAGCTAAAGAGAAATGTAATTGCAAGAGTAAGTCAAAACAAGACTGGCTTTTCATTCTTTATTTAAATGAATTTTAGTGAAAACCGCCCAACGAGCAGCCCCGTGCACCACAGTTCTGCTCTTCCACAGCTAAAGCCTCCCATCGCTCACGTCCCTCCCCAGGACGCTCACCTCCCAAAGCACCTCGCAGGAGGGACCGACCGTCCATGCTGAATCCCACAGCTGGCAATGCCTCAGGGCCAAATCTGCAAGGGTATTCAGCTGTCTTAATAACACAGGTGAGCACCAAAAGGATTTCCAAAAGTGCTGAGGCAGAGAGGGCACTTGATTTCTGCCAAAGTCCACAGAGATGCAGTTAGGTTGGCCAAACCTGCAAGCCTGAAAATCCAGAGGACCTAAAGGCTTTTGAAAGCCAGACTTCAGCGGCCTCAGCCACCTCCAAAAACGGGACACGGGCGCACTTGGAAACATGAGCTGCCATCTACATGGGAGAGTGTCGGCAGAAATGAGGCAGGGGATTCAGGCTGGACACCCAATCTCCCTGACACAGGGCTCTGAGTCCCAGGCCACAGGCTTTACCTGAGAGATGCTACACGTGGTACTGGCTCACACAGCACCAGCAGGGCCAGATTCGGACCAGCCCCTCCTGTCTGAAAAGAAACAGAACTCTTCCAAAAGCACCAGCAACAACTGAACCGGCTGAGGAAGGTGCAAGGTGCATGTGCGAGGGAGAATCATAGAATCATAGAACCATAGAATCATACAGGTTGGAAAAGACCTCTAAGATCATCATGTCCAACCGTCAACCCAACACACCATGCCCACTAAACCATGTCCCTAAGGGCCTCACCTACATGTCTTTTAAATACTTCCAGGGATGGTGACTCAACCACTCCCCTGGGCAGCCTGTTCCAAGGTCTGACCACTCTTTCAGTAAAGAAATTTCTCCTAATGTCCAATCTAAACCTCCCCTGGGGCAACTTGAGGCCATTTCGAGGGGACGCTGTTCATTTGTGAAGCCCCTTCTTTGGTCACACAGTCCTGTTTACACGCACAACAGCCTCTCTTTTGAAAGGTGAGGGTTAGCAAAGAGCTGAAGAGGAAAATCAGATCAGGCTGCCTAATCGTGTGCCATGACAGCCAGAGTGGGTTTTGGGCACGTTCCCTTTCACCGCCTAGCCCCAACACATACATACGCACAGACGCTTTGGTGGTGACATCTCAAGGAGGCAATACCTCGCTCTACTCACTGCTACCCATCCTAGAGCTTTCTCCAAACATGCTTTGATTTTTTCCAGGCATCTGAACTGCCTGCACAAATTATTGGTGTAAATATTAGATCTGGAAGCTGGGACCCCTGCCACCCACTATTTTGGACCCTGATAGGAGCAGTCAGCCCTTCTGAGATGGGCTCTTTGAGCTGCTTGCTGGGAGTGAGAGCTCTCTGCATGTGAGTGCAGACGAGAAGATGCTGCCTGCCGTGTGAATCTATCCGCGGGGGAATTGGCTCTTTTCCTCAGCCTCTGTTTCTTCATTCTCCACCCTTGCGCAATGAACTGACTGCAAACCGTTCCTCTTTCAAGGGTGGCCGCACATCACTGGTAAAATGCATATAATTTATTTGGAGATCAGTCTAAAAGTAACTCTATTTCAAAAAAAGAGAAAAAAAAAGATTCTTCAAAGCTCTTGGCATCCCTGACATACTCTTAAAACACAATACCACAGGAGTACAAAACATAAATCATCCATAATAACAGAAGCACTTCTCTCCACCTCGTGTCTGCTACTACCTAAATTCTTCGTGATTCTTCAGGCACAGTTGTTATATACATGCAAATTTTAATTAAGGGCAAACTTGGCTGAATACTAGATAAAATTATTTGTTGTATGGTATATTTGAAAAGCAATGCATCATTCTAATAGATTATTCAATGGATATTTGCAACCTTCTATAGAAATGTTTAGGTAATGCAAAAAAAAGATTAATTGAATAATTTATTTGATGGACAACAGCATTATTCATCAAATACATTATTCAACTAATAGTATTCAACCAGTACTAATTAAAAGCAGAGGAGCAATTGCTTTCAAGTACGACTCATTCAGATCCCAGTTTTGGCTCCATTAAGAAACAGACTTTGCAGGGGAATGTCTCAGTGCAAGCATAGATGGTGCAGATATTCTTTGTGCTAAAGGAGCCATATCCTGCATCACAGTGTCCTTGACCAAATATATCTGCATGACTGTGGTAGGATTTGCACCTCTTACTAACCGCTTGCCTGTACTGGGGCTGGATTTGAGTATCCTCAACCATGGAGGTTATTTTAGCACATGGAATAGATTAAATGAGTATATTTAATTTGTAACCTGCAGGGTGGATCCAACTCACTAACTGCTCCAACAAGACTTTTACCTGGGAGCTTGCAGATATGAGAAAGGAATAATCTGGCATCCTCTTTGCTATTTGGTTTCCCAAGTGTTTTGCAAACCCTATTCCACCCCGTGACTAACTCCCGTCATTACCTGATAAAGGTGCAACTGCTTCCTTACCCAGCCTGGTGACACGCCATGCCTATGTCCCGTCATGTCGCAGGACCACGTGTGCAAGCCAAAGAACATTAGAAGCATTACTTACACAAGGTGTCGTGCCATCAGGCATGCACGCAGCGGAAGCTATCCAGCCTTTGCCCTGCGAATGGGACACCACTGGGACAAGCCAGAGAAACCACCCGTGCTTCAGACACATCAGCTTCTTATGCTACATTAGCACAAACATTTCAACATTTTTTATTTAGCAAGGAACAATGAAGAACATTAGGCTTTAAGAGCAAAAGGCTGACGACAGATGAATCCAATCCATTGAGGGAAAAGGCAAAGATCATATCTTAAGCACCAAGTAATGACCTTCTAGCAGCACACAAGAGTGGAGAAATGCTCATTATCAGACGGTGTCATACAGCTCACCCAGTCACCCTCCCCATAGACGGGAAAAACACCATCAGAATAAAACCAGCTTCATGATCGTGGCAGAAGGCACATTTAACATAGCCTGCACATGACAAAGAATAAATATCATGCTAGGACTTTATAGACATAATAAACCCTTGTTAAGTTCCCATCAAATATACCATGGAAAAGGCAGCCGTAATGGTTAGCAAATAAAGACCCTCTTAAAGTTTAGTAAGCTTTTAAAAATATTTTACTGTTTAACTAAAAATGTCTCCCCTATTTTGAGAGGGTTCTAGGATAATTTTCAGGGAATAAAGTTCAAAACGGTAAAAGAAGAGTTTGGATCATACTGACTAAGTATTAACGGAAACTATTTTGCTAGTTTAATTTACATTACTATTTTAAGCAGAGTTTCTTTTAATGATTCAAGACACATTTCCACTCTAATCCCCTACTCCCGTTTGGAAGGAAACAGATGAATGTGATGAAATGCAATGCAGATGATAAATTCATGCCACTCGAAAAGTGGCAAATGACATTTACTGGTCTCTCAGTTCCCATTTCATGATTGATATAGAACTATAAACAAGAAAATAAGTACTGTTAAAAATCTTTCTATACAGTGGCAAGTAGGGTTTTAATGGTGGTTTGCCTGTGCTTATTAACAAGCCATGGCAGTTGCTGCACACTGATCAGTAACCGCGTAAGAGCTCAGCCTACTGTAGAAGTCCTGAGCCTGTGTACTTTCAATTTTAGAGCATAACCATCATACGCTCCACAAACCAATGAAATTTCTAATAATACAAACCAATGATGTGTTAAATTGAGACACTTCTAGCTTGAATGCCAAAAACTTCACTATGATTTAAAGGATCTGTGCTTACCTTTCTCTATCAATTTACTGTTAATTTGCTACTATTGGAGCAATTTACAAAAAAAAAAAAAAGGTAGTGTTTTATTTAATTTCTAATACTAATCCCGGTCATTTCAAATATACACTCAAATGCCATTTATTGTACAAAACACAATATAGTAATTCAAGAGAAGTAAGAGATGGCATGAGAAGTGTTGAGGGGGAGCAGGCAAAAAGAAGTCAGTCTGCAAAATATCTACATTTAGAAATAGGTGGCAAGCCTCACTACTCCCCTTAGAAGAGGCAGAGGCATTAACAAAATTTTAGGTCATAAACGTTTGCAATTTCAACTGTACCAAGCATTACATATTTTCTTTATTATTTATTACATGGTTTTGCCACTGTGCTGGTTATCATCATATTGTAGCCTTACATATAATCTGCATCAAACAACATGAGAATGTCCCACAAATGTGTTTTTTTTTCCAAATGTGCCTTCTACCTTATTTCACCCCAACTCCTCAAGACAGCACCTAACCATTTATTTATGACTCTGCACTTTATAGCAAAATCAGACATACAGCAAGTTTTTTTTCTCAGTATCCTGTTCCCACTTTCTACTCAGATACAAAGATAAATTGTAATGACCTTGCATGAATCATACTGACGTCACGCAGTCTAGTCCGTGGAATAATTATGAAAACACTTTTCGATCTCTGTCTCCAGGGGCTCTCTAAGAGTCCCTTAAAATCTTTGCCACATCTTTCCACTCTCCAACAGGCTTCTGGGCAAATACAAAGTCACAGCTTGAAAGAGAATGGAAACTGGTCAGGGTGAATTCAGGCACCTGTAATAAAGAACATTTAACATTAGCTTTGCAATTAAACTATTGCTTAGCCGGGTTAGATGTGGCCTTCAGCAAATCAGGATACACTGAAACCACTACAATTCTTTTTGCAGCAGTTATACAGCTGAGCAATTCAAGGAATTTCAAGCTTTGCTACTAGACAACAGCAGAGCATAGCTCAGGTCAAACTGATCCCTAGTATAAACTTAGTGAAATGCAGCAGCTCTATCAAGTATATATCTGCTCCTCAGAGTTCAGGTACAAGGTTAGAAATTGATAAGTTAATTGTCCAACATCAGGACCTGCAGCAAAAGCAGTTGCAACAATTAAATGTTAACTTTATATACCAGGGGAAAGCAGGAAAGATACCTCGCCCATCAGTATCTCCTCCTGACCTTCAGTTGGCTGGGTATCATCACGCTCAGACTACCTTGTTCTGTGCCAAATTCAGTGCACAGTGGAGAGAAAGGTTAACCAGACAAAGATCTCGGACCTCATTTGTGAGTTGAAGGTGCTAACCACTCAGTTCGCCTTATGGACATGGTATTTAACAACCTGCCCTGGAACGCTGTTTGCTCCATCTATTCTTGGTCCAACACCCATCCCCCGCACTGCTGGAAACCCCATTAAAGCAGCACAGTTTCCTGCAAGAAGGTATCTGCAGGCACTGCAACCCCAGTCACAAAAGGAGCACAGAAGACTTTAAAACAGCACTTGCATTGTCAGAAAGTCAATGTTAAAAGTGTAACATTGAAATGATGAGCTGGACTACTGGAGCTGTTTTTAAATCATTTTTGTCCTGTGGTTTATAAAATCACAGCATAATTTAAGTTGGAAGGGCCATCTAGAGGCCACCTGGTCCAAACCCCTGGTCAAAGTAGGGCCAACTTCAAAGTTGGAGCAGGTTGCTCGGGGCTTTGCCAGTGGAGTCTGGAATATTTCCAAGGATGGAGATGCTACACCTTCTGTAGGCAACTTGCTCCAACGTTTGACCACCCCATTTTGTTCTTAACATCTAATTGGAATTTCCCTTGCTGCAACTTGCATCTGTTGCTTCTTCTCCCACTAATGGATACAGCCAGTATGCGGTTCACTTCCCTTTCCAGAGGAGCATACTGATGGCTTGACATTCAATTTGTCCTCAGGTCCTTTTCTGCAGAGCTGACCTCTGAGGAACCCCCAGGAACCAGTCACTGGCTTCAGGCCATGATCACAACCCTTCAAGACTAATAGTCCAGTAAATTTTCCACCCACCTTACAGTATACCAAAATATATCTCCAGTTTGGAAATACAGCTCCAATTTGCATACTATGGGAGACTGTCAAAAGCCTTGCCTAGGGCGAAGTGAATGGCTTCCACTGCCCTCTCCTTGTCTGGTCCCATGGACTTGTATATGTCCAAGTGACTAAGTGGCCCCTAGGCCAATCTTCTTCTACCATGGGTAGTACTTTAGTCCCCCAAACTCTGCCACTAGGAAGGCAGCCAGGGCGACCTGAGAGCAGACCATCCTTGGATGATAATGCTGCTACCCATGCTCCAAGAGTATGTCCTCGTGTGAGAGGTTCTTGGGGAAAATTTAAGATCAGTTTGGGCCTGATGAGCTCCCTGATTCCTAAGGACATAACATCTGTCTATAGAGATAAAAAATATTGGTATTTCTATCTAAAGAAAGGCACTACCATCTGCTGTCTGCTGAAGAGAAATAAGCACTATGGGATACACACGACCTCAATTCTTTCAGTGAATCACTTGAGGATAAGGTAAATTGGTGAAGGCTCTTTGTCATTTGATGTCTATGCCATGGGAAATGTGGGCTCTGAGGCATAAACATCCCATATGCTTTTCATCAATGCTATGCTGTTCCTTTGGCAACAGTAAGGCCCACCCTAATGGGACACTTGGGGAAGGCGGGCTCAGGACCCGAGTGGATGCAGTGGGGGGAAATCTGAGCAGGAAAAAAATGCGTAACAGACTCTTAAAACTGAGGCAATTTGTGGCTGTGAATGTCATGGATGAGTTGTGTTTTAGGTAAACTTACCTGATCTTTCATGAGTTTTAGATGTTCCACAATTTCACTGAAGGCTCCCCTGCTCCTTTCAAGAGGAGACACAATTCAGTTCTCTGTGATATTTGCTATCGTACTTATGCACACGCCCCTGCATTTATACACGCAAATGAACCTTGATAAAACTACGCTTCTCTACAGCACATATTCCTTCTTTCTCAATGACAAACTTGCAACTATCGAAGCATCCATTTCTGACTAATTTCTCATCATTTAACATAATGGTTGTGCTGCCTGTATTGCATTTGCCAACTGCCAAATCTTTCTTTGGAAACGTAAAGAAACAGAGGAGAAGCCAAAAACAGTCACCTGCTGAAAAATCTTACGGTACCTAGTAGTTTCTTATTTGTCTTTTTTTTAATTGAACACTGACAAATAACTCTGACTTCTTATAGACAGGGAGGTGATGTCGATTGCCTACTGTAAACTATGACGCAACAGGTTTAACTTCATGCTCTACCTCCAGCTAAACGCTTCAGCTTTTCAGATGTCAATCTTTGTGTTTTGACACCCATTACTACAGATGAAAGTTTAGTCACAGATGTATAAACTCTTAATTGGTTTTAGTTATGTTATAAACTACAAAATTTACCACTACAAAAGCTACTCTATTATAAAAATAGTATCAATGAAAACGCTGAGAAACAAACTGGTGGTTGCAATATGATTCAACATTTCTTTCAATTTTTTAAAAACTTAAAACTTCTTTTCATTCCCAAGGTCCTTTTCATCCATCACATACCCCCAAAAATTTCAAAGTGACTTTGATATAAGATCAGCCACACATATAAAAGAAATAAAATCTTAACGTTCTTTGAAAGAGGAAAGAAAAGTCCTTATTTCCAATGTCTTTTTAAGTATTATTTTTCTTTTACCCCCTCTAAAGAAAGCTACTGAGGAACATGGGTGTCTTGCTCAGCAGTGATGCCTGTGATGTAGAAAGACAGGGAAAACATCCAGCACTTAAGCAGAAATACCCTGATATTTCTTTGAATGCCTTTCACACTACTTCAATCAAATACATTTCCCCCCATTCAAAACGGTAAGTTGCCTTATAGCAGGTCTTGCTCCCTGCACACAACCATCTAGTTGCCCTGACATCCCTCCGCTCTTTCTATCCCACTTCTGTAAGAGGCTGTGAAAATAAGATCGGGGAGACTTGGATGTGTGTGGGGGGGTCAGTTTGCTGTTCTAATTTGTTTGAAGAAGGTTCCAAGAGACATATTCTCTGATTAAACCACTTTGGGAGCTCTCCCTCTATGCCAAATTGAGGCTGCCCCTGGGGACGTGGACTCTGGGCGCAGGGGGGAAGCTCAGGCTCAGAGCAGGGAGCCGGCAGTGACGCGGTATTCCAGGCTGCTTCGCTGCGGTCTGCTTGGAGATGCTGAGCCTTTCTAGAGCTCATCATCCTCCTGTCCTCAGCCAGCCTGACTGTGAGAACCATATCAGAAAATGACCTGGGGCTGCATCTTCTCTTGTTTTTTCATGGAGGTGAGAGAAGTTCAGACACAGCACAAGTTCATAAATAACTTCAAGCTACCTTTGAAGTAACCAGTCCTTATTAAATGTGTCTGGTCTAAAAGGTGATCACAGAGAAAGCTAACACCAGCTCTGAACTATTGAGGTACATGAATTGGTTTTGATCTTAATGACCGTAAATACAAACTACCTTCTGATCCACTTTCTCCTTTTACACTGCCACCCTGTCCTCCTCTCCATCACCACTTTAGTCTCTCTGGATACTCTCCTTACCTTGATAAGCATATCCTGAGCTCTGCTTCTTCCCTATTTTTAATATCAGTGTCCACTGATTGCCCCATCTTGTCAATATATTTTTGGAGAATTTCGGAAGAATATATGCAAATCTATTTTTTGGACACTTTGCTTGAGTACTTTCCCCTCCACTCACCATCTTTTGCTTTGCCACACACTCACCAGTTACCGCTGTATTTGTACATAAATCAGGTTCAACACTTGCAGTGAAAACTTCTCTGCATCACAACAGCACTGAGCTCAATTTTCAGCTTCATGGCATCATTTGGTGACTGCATATCATCATGCTGTGCCTTAGTAGGATGCAGGACAAGATTAAGATCAGTAGCACAGTTCATCTATACCAAACATGACCTGGACGGCAGTTACTACTCCTGTACTCATCACACAGCCAAGCTCAATTTACACGTGGTAGACCCCACCTGGACGACCACTGTCAAACTGCATCTCCTTTGACCTCAAGGTAATTAAGGCTCTATCCATAACAGCGAACCAAGCAGTGCCAACTTTTGCAATGCAAATGGAAACGACTTGGGAGATAGTCAGTTGGGTCAAGACAAAATTGCACCAAGAACCATTTATACAACTGAGCATTACTGGGTGCCAGGGACCCCGATTGTGCCTGTTCACTGACACTGCTTAATTTAATGGTATACATGCAGCCTGTACTTACTAAAGGAGTACCATCGCAATGGGGTAGCTTTAGTCTCTATACACAGTTTTTACCATGAGACTGTTTTTGGTACCACAGGTACTCAATTGCAGCATCACTGGCATTTTCCAAAACACTAACTCTCGAAATGTTAGCTGCTGTTAAATTCTAAAAATGCTCTAAATAATACCTGTGTGTGTAGAAGTTCAGCTTCATTTATCGACTCTGAAAAGACAATGTGTAGACTTACAGCTGTCTGAAGTGACAAAAAATAAAACCTTGAAACAAACACATCCGTGGATTCTCATTAGAGCCCTAAGAAGTGAAAAGACTGTAGCGCCAGCACATCTGAGGTCAGGGGAGACACAAAGGAAATACCTTGCGAGCAGAAGGACCATTCAAACTCTCCAGAACAACCACAGTGCTGAAGAAGCTAAAAGAGTTTTATTATAAGCAGCTAAAGACTTATTGCACTGAGCTTGACAATGTCTTCCTAAGCTGAAACGACAGAAGGGCAGACAGTTTATGCAGTGTGCAACTGAAGACTAATTCAATGCCCCGAATTCTTCCCTGTAGCCATTTCAATGACTTCAAGGGAGCTATTTTGCCAAAGGTGTTATGAGAATATTTTTATTGCAATAAAATGGCTACTTTGGCGGAATTAATTCCGACAGATGTTTTAGCAATTACAAAATCACTTCACTAATTATCTCAAATACCTTTTTGGCCACCTCCACCATGATAAACACCTCAAACTAAATTATACTGAGTAAACTGCAGTGGGATTGTACAAAACCTTGGCTTTGGGAGAGACAGGATGGAAGTTAGTGCTTGGTACTTAATGTCATCAGCATTATAATGATTCAGCTAGAGTATATATAATTTTGTTGCTGACCTTACATTATTATATAATTAAGGTAATTTAAGTAATTACTTGCTAAAAAGACTAATTTTGTTCATCAACATAAAGACTCTCAAAGCACAGCAACATGAGGGAATTAGATTCCAATACAGCAATTTGGGGAGAATTAGAACCTCCAGTGAATAAAGTGAAACAGGAGTAAGCAGTAAAACGGGAGAAAGGACAGTAAAAGTTCATGAAACCTGGTTACTACTCTCTGTTCTGTCACAGACATCCCCTGAAACTCCCCAGTACTCTAAACATAGTAAGGATTTTCCTGTCGCATGTAAAATATTCACTGAGAGACTTCTAACTGTAAACTCAAATTTAATAAGAAGCTAAAATTCTTTCCCAAGCCAGACAAGCAAAAATCTTTCCTTAGAGATGTCTGTAATCAGAGTGACTCTTCTGAAGACAATTTTGCCTCTCCCCTTCAAAATAAGATTATCCTAGAAGAACCTAACCAATTAACTCTTTAATTGAGTACACTGAGTATGCAGTAATCTCAGTTATTTCAAGCCATAAGCTTATCCATGAAAATAGCCCACCTCATTCCTGCACAATAATGTAAATTTAAACCGCAGAGTTTTTCCTCTGGAGACATGTCTTATTATAAATGATCATATTAAACACTGGCGTCTTTTGCAAACATACCAAGAATTAAAAGGAAGACTTTGATGTCAAAAGAATGTTACATTTGAGAAACTTCAAGGAAAGTTTTTTGGATTGCTGTAAATTCATTATTTCTTTTAGAGGTGACAACCTGCTTGTTTATCTGTGTTCAGACACTGTAAAACTTTTTCTGACTTTAAACGTCACAAAAAAAAAATTCCTGTAACAGAAAATAATTTATCCAGCTTTAAACCTTGCTTGTTGTTGTTCCTGATGCTGTTTTGAAGTGGATGATGACATGTACCTGCTTTTATGACAGGAGGAAGATTCTGTTACAAGTAATCAATATTTTATTTGTTTAATAACTAAGAAATTGCTTGAGTATATAACTGAGGAGTTAATTATTTGGCAGGCCTGTGAAACATGCTAATTAAAATTTTAAGTTACAAGAAGCCTACAGAAGTATTTAATAGAAGAAGCGACACTTGAAGAGACTATTTTAGTACTTCAAGCAAGTATGCCATATTAATAATATAAACTTTGAAAGTACTTTATCTATAAAGTCAGGAGACTTTGATATATACAATCTATATTTCTAATGCAAGTGAGAGAACTTTCAAGGACTCTTAAGAATTTACGGGACTGCAACGATATTGCGAAGAATACAAGTTTTCAAAATAAAATTTCAAAGGCATTACAGAACCTGATGCATTAAGAATAGAAACTACTGCCCAATTCAAAAACATCACTGCAAGCAGAGAAACTCATCACTGACCATATATATAAGAGAGACAAAGCAAAAGGAGGATCCCCAAAGAGCCCCCAAAGAATCCGACAGCATTTTGGAAACAAGCTGCCACCCAGACTCAAACATGAAGAAATTACGGCACTTGCAGAGGTTTACCTGTTGTTGATGTTGCTTTTATTTGAACATTGATATGTTGTAACTTGAGTTTAATTAAAAGCTCATTGCATTAAACCCCAAACAGCTAGACAATGTAAGCTGACTAACGTAAGACAGAGTCTGTGAGGGATTTAACTTGAATTTAAGATGGTTAATTTTCATTAAACTTTCTGTCTCAAACTATTCTTTAAACAAACTGGAGGTTAAATGACATTGAGATTTTAAGTGAATACTTTCAGAGCTGCTTCATCAGGTAATTGAATTAAAGCTTTCCTCCAGTTACAAAGCTTCCTGGGATTTACTTTGTTTTCTCACAAACATTTTTAGTTTTGCTAGGTCAAAAAAAAGACTCACCTTTCTAAATAGACTTGTCATTAGAACTAGCTGAATTATCTATGATAATTATCTGTGCTCCATCTTAGGATTTAATACCACTTGCCTCCATAATAAAAGTAGGTATGATTTGCATGGATGATGCAGTTTGCATCTTCCCCAGGGAATAACGGAACTAATACGGAGTTTTATTGCTTATTTTTTGACACCATTTTTTATATGAAGAAAGAAAAAAACAGATTTGTGATTAATAACTTCCATTTCCTTTGTTTGCTTACTTTTGTCAGGTTTTCCTCCAGGGCATGGTAAGAATCTTTACAGTATGACACTAACAGGACCGTCATGTCCCTGAAATTGCATCGCATAAACAATTACATGTAATTCAGTTCATGGTTTCCTCAGAGGCTTCCTCAAAGGCTACATTACTTGGTTCCTGACTCTAAAATATTTTCTCCTTCATATCTACCGACACTAAAAAGGATAAGAGGAGACTTCATCAAAGCCTAGTGCTACCCTACAGTGGGAAAAAACTTCTCATTCTTTAACATAATGGACAAAGACTAAAGGGATCCAGTTGCTGGGAGCTGTAGAATGGGAAATAAGGGGAGGTCAAAATAAGGTTTTGACATTAGTTAACTACCGGAACATACCGTCAAGGAACAAGGAGGATTGCCCATCATGAATCAAACTAAGGATGAAGGGGATTTTCAAGCCATGTTCTTGCTCCATCATAAAGCATGGGATCTGCTCCAGGATCACTGGGTGAAACTCTATGGCCTTTCAGAACGTAATCACAGGCATCGTGTATGGCCTTAAACTCTACAGATATATGGAAGGAAAAAATCTCTTATATGTTGGCCACAGTAGTTATGAAGAAATAAAATGTGTCACACATAAAAAAGAAAAGCCAGAGAGATATTAAATGGTAAAAGGAAAGCAACATGACTGGCTTGAAGAGGGTTCATCTCTAAGTGCTTTTAATTGGAAAAAATGGTGGATAAGTTTGGCTTCAGGCTAATAAAGTATGGTGGAAAGTTGTGATAGGGCTGAGAAGTAAAAAGCCTGGAGAGCTGTATTTTAGAATGGAATACTGAGGGGTGAACTTCTGCTGTGGAAATGGGACCTTTTCCTTTCATCCCCAAATAATTTTTAGCAATTTTAACATCTATGTGAAATAGAGCTTATTTTATTTTCCATAAGCTAGAGAAGAAAATGTATTTGTTTTTATTGTCTGCTTATGAAATACCATTACTCATGTATTTCCCTGTGTATCAGTGTCATCATCTAAGGAACATGAAAACCTCCCAGAACCTGTCTGAAAGGTCCAGCCCTTTCATGCATGAATGAAGAACTCAAGTGGTTTGAGAAGTACAGCAAGGTCTTATGGCTGTGGCTTTCACGTCAGCCACCTACAAATACTTTCATACAAGTAAACAATAGACAGCATTAAAGACAACAATGAAAAAAATTCTGTAAACCTACATGCAGTCTAGGTTTTCAATGTAAGAGTATCAATGTGCTCATCATTCTTCAGAATTGAGCCACTTTAGAGGAGGTTCAAAAATAAAATACAGTAAGCAGGATGAAATATTTTCAGTCATGAAATATTTCCATTGCACCTTACAACTTGGGAATCCACTGGATGAAAAATGTCATTTCCAGGAGTAAAATAAAATAATATGACAACACAAGAAAATGATTGCTGTAAAATATTTACTCCCATCCATGAGCATGTAAGCTCTTGCTGCCCTTGGTGGGGATAGATTTGATAACCACTCTAACAGGTAATACGAACAAAAGGTGTATCATATCCACCAGTGTAAAGAAGCGATCTTCATGACACGTAGCCAGCATGTCTGCTGATGCCGATTTTTTCAGCTAATTCTGTGTTCTCCAATTGACCTGCAGCTTCTGTATTTCTGGGGTTATTAGCATCCTCTCTATGGCTTCAAGGCTATTTTCTGAAATTGTCCTTTTTATAATATTAGTCTAGTAAGACTGGCATGAAATAAAACCTTGACAAGCAATCAAAGTAGTTATTTTCTGAAGGAGTTTCTCTAGAGAACCGGGTCAAAAGCCTACTTCTAGCCTTGAACACTTGGAAGACATGAAAGAAAGCTTTGTTTTAGAAGCTTAGATGTCTCCACACGAAGTTGATAATTGTTTTCTCTTTTTTTCTGTTTATTGCTTTTGAAGAAATTCAGTCCGAGACCTGTGATGCATCAAAGAAAGATGTGTATTTGGATGAGCTTTGTTTGATGGCAAGAGCTTTTCCTTATTAAGTCATCAAAACAACCTGGAGTGAGAAGGTAGCAGAAGCCTTCTGGAAAAGAGGACCAAGCATCACTGAGGACAATCACAGGGCACAGAAACGCGACAGCTTTTATGTTCTCTCTTTTTATGTGCACACAATTAGGGAGCTAGATGTCACTTGTGTGAAGAGCCAGGGTGTCTGATCCAAAACTCATCAAGTCAATATAAACATGCCCTTTGACTTCAAATGAGCTTGGGATAAGCACTCAAAGATTTTAGCACTAATGAGTTAGAGCTTTTCCAACATCACTTGGATAATCTTCTAGGTGGGGGTGGTGGAGGGCAGTTTCAAAAGCAGATCTGAGCTCTGTGTATTGGTTGTGATCCATCAGAGAAGATACTTTCTTTGGTCAGACAGGGACTGTTTTTCTTGTACTCTCTATCACGGTGCAAAGTCTTTTGCAGGAATACCAGCACATACTCACCTACCAAAATTCTTGCTGCTGCAACAATCTACGACACTGATGATGTGCTTCTGTCTTATAACATAGTTTATGGCTTTTGTTCCATTTCAGAAAAGACCTTAATTTGTATAGAGTGCTCGATATTTCTTACAAGCTATGGATATTGCCTTGGAGTAAACATGGACACGCTGCCTATGACTTCATTGCCAGTGTACAGAAGGACTGGGCTATTCTGTTGATTCTCTCTAGTCTTACGTGTCTTCTGTATTTAAAAAGAATAAAAGGAATTCTATGCCCCAAACCACCAACTTTCACTGTTGCATCAGAACATTTGTTTTTGTTGCGTTCAAAGCTGAGCCAGCTCAGCTTGTATCAATCGCAGGTTTCAAACCCAGTCCATTTTAGGGGCAAGTAATGAAAATGCTATGAGGTCCTGTGGGACTGTGCCCTTGCCCTGCCTGCCCTGCTCCTACCCTCGCTCCTGGCTCTCCCTCACTTGCCAAGAAGCTACTGCTGCTGCTCCCTGACAGTAAAGACTGGTGTAAAGATCCTGGAGCACATTTAAGTTGCTGGAAAGTACGCAGAGCGGAGGAGGAAGGGCAGGAGTGTAGAAGATGAGCCATGGAACGAGAAAACAACTCAGGTGCCAGCGAGCCATCCCCATCACTCCCTTTCTGTCCTTTTCTTCCATCCTTTTGCTTTGTTATGTCTAAACCAGACCCCTTTGGATACTGATTTTCAATCTGTTAACACCATGAATTCCAGACATTGCCTTCTTCAAGTTATTTGGGCTTTTATACTATTGCATTGATTATAAGGCCAGAGACATCACTGTATTATCTCCTGCATTACAGAGTTAAAAGGCCTTTAACTCAAGTGTTTGCGTATCAGCGTTCTTTTAAATGGCACCTCTGCCTACTCCTTTCTATTTCATTTCCAAGATGCCATGAATAGAAATCTGCCACAATTCTTCAGAAATTTTCCCCAAAATAATGATGCCCCCTATGGAAGCAATGTATTTAACTTCTATACAAATCCAGTGTAGATTCAGATTTCATCCCCCGTATCTAGGAAATCTTTGCCTGATTGACTGTTGAAGCTACCTTTCCCCTGCAAGGGTTTTAGAGCCTGATTCTCAGGTCAGCCTCTGGAGGAAGAAGGAGGCAGGAGATCCAGGCTACAGGCGTGCCTTCCCCGTGAAGCTCTCGTAGGCACGGTGTCACAGAGTTTTGTTTTTCACTCAAAGGTCTTATTTTTATTTTCTGATTTTGTTTTTGCTTTTGAGAGGTAATCTCCATTATCACATTCTTTCCTGTTCAACGCTTTTTAATGCATGTATTATTTATCTTAGGAAGGTCCTTTACGCTTTTGTGTGAACTCCAATTGTTATGGCTCATTTTAATTTCCTTTAAGGCCCTCGGCCATTTTTCTTTTGGAGAAATTTTGCTATGCAAATACATGAAGCTTCCGTGCCCCACCTTTGAATCTCCGAATAAACAGACTACTCTATCTGATATATTTTATACAGCCAAATTCAAAAGAGATGACGGAGCCTAAAGCATGGGCAAAGTCGTGCTTAACTCTAGTACGTACAACAAATAAAAGAACTGGGGGTATGTGTCTGCAGAAAATCAAGGAATTTAATTTTAAATTTATTTTACTTTTGCCCGGTTTGGATGCTTATCTGTATCGGTGGTAAGGAACACACATCTATCATATGTCCATATATTTGGTCTAGATAAATCCTGCTTGTGCTGGTTTTGTCTGGGATAGAGATAATTTTCTTCACAGTAGCTAGCGTGGGGCTATGTTTTGGATTTGTGCTGAAAGCAGTGTTGATAACACAGGGGTGTTTCATTACTGCTGAGCAGTGCTGACACAGAGTCAAGGCCTTTTCTGCTTCTCACCCCACCCCACCAGCGAGTAGGCTGGGGGGGTCACAAGAAGTTGGGAGGGGACACAGCCGGGACAGCTGACCCCAACTGACCAATGGGGTATTCCATACCATATGACATCACGCTCAGTATATAAAGCTGGGGAAGAAGAAGGAAGGGGGACATTTGGAGTGATGGCGTTTGTCTTCCCAAGTAACCGTTACACGTGATGGAGCCCTGCTTTCCTGGCGATGGCTGAACACCTGCCTGCCGATGGGAAGGAGTGAATGAATTCCTTGTTTTGCTTTGCTTGTGTGCCTGGCTTTTGCTTTCCCTATTAAACTGTCTTTATCTCAACCCACGAGTTTTCTCACTTTTACCCTTCTGATTCTCTCCCCCATCCCACCGTGGGGGAGTGAGCGAGCGGCTGTGTGGGGCTTAGTTGCCGGCTGGGGTTAAACCACGACACTGCTATACCTGGAAACCTTTATCAGAGGCATAATTAGCAATAACAGAATTACATAGCAAAGAAAGATGCTTCTCAAACTCATCTCAAGTCAACCTCAGAGGATTTGATCTCAACACTGCTTCTGAAGAATACTGTTGTCTGAATGTTAGATATTTTTCAAGCAAATGGTACTGTTTGACAATACCAAGAGTAATTTCAAGTGTTTTCTCATGCGTAATTTCTTTTTCCACAGTTTATCACATCAAAACAGTTTGAATAGAGAAAATAGCCATGACTTTTCTATTTAACCAAAACCTTGTTTTCTCTCACTTATTTGTTGCCTCTAATCATGACACAATAAAGTCAAGTATTTGGGAAAAGGCACTTCCTTTCATTGCGTGTAACATCATTAGGGACTGTGTGATTTGGATTTCCATGTCTGAATAGAAATAATTAGAAAATATGATTCAAGTATTTTATGTCTGGGAAAGATGCTGGGATAAATTCTGCCTTTCTCTGCGTGAGGCAAGGAAAATTAAATTGAGTAAAGGGCTCAAAAGCAGTCTAGAAAGCTGTATCCAAAATAGTGCATGGGACAAGAAAATGGAAGTTTCCAGAATATGGCAGGAGACAAACAAAGAGAGGGTCCCTATCTGATGTGCTAAGAGGTACATCTGCCATTGCTGCTGTATGCCCAGCAAGTACTGCAGGAGGTATCTGCAAATGGCTACCAGCTCTTCATGTGGTATCTGACTGAGGTCTACAAGGGACAAGCCATGTCAAGTATGGTACCCACCCAGTTAATGCCATCAAGCCTATCCAGAGGTACAGATATTTTGGGAAGAACAAGGATTCATTTTGGCTTCCATGGGTGCTGCAAGACTCAATGGTAGGGAGCTAAGTGAGGTGCTCCTATTTTTAAAAGCACACACAGGGTTGTATATTGCCAATGGTGAAGGTATTTCCTATGGACAGTGGTGCACTAGAATAAACAGGGTCATGTTTGCTCAGTTCTTAGGGTAAAAGTTATATGATTTGAGACCTGAGCTTTTTACAGCCATATGCCTGCCTATGCATGAGGAACCAGCCAGAAGGCAGATGTATTGCTGTGAAGCATCTATTCCGTATGTAAATGCATGCAAGTTTGGAGCCTACATTTATGTTCTCCAAATCCACACCTAAAATATTGTTATAGGTACCTCAAACCAGAAAACTGAATATATATCCTTTGTTCACCGACAGAGGCCAAATTCAGTTCAGTGTGTTCTTTATGATCTTTGAACACCACAGTCGTCTTGCACCAGAGCAGAACAAGAAAAAGTGTATCATACCTCAAATCCCTGAGATTTCATCAGAAAGAAAAAGATCACAGCACTACTGAGAGCAACTTAAGTGCCAAAGTCAGGTAGAAAAGATCTCTCTTTGGGAGCCTTCAAAGCAACTGTTTCTCCCTAGTGACTTTATAAGGAATTTATGCACTTACTTTACGGGGGTATCTTCACCAGGCACCTAAAATTTAGGTGCAAATTCCTACATTCCTATATATGATGCACTGGTGACTGGCTTCGAATGAAGAGACTTGCAAGGGATTAAACAGCCTGAAGGATGTACAAAATACATGCATATAAAAATACGCAGATAAGGAATGTTACAGCTATATACACAGGCTCCTAAGACAAAACTGACTGTAGCACAAATGCTCACAGCAGCCAGAAATATGAACACCCAGGTTCGGAGTCAGGCTGGACATATCTCTCTCCAGCCTGCACATGGGGATGGGTAACACCGAAGTCCTTCACAACGCTATCTGATATTCGTTCAGTCCAGATAAATGAGAAGGGTTTGAAGCGGAGACTCTACCTTGCTCTCGCATGCTCAACCCCAGTGCTGTCCGAAGACAGATACCGGAGTAGGAAGGGAGGGACATGCCTCAAGGCTACCAAAATGTTCTCAGTAATAGGTTAAAAATGTGAAGCATTTAAAGTGTCTGATGTTCCCTTTGATATTCTCCAGGCAATTTCCTAAATCAGCTTCAAATTTTACTCATTTTCGGCTTTAAAACAAGCAGCGCCGCAAATGATTAAAAGAAACAACAACAACAAAAAATAAACACACACCCAGATGGTAACTATTATCTGAGCCAGAAAATAGAGACAAATACATCCACTTAGGGCAAACTAACATATTGTATTATATCACTATGATGTACTGTAATGGGATATGATTTACATTAAAACTTGTTGTGAATTAGAGATTTAACTTATGGCCTTTCTCCACAAATTACAACAACAAACAAGAGCACGAAAATAAGCTCTAATAGCGGTACGCATCCCATCACCATTTGCTGAATTATTTCTAGACCAAAGCCACGGATGAAATATTCGGAAGTGCAGTTTCTAACATTATTCTAGAAATGTGATTTAAGTGAAAATCCTGAATCCCTGCCGTCAGCAAAGATTTTATGGCAATCTTCCCAAGAATTGGGGTGTTTTAGGTGAGATTTTGACTACAGAACACTCCAGAACAGTTAGGCAGATGGTGTGACCATGGCTTATTACGTTAAATGTAATGGTTTCACTTGTGCTCCCTCCATCTGTTTGCTCTATCCACCTCTTGTCTTATATCATAACCCTTTAAGAAACCTATTCTAGGGTCTATCTTTTAGCTATGTTGAAGCATCCAGCACAAAAGGAGGCAGTGCTTTGGGCTTTCTTTTGTTAATGCAACTGAGCTAAACAGATAAACAACTTGTCAGGGATGAGTTTGCCACATTTATTCTCTGTAGCAAATTGTACTTCTAATTGGATAAGGTTCTCTTCCCTGCGTGCTGTCATCTGGTTTGTAATGTGGTGCACCTTTTAAGCACTGCAAAATCTCTTGCTGAAACAGCTGCATTTTGTGATGGATACTACACAAACATGCACATAAACACAACACACTTCAGTTCCCTAATTTATATAACTGCTTCCTACAAAGATCCTAGGACTGAAAGTTGCTCTGAGAGGGAGGATGACATGGGAAGTGGATTCCAAAGATTTGAGGTTTCTTCTCCCTAAGTGACTTGCCAGAGCCAAGCTCATCTGTATGCGCCAATATTCTCTAAATAATAAAAAAAAAGGATAATGTTTCCTCTCCTGACGAATGTGCACTCAACTTTATCCACACGGTGGTTTAGCAGCTCTGCAAGAATGTAAAAAAGCTATCTAATTTCCTGTTTAACTTTGTCTAGAAACAATCACTGAGATCGTGGAAGGCAACTTCTCCCTGCTGAATGTGTGCTGCCGGAAAGCTCAAGACTGGAAGGGAAATGATGAATACCCACCTGCAAAGTTACAATAGTCTTATTCCTTCCTGCTCTATTGAAAAGAGGGGGGGGGGGGAAAGTTTGAGCCAGAATTGGTAAGCAATTACAAATGTAGCACCTCCAGCATACCAGCTTCCAGCTTACCAGCGTGAAGCCTGGATCCTTACCCACATGGGTGAGCCACAGATGATATTTATCCTTCTGCACCTCCTCTGGTTTTGTTGTCCTGACTTGTACCACAGTTGCAGCTCTGTTTACAGCACAAACTGACCTTTCTTTACTGATTGAAGAAACATGAATGATATATCTGTAAATGTTAGCCTTTTTTTTTAAAAAAAGGAATGTTATTATGTAGCCGTTAACAATAGGAAAGTAGGAGCTGAAAAAAGTAACTGAAAATTTAGCTGCTCATGTCTCCTTGGCTTTGGGAGAGATTCTCACATCAATAAGTAATTTCTGAAATGAAGATGGTAAGAAGAAAGTGATGTGCAGGGAAGTGAGAAGGAAATCCCATTCAGGACGAGTGTATCGGATACCCAGAGTAGTGTGACTGCTCTGCTCAGGAAACAGCTGAGATGATAGCTCCGATTTTTTTGAAACTTCTGGAATTTGTGCTCACTGCCAAAGGAAAATAAGGGAAACTACTATGAAACAGAGATAACAGTGTTATGAGAATTACGCCAGCAATAAAATGTCAGAGAAAACAGTAAGGGGAAGCAGAGTACGTCAAGGAGAGATAGCATATGATGTCACCATGGTTTATTCTGCAGCAAAGGAGAGATCAAGTTTTGTAATGCTCAGGGTCAGGCAGTGATGAGGTAGGAAGCAAAGTAACAGAAGTGACTCACAAGCAGGAGGTTACACTCTTCTATGAAAACTTGAACTTCTCATGAATTTCATAATGCCAAATATGTTTTTAGCAATTACCCTACAGGCTCATTTCTCCCTAATTTGCAACTGCCTAAGATGTTTTTAGTAACTGCAGCTATCCCTGAGTTAAAATAGTAAAACAAAGAAGGCAGAGATTTTTCTTGCTACCATTTTTAGCGTTTTGTCCCTTTTGGATGAAATGAATCATACTGTTTACTACGGTCTTTCATTTTAGTCCTTTGTCTTATACTCCAGCTGGAAGTGGGAAGCATAACCAGCACTGTGCCCAGTTACCTTACAGTTGGTGTTAAGAGAGTATGTAACACCTGAAACGAGATGGAAAACATACGCAGAAGTCAGAAAGACACGCCATGGGGATTACTCCTTTGCTGTTGTGCTCAGAGGGACAAATTACTGCTCAGCAGAGCAATGCAGACCCACCAGCTCTGCCAGCGTGGCACCTGCTAGCCCCAGGTCTGAACGCGGACACTTGCAACCACTCCGTGGCATCAACCTTACACCTGCTACAGGAAATTAAAAGGACAAAACCCACATAAGCTCTCGCACAGCTTCAACTGTAAGCGCGTACTTTCCCCCCATAACCTATGCAAGATGTTTCTGAAGAGTAAGGAGTGATGTGCTGTGACAACGCTTCAATACAGAAATGAACCAGCAGCTACACGTGCGCTAGGAAGTCTCAATGCCAAAGAGCTAAAGAAAAGCAAACAGAAAGAGATCTGAAAAAGAAACAGTCATGGTAACACAATATAAAAATATCAGATGTAACTGAGAAGAGCAAGCACGATTTAATGCATGCTAACCTTGTTGGTGCTGTATAAAGGTCTTGTTCTGTTCCATTCTGGTGTAATTCCAGGGTCAAGTGTATTCAGTGTCCTTTATAATCAAGCTGTCAATATACACTATACATTGATTTTCTGCCACAAAAAAGAGGAAGTTATCCCTTTGTGTTCAGCAACGTCGCAGCGACTTAATATTTCTTAGACCACAATATTCAGTATCACCACAAAGACCAGGGCATCTTCCTGGCCCCACACATTTTATCTGCGTTTTTTATGCATGTAAGTTCTTTACAAGCATGTCGACAATGTAACGTCACAATTTATTTAGTAACAATGGGAAATCTGTGAAGTTCCAGTTTGTACCAATAAACTAGTTATGCAAACTTCTGTGAACGAAAGGGAAAAGGGCAAGAAAATCCCCCTGAAATCCTCTTAAGAAAGATATGAAAATGTTAGGACTTTAATAAAAAATTGTTCACAAAATAAAATGTTCATACAATAATATTTAGCACTTACATAGTTCTTTCTCTAAGTTTCTCTAAAACTTCACAAAAGAGATCAGACTGAGCCTCACAGTGGCTAAGGAAAGTGAAGAAGAGTTATATACTTGCCCAGACAGTATATAATGCAGCTAAGACAATTTGCACTTTCAGTCCCATTTCTTCATATTAAGCATATTCTTGTCTCACCAACTTCCCCGTGTCTTTTTAGCCACGAGCAGGGATGATACAAGGGCTGTTCTACCTGAACTCCCAGCTACTTAAAATGAAAATGAAAGCCCATAATGCTTTTTCTACGGAAATTTAAACGTTAGAAAAAGCAGACATTGTCAGAGCGGTTCTACAAGCATAAAAATCCCATCGTCATAATTGTCAGGTGTAATTCTTCTGTGTTCAGATAGTATTTGTCAAGAAATAGGTTACAAATTACGGGAAGATGTATTCAACAGGAAAAGAGGTGAAGGGCTGAGCTCGCACAATGTCAACGCTCTTCCATTACAGGATATTGATTTGGTAAGATATAAGCCCAGCCTGCAAGGTGTTATCTGAAAATGGAGTAAGTAGAAAGCTGGAAGGAGCTCTACCGGCCACCTCAAAGGTGGTACCCACAAACACAGTCTGTCCCTGGTGTACATATCTCATTAGTTTTTAAAGGTCTCCTAAGAAGATGATTCAAAACCCTGCCAAGGAGCCCAATCTTAACTCTATCTGTCACCAGATTTTCCTACCAGCTGACTTAAAGCTCCTCTTTCAGTATCGCTTTCCAGCCAGCAAGCTCCCCTTTTATATTTGTGCATTTGGGTGTATTTTTCCTTCCTACTTCCACTTCTATTTACAGAATTGTATTACACTGATAAACCAAGCAATCGACTGAAAGCAGCCTTGGTTTTCTTCAAGCCCTTCATCTCCTCCCTGCGCATCGCCATCCACAGGCGCCGACACTGTGTCTGCTGGTAAGGCAAGCAGGGGACAGCCTTGGCACAGGCCAGCCCATGCAAAGCCTTGTCTTGGGCTGCCCTCTCACCTTGACCACAATTCCCTGGTTTGTTTACAAAAATATTACATGTGACGGTATCAAAAACCTTATTCAATTCCCCACACATCACCTTCACCATTTCCTTCTCACCTGTCCGACAGTTTCTGACACCCTGCTACATGCAAGCAAAATTAATTGGTCTTTTACTTTGACAATAAACCCCAAACCTTTAAATTACTTTCAGTGAAAAGTTTCTTACCACAGTAAATATTTGCTTTTTTTTCAACTTTATTTGCTAGCCTGAAAGCTTATTATTTGCTAACACCACCTCTTTAGGGAGCTGCTGGCCCATAGTCATCTTCTAACAGGATTCTGTAGGTCTCTGGATACTTGTCATAGGTAGTTCCCATTTCCAAAATAGACAGGGAAACTCTTTGAACAAGATCCACAGAAGAGTAAGATCCATCTGTTTGAACAAGATCCAGCTGAGCTGTTTCAAGCGATTACAAGATATTTCAGAGACATTTAGCAGCCAATTTTACTTGGCATGCGGCTAAACTTTGAGATCTACTTTTTAAACAGGAAGATTTCAGATCACAGATTTTTAGAATTTTGCTGGATTATGAAAAATGCTGGGAAAAAAGGAAGATTGGGAATATATATATAAAAAAAGATATATATGTATTTCATAAAACAGGACCACACACTGGTAGCACAGTATACGTGACTTCTTGAACTACCAACTACTGACATAAAAGACGTGCAGCTTCCCCTGGGGCTGTTCGGTTCAGAGCAGGAGGATGCTGGTCCCCAGGTGCCAACTTACCCATCCTGTCCTCCCTCAGCACATTTCTCATGCAGTTTTTTGGCGTAAGCTGCAGTTTTGATCACATTTCCATTAGGCATCACCGATTGCGAGTACCCACGCATGCTGAGAGGCACATTAAAACTACTTTTTAATGTCTCACTATAAAACTTGCTTTCAATATCAAACAAAACATTAAAGATCCATTATTTCTCCATACCAGCTAAAGACTTTTTAATGAGATTAATTACAAGAAAAGAAGAACGTATTTTTTAGAAGATCAGTTGAATAACACAGCGCCTAATGTTTAGCAACTTTAAATAGCGTTTATTAGATCTGATGTTACTTGAAAAACGCCTGCGAATATTTATAGTATTTCAAGTTGTTAAACTGGACACATTCTAAAACTGCCAGAAATAAACCTGCCCATTTTTCTGTTACATGCCTGTTAGAGCTCACTACACTTTTCAGAGCTCTAAGTTTTCACACGCCTTTAAGAAAGCCATATGCGCCTTGAATGGGAAATTACTCGATTTCGCAGAAATGCATAAATAAAATGTCCACCATGATCTATACATAAAATCTGAGATAAAGTAGAAGTTATCAGCATTAACCTCTCTTGTTCTGCTTGCTGGAGCCAGTAAAAAAAAGTGTTTTAAAATGGCTTTGTAGGACGATGGCTCTGTCACGATGGTGACAATCTTCCCGCATAAAAGACCAAGTAGCAAATGAGGGGGAAGTGAAGAAAGAAATTACTACATAATGAAATTTAAAAATACTATATGCAAGCAGCAAAGAAAGAATACTTATGAATTTATTTTTTAATCTCATTTCAGGCAGGGAGAAAAGAGACCAAGGAGAGCAAGCGCAGGGGAGATGATGCTTCACTCGCTCACTGGATCTCTGAGGATATTACAGCCTTGTTTGACAAGGGAAGAACAGCAAAGATTAGCTATCTGGATTTCTAAACCCCCCGACCTTGTTTCTCGCTAAAGGTTAATGTCTAGGAGAGGAAGAAAATTGACATACTTCTATGAAAGCCTAAAGGTAAAAGACAAAGGGCAGTCTAAAGTGGATACTTTTCCAGCTAGAAAAAGCTGTTGCAGATCAGTGAAGGCACCAAGACTTACTTTTGCTGCTATTTTTATTATTAATATAAACAATCTTTATTTGCATGAAGAGTTCTAATTTTGCCAGAGATGCTAAGTGGAAAGGAAATTATTAATGCTGAAGGACCCGGATAAATCAAAAACCTGAGCACAGGGACCTTCATGTGAAGCAGCAGGAGACTCTGCCACAATTCCTGGGAAAAAAGATCCAAGGAAAGTAGCCTACATCCTACATGCCCAACTGACCAGAAGACGTGGCTAACCTGGCTGCTCTCGTCAAGATACAGAGCTGAAACGCAAGTTATACAAGGAAGACAAATGACAATGCTGAAACGCAGTAAGAAGATAGGAAGCACTAGTTTGGATTCCTCTATGCAATCAAATGTGTACCTGTTCTTGAATATGAAAGAACAGCACAGCTCTTTGTGGGGGGCTGGCTTCAGACCTTGTGACACAGCCAGAGGTGATGGGCCCATTGGGCTCCCTGGTACCAATCCTGAGCCATTGAAATGCATTTCTCAGCATATGCAACTGCTTCTCGTAAGTATTCCAAAAAAAGGACACTTTTAATAGATCCTCTGTATTAGCCAAGGAAAAAAAAAGTAACATTCCCCCATAACTTCACAATTTCACAGCTGAGGTTTTCAAGCCAAATGAAAAAAAGCCACAACAGCAACAACAACCGTCATTCTCTCTTCCCCTTTCCAAATCAGACAGTACTGCAAAACTTGCAATCAAATCACAAGAATTGGCAAACCTGAAGATATTTACAACATTATGAATTACATTATGTCTCAGAGATTTAAATCCCTGGGAGAGGCATGTATTCCACAGGCTAAGGACGTCACGGTGACCTTACTTTAAGAGAAAGGACAGTGCCAAGGTTGACAGGCCCCCGAATTAAAATCTAGTTTAGAAAATACATTTTTCAAATGTCCTCCTGATTCGGAAAAAATCTATCAGTCTGCCAAAGCAAGGGCTGGAAGATTATTAAAGTGCCAACTACAATTTATGCCCAAGATACCTAGCTGGCCATCTCTCATGTTACATACTGCCAAGGCTCTGGGTCGCCCATCCTTCAGGGCCCCCCATTTTATTCCGACTGAGGTCAGGTCTTCTCACTCCAAGGACTCTGACGGCAGAGCCCCGTCCCTGACCATGCTTCCCAGCTTCTCGCTGCTTTCTTCTCAACAAATTCAGCATAAGATCAAGCCAGGCGGGCTATTTCTGCCTATTTTAATTTTCTTTCTTTATTAATGTCCCACTGCTCTGTTCTGGCGAGTTGCAAGAACATCTGCTACAAGAACAGACTTGTAGTAATTTCTACTTACTGCTGTATGGTGGCATGTATATTTACAGCATGTTTTATGTGTACACAGCAGAGTTGACGTGAAATGGGACAGATTAAGGGAAACCAACTTCAATATAGTCCTCTTGAGAGGCGGGAAACGGGCTCAAGCCTTGCCGCAGCCTGGCTCGGGGGCGGATGCAAATCAAGCCCTCCACTTTTCAGGAGAAAGCCCGAACTCCCAGGTGGCTGCAATTCTCTCGGCGCAGCCTGTTGGGATGGAAATATTTTTACTATTCATCAGGAAAGAGAATATGAAGGTGTGAGTAATGCCACAGCGAGGACACTCCCCTTGCCGCCGTGAGCGCCCGGACCGGTGGCAGGGACGATCCACCCAAGAGGAGCAGAGGGTGCAGGAGGCTGGCTGCTCACAGGGGGCCGGATCCAGGCTGTCCCAGGCAGGAAAGGGATGGCAGCCCGGTCAGTGCCACCCTGGGTGCAGACTCAAATCGCTGAACTAGCAGGTGAAAGAGGAGCCATGCACTTCTCCCCCTCCGCGAAGTCTGCCTTTCTCTCCCCCACTTTTCTTCATTTTGAGTGCAAAAGATTCCTTCGTTTGACACCAAAACCTCATTCTCCCTGCACTTTCTTTTTCCTCTCCATTTTGCTGCTGCCATGTCGATCAAAAGAAACAAACCCGGTGCTGTTTAGTCATCTATGAGCATTTAAAATGACATTGGTGATGATTTTTTCCAATTTGGCAGTCTAACAGATGGATCAATTATTTGCCGAGCCCTAATTTTAAAGCCATCTACTGTACAAACCGCAGGTCAGGACAGCAAGGGTTTGTTTTGCAATCAGCTTTTTTGCAAGAGCAGGATTCCTCTACATTACAATACTCTGGTGGCTCTTGAGCAGAGAAGGGGGTGTGATATGCAGACACGTTCATGAGCACAAACAAACCCAGAGCCCTTGGGTGGTGGTGTTGGCTGGTCACCTCACAGATTAGTTGCTGTTTTAACTATGCAATGTCCCTCGGAGAGAGGAATTTTTCACATATGGAAATATCCTGCTTGTTTCAGAAGAGCAGGGATGACAGGCAGAAAAGCAGGATGGTGAAATAGGCACGTAGGCATCTCTAGCAACACAACGCCGGTACCAGAGGTTTGCAACATCCCTCCTTTCAAAACCCCTCGGAGCCCTGTTCACTTCCACACACACTGCCCCTGCAAATACAGACACTTTTATATTAAAATCAGCAGATTCATAGAGAGATGGACCAGAAGGCTGTCTGGTTCCACTGCGGCTTATGCTCTTCTGATACTGCTGTGGAGTTGCTTTACCGATTTCCACAATATCCCTAATTTCTTTGCAACAGCTACCCCAGCTCCTAAAATCCCCCATTTTGCTTTCTTTTACCCCCATTAGACAAAAAAGCCAGGATGCCTCATGCAACTCAACCAGCGGAAAAGGGAGACAGCAGTGAGCCAGGTGGGAGGGGACGAGGAAGCAAACAGCGTGTGGCCAATGTGCCGCCGCGTTGCTCAATGCCCTACCACTGCAAGGAGTTTGGACACGGCACCGATAAGGACGGCACAAAAACGGTGGGGGGAACAGCTACGTGCTGCTCGCTTAGTTTAGCTCTGCTTGGCCCAGCTTTACGTCAGAGGACAGGTCCTTCCCTTCCTCGCAGGGACGGTGGGTTCAGCTCATATAAGGTGCGTCAGCCTTCTGCTCCTCACCTCACCCTGCATCTCACCCAGTCTTCAGGCTTAGAAAAAGAAGGTGTCATTAAAGACCATAATGCCGTCTCCATCAGAAGAAATTCCACCCTTTCCAGGAAGATTCCCCATAGGAAATCTGATTTTTAGCCCAATTTTGTGCAAGGCGGAGCTCGCACACACTAGAGAACGCAACTGTAAAAGCTTAATGGAAGCACAGCAAAAAAATAATTTAAAATGCAGGGAAGAGAGCGAGGAGAGACAGTCCTCAACTGTGAAAAGTTTGGGTTTATTTTCCAATTTTACTATAGGATGCAGCAGACGAATCCAGTGCTATTATTTATTGAGAAATGTCCCATGTGCACGGTAGGGCTTTGCACACAAATGAGCCAGTGTCTGCTCCAAGCCGAGACACAAACAGTTTGACATCTGAATACACCAGAGACAAGCTCTCCGTGAAGTGGTGTGGATATTTTCAGAGATCATTGCTGGAAGTCTTAAGGGAAAAGGGGTGTTTGCAGGCAGAAGGCGTTTCACAGAGAGAGGCATTTCTTACTGAATACATAACGCAAAGGAGTTTCAACAGCAAACAGGACACAAAATGGGCGGGCAGGAGACAGATTTGGGAAAAATGTAAAATATAAGTATGAAGCTATTAATAGGGGGAAGTTAGGAAAGAAACTTAAGGAACTATGAAGAGAGGCCAGAATTGAAGGAGGGATTGGAGAAGTTAGTATGATAAAACTGAAGGGGTGGCTGATGCTGACCATGGAGCTCAATTCAGAACTGCTGTCACCTACAAGCCAAGTGTGTGATGGGTGAACGTCCCAAGACCTCCATGACAACAGGCTGGTAGGCTTTACTATTCATGAAGCTGGAACAACCATGGACGGGGTACCACATGGGAACATGGATCCCATCAGGAGCCCCAGTACAGTTTAGAAACCTCCTGGAGACCAGGATTTCATCAGCATGACCTGTGTTTAAACATAGAGTATGTGGAGGATGGCTTGAGAGCCCTCCATCACCACTTGGCCCACAGTGGATCTGCCCATCTTGAAGCAGTTAGCCAGTGACCAGGAGGTGTTAGGGGCTGCAAAACTCTACAGCGCAACAGTCCCTCTCTTGAGCTCGTGTTTGGCTTCTTCAAACATCAAGTGAGGATGGTGATGGCAAAAGCATCCATGCCTCTACTCAGGGCCTTGATGCCTCTCCACACACAAGAGCTCTATGCCAAGCACTGGCCAACCCACATCCCAGGAGTGATGCAGTCCCACCAGCCTGAGCTTGTCTCCATGCCCAGACGTTTGGTGAACTGTGTGCAAAGCAATCACAATGACAAGGACTCCAGGGAAGCTGTCTAGGCTCACCCTCTCCTCAGGGAGGAAACAAGGTGCAAGAGGCCAAACATCAGTTTGTGGGTAGTCTCCACAGCCTTGTTCTGTAGAATTAGGGCTATTTTGGTGCCTCACCATGCACCTTAGCAAAACCTGGAGTGATGAGTTGAGTGGAGCAGCAAGTACCACCTGGAAACAGCACAAGCAGGAACAGAGAACTGTATTATGAGTGATGGTGCAGCGCTGATGAGTTAATATCACCCATGTGAGACAGACAAAAGGACAGTGTGCAGCTTCCTGGAGCTCTGCCATTGCAGAAGTAGTTTGTGGGATAGCCACATCTCAGTACCCTTCAAAATGTGTGTGCAAGGATACACACTGCCCTGGCCAGACCCCAAGTGCTGCAAAACACCTCCTCCCCAAACAGTAACCTACAAAAGTGAGTAGCCTCAGCACAACCCCGCTGAGTCACGATCCCCTCTGACTGCCCGCAGGGGACTGCCACAACAGTTTGGCCAGCGTGATCATCAGCAACGTTACGGGGAGATTGAGACATGATTCCTGATGTCCACACCAGGATCAGGTTTGTTTATGGAGAAAGCAAAACCCTTTCCATTTTGGAAGTACAGGGTACTTGCAGCCAAGGGTAACGCTGTGCGAGGTTAAGCTGTTTGCCCAAGGTCGCAGAGGCCAGCAGCGCGACGAGCTAACAAGTGCCAGAAATTGCTTGCTGACTCCTCAGCCTCCAAGTCAGACCACCCACTTCTTCCCGAAAGAAGCTACTTGTGCAATTGCTTCTTTCCAGCAAACTCCTTGCCAACCCTCTGAAAAGTAACTCCCAGAACTAGTTTGACAGGCCCTGATGCGGTGCCAACGTGCGGGGATGTGGGGGCAGCCCCCTGCCAGCCACTACCATCCACTGTTTACAGGACGCACTATCACCAACCTAACCTCTTCAACCCCATAGAACTGAAACTAAAGCACAGGAAAAGAGCATGGGAAATTCTTCTCTAGCAATGAACTCCCTTGGAAATGCACGTAGTCTTAGCTCCCATCTGAATTTGGCCGGTGTGTTTATTAGCCATAATGCATACAAATGCGTTTTGCTGGAGAAACGCAGCATAAACAATTAGCTCATCAGGCTGTAGTGGAATGGGCTATACTATTAAGTTATCTCAATTAGCAGTATGAGTGGTGCGTGCTCAGGCTCCCCCAGCTTACCTCATCATCTCCAGGGCTCTAAAGGTTGCAGCCATGGGTATGAGGCTTCAACCCGAAGAGCTGCTTCCTTGCTACTTTTAAGCAATCCATGAAACCAGGGGTGAAAAATCTCACAAACCGACCTCCAGCCATCAACCCATCTCAGTGAGTTGTGTACTACAGGCTTTGCATGGAACTGTTCTTTAGGGTAAAAAAAAGTCCATGTTCTTTCCTGCCTATGGTTCAGCAGCAAAGGCTGCACATCACAGAGGGACCTTTTGTTTATTTGGATGGGCTCTTCCTTCCTTTAGGAAAAAATTCTTTGATTGATACAGACAATTCCTAAATGTCAATACGCACTTTCAAATGTATGGTCCACTTCAGTGTCAATACAGGGAACTGACAGGACATCCGATATTAATGAGTATTGACGTATGAACACGTGCACACACAGAGTGATGGTGGAAACCGGATGGCATGAAGCTTTGAATAAATGTGCCGTGGAAAAGAATAAATCAATATTTAACACAGAAATTATTATGGGTATTGTACCTTGCTACATCAAGAAGACCTAAAATGCATTACAACCCAAGAATGACTTTCCTCCTTTTCCTGGTACAGGCAGGACGGGATGCTTGGAGGAGGAAGAAGAGGGGAGAAAGGTTTCTGGATCACCAAGAGGCAGGGGAAGGGGAGATTTTTACCCTTTGGAGGGTGGTAACAACCTGGACATCACTGCTGTGTAAGGCAGCAGAAGACAGCTACTACAGTGTGTGACCAGTACTGCATAAGAGTAGTGAAGCCAGGAAAAAGGGGAAAAGAAGTGTAAAAGAGTTGTACAAATTAGAGCTCTTGGGCTAAAAATATCCATGTTGGGGCGTGGGGGAAGAGAACAGAAACGGTATACAGGAAGACAAATGGATACAAGCAGAATTTTATACTTCATCTGACAAGCAGATCCACCATATCATTCAATACATCCAACAGGAACAGGGCATCCAACAGGAATGGGGTTTTCTATGAGCCAGAAACATAAAAAGCATGAACCCTAAACCATGCACATGTGCTAGAGTGAGAAAGGCTCAGGCAAGACATCTTTCTTAAGGTCATGCAAAAGTCACTTGCATTTTTGATTTCACAAAAGAATTTGATCAATAATCAGACACATCCTTCCCTCTTCCTGGAATACATTAAATTACAAGAAATGACTGAGATGTTGTGGGGAAGTCAGGCCTGCAGGGTGGGGAGACCCACAGCACGGATGGACTCCTGCAATGAGAAGCCACCTTTTTCCTTAATCAAAATACAATCACTGAATATGAAGACTTGCACAGCTGGTACTACAGTGATAAAATTGGACTTCTCCCGTGCTGCCAGCTTCATGTTTGCCCAAGAATGTTTATTTTTTAATACAGTACTTTTTCAGACTCTCAAAAGATATGGTCCAAAAAATTGAAATCATTGCCATACTGCCAGCTGTAATAACCCTAGATGTATCTCCAGTCTAGTGGTAGTTTGTGTTTTCCGTTGAGCCCTAGGTCTTGGTGTACGATGACTAACGAAGAACATGACTTTCAGTAGTGATTTCTAACTGCTTTGGTTGGGAAGAACTCAGTCACTGAAGGCTCAAAACCCAGAAGGTAAACACCTGAACTTCAGTTTCGGGGTGTGTTTGTAGTAGCACAACAAACGTTATCTTAGGTTTTAATCCTCTGTGTGTGTCAAAAGGATTTTTTCATCATTTTTAACCATCTAAAATTTAGCAGAACTATTCTGGGGAAAGAAGGGCTCCCTGTTTCAGCAGTAACACCAGGGTATCTATGGAAAGCAATGTTTGCTCATTTGTGCTAAGAATTAATATATGGATCCCACATTAAATGCATATAGTTTAATGAGTCCTATAATCTGTTTCCCTCCAAGACAGATCATTTTTGCTTTAGTTGACTATTTGGAATACGGAGGGAAAATGACAATTTTAATGTTGGTCACAACTCATGTTACTGGGACTAGACTATCACTTTAGAGGATTAATTTAAAATAGAGAGCCTTTTGTCAAACACTCTTAAATGACCTCAAGGGCTAAGCCCCCCCCCAAATCTAGAGTTAAAATATAGCTTAAATAGACATAATGAAATGCAAAGTAGGCTAGTTATGTACAAAAGCACAGAAGCTGCTCATAGGAAGCATGAACCAAAACCCACGTGTGTGCTCAGCTCCTGCCATCCCGACTGAAGTCAATGCCAAAGCTCCCTGATTTCAGCTGGGTGAATCCTGCCTTCAGTTTTTATTTAAGCAGCAAGATTTCTGTACTTGTTGGGGACAGAAAGAAACAAAACAGAGAAGAGGACCTCTCCTAATATATACACAGCACAGCGCGTTCCTCGTTTTATGGCTGTGCAACTGGAAGCAGAGAAAGTTCTTCTGATGCCCAGCAAAAATCTTCCATTCCCTCTCATTTTGGGACTCGTTTTGGGCTGGGGAAAATATGGCCAAGGAGTTTGGCTGAACGAATACCTTGAAGCATTTTCTGATCATGCCACGGCGCTATCTTCACAGACCTTAAAATCCCTTCATGCGTCATTTATAAATAAACCTATCCATTGCAAAAGGTGGCGAGCATTGCCTCGGTTACACGCTGGGAGCACACTGACCAGCTCCCGGCCTTCCGCGTTGACCTGGCAGTTAACTCGGAGCTGCTGCTTGCCTGGAGCACTCTCCTCCACGCTCCATTTCACGCAGAGAGTAGAGAGAGCCGAGAACTTTTGCTCGGGTTTGCTCCTTCCTTTTTTCATTTCTAGCGCATGGGGTGGGAAGAAGGACGATTGGGATTTGGGTTCACAAGCCAGGCTGTGAGCAAGCGTATTCCCGCAATGCCGCAGGAGCATATGCAAGTGAAAATGAGATGGTGAGGGATGTGACAAAGCATTTTTACCCAGAGCAGCTCCTTCCGAGTACATCCATGTGCCTGCTGCATGGTTTTGCTTCTGCTTCTTTGAGTGAGCTGTCCTACAGCTATGCTAGCTGGTGCGCACCTGTATTTACAAGGCAAACTTAGCAGGACGTTAAAAGTCAGCGTTGGAGGAGAGAAAACAGGAGAGGACACGCTGCCTGGTTCTCAGCCTGATTTTGGGTAACATTGGTACTTTCCTTGAGCACCTAGGTGGCACGACGACTTCAAACTGTGGCCACCACTGTTAGCACAAAGAATTAAGTACATAAACAACATTAGCTATAATAGTGTTACAATGTACATAACCTCTTACTAGGGAATTGGAAATCTAAGCTGATGTTTTCTTTTGCAGCAGAGGTAGGAAGCCAAGATAACACATTAGGTGGTGAAAGTTAGAAGGAAAAAAGAACAATTTTTTTCAGACACTTACTGCAGAGCGCCTACAATATTGTACAATAATAAGCTGAAAATACAGACTTTATTTCCCTTTGGAATTCAAATGCTTGTACATCAACAGGGCACCTCTAATATCTAAGTAATAAGCATAGCTGCTCCATAAGGACACTACTGAAACTCAAATTCCCTCAATACAATTTCAGATTGAGAGTGGGAGCTCGGGGAAGGAGAACTTTATTACATTTCATAAGGTTCTCTTAAGCATTTTCTGAATTTAAAGCTAAAACCACAACCTCCAGTGGGAGAAAGCACTGCACGCTTCTCCTTTAAATCTGCATTCATTTATCTGATACACTGCCACTGGACAAAGTAAAAATGCTTTTATTATTTCTACAGACCTTGAACGTTACATTGAAGAGTTCACGGAGGCTGAGAACAATGACTGTGCAATATATATTTATAATGCAGCTATTAAGATGTTCCGATTTGTTTGCTTCACTTTGCTACATATAATGCACCAGCAAAGCAGATAAAAATTGTATGTTTTCCCTTTCTTCTTGATAGCTGATTATACCAGGCAGATCTGGGCAAAAAGCATTTGCTACACTGCTTGAAGAATCCAGGTACAGTGCAATTTGCTGGCCATTAAGTTATGAGATATGCTAGCGAGCTGCACTGGTGAAATGGGCACCTGCACGGTAGTAACTGAAGAGTTAATGTTTTTCAGTTGTCCCTGGATGAGTGCAACATTTCTGTATCTTCTCAAAGTTTAAGATTAAACAAGTTAGGAGTTCAAAGCAAACAAACTGCCTAATCAAACAGCAGATGCCCTGCGAGGATTCTCTAAATAAATACGATTGCATTTCATATCACTACCTCCAATTGCAGTGAACCTCTTATTTGTTTATGGTATCCCTGGTTCAAATGGCAGAACCTCCAGATCCAATTTAAAATGCTGAAGAGGTCACTTAGAATTGCTGACTGAACCCAGATCAAACCATAAAAGAGACTTTGTAATGAAATAAATATTTACTAATCAGATTATCTACCCAGAGCAACAATCTTTGTTGGTAGGCTGCCATTTATTACGCTTTCAATCAACCCCGTGGCTTCTAATAAGCTGCATTTTTGTGTTTTTCTTAATATAGAACTGCCTGTCATTCAGCGTCGTACAATGCGCCGTTGTGCTCCGGGAGAGACGCGATGCCCGGAGCGAGGCGAAGGCTGACGGCGCTGCCGCGGAGCTGCTCGCTCTCTCTTCTCGCTGACTTGCCGGGGGCGGCGGGCAGAAGCTGGCAGCAGTGGCGCAGCTCTGCGCTGGGGTTCGGCGGGACCTCCAGTGCCCTGCAGCGTGTCTCTGAGGAGGTCAGGGCTCTGCACGAAAAACCATCTCGACAAAGATTTGTCAGGTCGTTTTAGAGATGCAAAGGGAAAAAAAAGACTGCTGTTGAGAGACTCCTTCACTTGTGTGAGGATGCAAGTGTTATTATCCACACGTGGCAGGCACGGGCTGTTAATTAGGAAAATGAATAAGAAAAAAGGTTTCATGAGGTGCACGGGTAACAATTCAGGTGCTGCTAAGTATAAAATATGCTGAGAAAAATGAGCCCTCGCAGAGTCTGAGGAGATGGATTATCAAAAACACACAGTCGTGCTGACAAAACATACACATCTGCTTTGCCAGTACAATTAAGATGCCTGCGCTTATGAAACAGGGAGTGGGATAAATAAGTGCTTGGCTGTGCATCTTTCTGGTTATTGCTGTAAGAAAATATTTAGTTTCGGTACCATATCCACAGTAAATGCATCTGTCCATTATACAGCTGCTCACTTGGGTTGGAAGATGCAAAATAGGCCACCTGAAAATGTCTACAGTCACAGATCTGCCGGAAAAATACTCCCTACCAAGATAAAGCAGTCCCTACCCAGATAACTTACTATTTTACACATCCACGATTAGTTGTTACATGGAAATTTCCTGCATTTCTACACCTTAAATGTGTGGATTTTAACACTGCCTTGTAAACCAGCCACAGTTTCAGTAACGCAGCCTGAAGGCTGTAACTATGTCCTTAACTCACTGCCACGTGCATAAAAAATCCTACAAGCTCATCAGCGGTTAATCCGTCCTATCAAAAGTGCCACAGTACATTGACAAAATTAGAAATACAAGTTTGTTATTTTAATGAGTCACTGACATCTGCTGCTTATTCTTAGTTTTCAGTCGTACTCCCCTGATCTGACATCACGGCGCATGTGATTTTTATTTGGTTACCGCTCTTAGCACTGGCTCAGTCCTTTATATTACTTTGACAGCATTTCTCCTCATTCATTATTTAACAATAACTTCTGCTTACCAAGCACATTTCAACACAACTAACTAAACTAAAAGCATGTCCTAATCTTTAATGAAGTCCAAATGCTTCTCCTGGGAGGCAGGTAAGTATCATCATCATTTTCTGGATGGGAAAGCAGATATTAAGTAATTTGCCAAGGTCATGCAGCCTGTCTGTGGCACAGCTTGGAAAAAAAAACCACTCTCAGGAGCCCTGACTATCCATCCCCAGGTGTAAGTAACAACCTTTACCAGCAAAGGCTACTCCGTACCCAGGGCAAAGGTGCAGGGAGAGAACGTGAAGGCATGAATAGGCATGGAAACCAACCCCCTTAGCAGATGGCACCAGGAGAGGGAGCAAAGAAAAACCAGAACATGAGGTCTTTGTCCCACCCCTGATGAGTTTAGGGCACAGACCAGAAGAAAAAGGTCCTGCAGCAGCGTCACCTCGTCCCCGGAAGGCTGTGAGCCTCCGCAGTTGGCCGACGACAACGTTCATTATCATACAATGCTGAAACAAAGGCAGTCCAGTGTCCTGCTTGGGAGCCCGAAGGTCTTGAGATACTAACAGTGGATTCTTTTTTTAAGCAAGTCCTGCATTTCCCAGTCTCTTTTCAACTCCATGTTTTTAACAATGATGTTATTTAACACATGCCAGTATGAATAAGTTTATTCTTTCTTCTGATCTGCTCCTATAAAAGGAGCTTGTGTTACACAGACTGCCTATAATTCATTAAGCCAAATTCCCTTCCATCTGGAGGCTTATACAGTTGTTGAAAAGCTGTCACTATAACCTATTGTCACTGCAACTTTTTATGAACCAACCTACATTTTTATGTCAAAATTTATCTCAACAATTTTGCAGTACTTACTTTCCATTATTTCTATATCATCAGTCTTTAGGTAATGCAGCATTCAAGATAATACAATGGGATAAACTTCTCTCTCTGGCTCTGTTCATACTGAAAATAAATATGGGTTTGTATTTTAACAAGAGCTACAGAGGAGACACAGCTTCATGTGCACACCCCAGTGGACGCACAAACCAATGGCATTTATTGATTTCACCCAGCCCCAAACGAAACAATCATAAATCAATGCAACGGTCTACGTTAGAAAGAAAGAATGGCTATAAAAAGGGAATTCTTCTCAATGAAAAAAATTAAGTTAGGCTGTCCTCATTTTGTTTTACAAGAAAAAGGCACATACACATGCAAATTCCCCACGTTCCAGAAGGCAGATACATAAAATGATGCACAGAGGTAACAAGGCCAAAGACCAACAGCAGCCGCTTTATTTGTCTCAAGCCACAATTTATAGGAAGATATGTTTTCCTCCTAGCATCCCCCCCTCTGCCAGACCCACCTGATACGTAAAAGGAGACTAAAAATCCAGCATGCAAGGAGTCAAAACATCCTCAGTTCTGGCCAACTTGGGAAGAAGCCTTACTGACTGAAATTCCAGCAACCAGGACATGGCCCTAGTCCTAAAACTCTGTAATAAAGTCCTTCAGACCACCTTTTCCTGACTTTTTGTAATGGCTTGACAACAGATTATGGCGTTGCCTATACTAGAGGGTTGTACTGGCATAAGCCGTGCCGGTATGACCAGGACTAATTATGCAGCAAAGAGAATGGCAGAATGCTAACACAAAAATTAGAGACAACACAGAAATATAGCTGATGAAAAACAGGTTTTGGCAAGCCATTCTATCATAAAATTAGCCAAGGGTGTATCTGTGTTTGCAATATGGCTTTATACCAGCATCGCTTTTTTTTTTAATAAAATAAAAATCACAACCTGAACTGGCATGGTTGGATCAGTAAGATTTAAGTCTTGACTAAGCACCTGAATGAAAATACTGTTTCAAAAAGGGGGCAAACTATCAGCATTTTTCGAAAGCTCGGTGTTGTCCAACAGAAATAGTTTAAAAGGCAGGACTGGAAAAGGAAGTGTCAGTTTTGGAAGCGACGAAGATCCACGTGTCTCCAATATGGTATATCTGGCAAACTGCTGTGCAGTAAAATAAAGCATGACACATAACTGCTGAAGCAGTCTCGGGCCAAAACTCACGATTCTTACTCATCTCGCACTAAAGCAAAACTCTGTCTAATTGAAATGATGGAGAGAAGCTGAGCTGAGTCGGAACAGTAGGGCTTGGCTCATGCAATATATATATATGTATGTTCTGTTGGTAGCTCGACTGCAGACCATACAAGTAATTTAAGGTTTTATCTCTTTGGTAGAAGTATGCATGTTTGGGTGGGGAACTGAAACAGATGGAATAAAAGCAATCTCTGTCAGGTCTTATGTTCATAAGACTATCTTTCTGGATATAGACAGACACCCTCCCCATGTACCGCATTTTCTTCTTGCCTATGAGCTGTGGATCAAGGATATACTGTGTGAAGTCCTACAGAGATGAACAGCAGCACGACGGCCTCGTGCCCCTGTATCTTAACTGAAAGGGAAGAGGAGGGCTGTTTAATCAAATCCTCTCTACTGGCTGCTATAAAATGGTGGAATAATCTGTAAGGAAAAGGCAAAAGCCCAGTGGCTCAAATCTTATTAAACTAGGCTGGACCAATACTGCAGGGCCTCATTTTACTAGAAATGGGAACAGAAATTCCTTCAATCCGTGGATCAGCGATATCAGCCTCTTGTGCTTACCTTGGTATTGGCTCTGTGTTCAAAGGCCTTTCACTTTGTGCTGACATAGAATCATAGAATCATAGAATCGTTAAGGTTGGAAAAGACCTCTAAGATCATCGAGTCCAACCATCAACCCAACACCACCATACCCACTACATGGGCTTAATTGCTGTGTTTTTGGATCTACTTTAAATGCTGAACCTAGAATAGCCATTTAAAGGACTGATTCAGCTACAAAAACAATAAGTGGGACTGTATTTGTGATCGTGCTGGTACCAGCAGTGTGCACACACACCTTTTGGCCTCGTGGTAGTTCCCCAGCTGGGCAGACTCTCCCTCTCTATTCTAGATCTTGGCACAAGACATGCCATGGATCTGCTTGGTTTCTGCACTGAAGAGAGCAGGAATAGGGGAGAGAAAAATATCTCAGTGGTCCTGAAAGTGCATCCTCCTTGTTTCTGGTTTTCAGACCTAACTGCTCTCAATTACAGCCCTAAGAAGTTACGCTTCTTGCCTTTTAGCCATGTAGTAATCCAAAGAAGAGCACACTTGAAGTGGCACAAGTGGATTTTTCTCCCTCTGTCTTCATCCAGTGAAATCTCTAGCCAGGATATTCTGAGCAGTTTTCTTACCTTCTTGACATGCTGTAGCTTGCATGCTGTGGTCTCCTTTCAGGTCCAATTTTCATAATTCAGACTAACAACAAAACTGAGAGGATGCTGACAGGAGGAAGAAAACCAAACACATTAGATCATCTATTTAATATCCTCCTGGTGAGCTCACCAGGTCTGAAATAGCAGGGTTTTGTAACAGGTATAATCTCGATGTAAAAGCTACAAACTGTGTTCTCCATCAGAGATAAGTTCATGGTTCAATCTGGCACCATGGAAGGTGGATCTTGTGGGGAGCACATGGACAGGCAGCCAGCAGGAGAGAGGTAACAGCATGAGCACGTATAATTGCTCTCTGTTAATACAGGGGGTAAAGACAAAACAAGGTTTGCTCAATAACAAATGGGCATGACCTGAGAACAGACCTGTGAACACACCAGCAGAAAAATGAAATTCTGAAAGGGCTTCCTTAGACAGTGATGAGGATCAAAACTCCACCTGGTCTTTAGGTAGTGCTTCATACATTTATGAATCTACTTCAAATAACGTGATTCCATGCAATGTCAAGAGTTTAGATTCAAGGAGCAGAAAGATCCTTTCCAGATCTACATCTTACGGGGGGGAAAAAATCTTGCCCTTTAAAACACTTTTAGACCAGTTTCTGTATATTTAGGATTATTCCTCAAGCCTTTTCCTGCTAGCTCATCTCACCACAGAATTTTTGCATAGTTTAAAATAAAAAGACATTACAAAAATCTTCTTTTAATTAGGGTAACTGATGTTCTGTGACCACAAAACCCACAAGTTTCTAAAGAATATGCAGACCTTTTTAGAAGTATAAGGGAAAAAAATCCAGCAGAGGAGTTACATGTGCTCTCGAGGGAAGGTCCTTTCTGGCAATTTAACTTCAAAAAACCAAGATCAAGACCTTAAAGGAGCACGAGGAAGCCATCACCCACGGCCTTCTCAATGGAGCAACCTTATTTCCAAAAATATACGATTATCCTGCAATATCTGAAGGGGATATTCAAAGGAAATAGAACAGAAAGATTTGAAAAATTATTTTCTTTTGCTTTAATGATGAGAAGATCAGAAACGGTGAGGATCTCTGGGATGACCCCTGAAGGCCAGGAGCTGAAGTGGGAGCTTCTGTTGCTACCAAGAGAGAATCCCACTCCTCTGACAGTTCAGACAGTCTGTAGAAAATGAAAGGTCTGTTATGAAATAGATGTTTGCCTTTGGCGCTAGACTGAGTGGCTCCTCTATGTGTCCTCTACAACTGCCAAGCGGAGCTGCAGTCCTTACAGGGACGCGGGATCTTGGGAGGAGAAACAACGGATAAAATGAAGGAGATGATTTAGAGTAGCACTGGTTTCTTGTTACGCATGACGGTCACACACCAGGTTCTGGATGTTTTAAGAGAGCATTAATTACAGATTTTTTATCCCTTGTATCCTGTCTTCAGTGGCTGCTGAAGGGTGAAGAAGTCCAGGGTCCTCTGCCAGTGGGCTCTGTTAACACCTCTGATCTTTGGTGAGACCAAGGTCTCTAGGAAGCCACAATTCAGCCTCTGCTCCAATGACCAAACTCTAATCTTACCTTGTTTTTTGACTAAGACTGTGGGATAGGCTACGATGAAACTATTTTGGTTTTGCCAGCACCCCCTGTCCTTTGTTGCCCTGAGTTTCAACTTCATTCCATGCAACCCATTAAAATCCCCATTGCAATCAGGCAGCTAAAATCCACTGCCGCCAGCCAAACAGATCATGAAGCACTAACTGTAGAAAGAGCCCAGAAGGCAAACCTTCTGCTTGAAACTCTCTCATGATTAGGCATAACGCCTCTTCATTCAGATGCAAGGGAAAATGCTATAAGATTTAATTAGGAGACAGGAACAGAGCGAATTCAGGAGGCTGGCAACAGCTAGCTTTGTGTTTCACGCAGTTCGAAGAGGCTGTTCCTTGTGATGTGTCTCCACTGACTACCTGCTGCAGGAAAGCGAAGTTGGAGGAGCTGGTATTTCCCTATAAATACTCAAATAGCCCAGAATCAATGAACTTGCAGGATGGGACAGAATTTCTCCAACTGGTTTCCAAGAGGAAAAGCTGCCCAGCTGCTTGTCTGAAATGGGAGCATACCCTGTATTTTCAGAGGAGAGGGCCCTTCCTTCTTCCCCTCTCACAAGAAACTTCCCAGGACAAATGTGTAATAAACAAGATTAACACTGATTTCTATTAGAATCATAGAATCATTAAGGTTGGAAAAGACCTCTAAGATCATCGAGGCCAACCATCAACCCAACACCACCATGTCCACTACACCATGTCCCTAAGCGCCTCATCTACACGTCTTTTAAATACTTCCAGGGATGGTGACTCAACCACTTCCCTGGGCAGCCTGTTCCAAGGCCTGACCACTCTTTCAGTAAAGAAATTTCTCTTAATGTCCAATCTAAACCTCCCTTGGCACAACTTGAGGCCATTTCCTCTCGTCCTATTGCTTGTCACTTGGGAAAAGAGACCGACCCCCACCTCGCTACAACCTCCTTTCAGGTAGTTGTAGAGCGCGATGAGGTTTCCCCTCAGCCTCCTCTTCTCCAGGCTAAACAACCCCAGTTCCCTCAGCCGCTCCTCATAAGACTTGTTCTCCAGACTCTTCACCAGCTTCGTTGCCCTTCTCCGGACACGCTCCAGCACCTCAATGTCCTTCTTGTAGTGAGGAGGTTATAAAAAGAAATGCCTTCCACATAGGCTTATGAGCTAACCACTCTCCTTCTCAGTTGCGACTGAAACAGCTCAGATCTATTAATCTTCAGGGCATACCATAAACCCCATCAATTTGTCAGGTAGTTTCCACAGGCATGTCAAGCATGTTGAAACTTGGTTAATTATTGCTGCTGAACAACTCTCCTCCCTTCTTCCGTTTGGGCAGAATTTGTCATTGTTTTTGCTTTATTGTTGTTTTCTTTGCTACAGACTTTGCTTGCAATGCCTGCTGAGGTGCTTCAAACATTGAAGACATTTTATAAAATGCTGAAAGGAAACTAATAATCATAAATAGATAATTCTTTAATTTCTCTGAGGAGTTGTCCAGCAAAAAGACAGAAATCGCTGAAGTAGTTCAAATGTACAAAATAAGACAGGAGGAAGAAAAATGCTTTCCAGAATCTCCCTTCGCGCTTTTTTTCAATGACCCATTGCAAGAAAAACCAGAGAAACGAAAAGGGGAAGACAAATCTGATTTTTCATTTATACTGCAAAGGTGATCTACCCAAGTCAAAATTTAAGCTTGTTTTACATGATGGAAAGCAAACCGAACCCCAAGATCCCTTTTGGCTCATGCCTTTACAGACTATGTTTGCAGCCAAGGCACCAACAGGACAAAGCCACTGTGGATTTGAGGGGACAATAAAGCAACCAGGATACAGAGATGCTGCCTTCAAAAGCCCTCTGATATAAAGGTGATAGGAAACATATTATTATTACGTCATTTGATAGAGTTATTCAACACAGGTTTCTTATTTTCTAAATTCCAGATCTATTGCTTTAAACTTACCAAAAAAAAAGCATCTCAGAAGTAAAAATAGTCTCTTGCTAGGAGACTTCTAGCACTGCCCATCATTCAGATGGACATCTGTTTACTTCCCTGCTTGAGGATGAGCAAGGATAGGACATGGGTTAAGCTGAAGAGCCATTAAAGAGTCAGTGACATGAAATAAAAGCATACTTCTCTTTGACAGCTGTAGGCTGTCACAATTTTTTTTAAATTGTGCATTAAGTTTTTGGTTAACATATCTTACATTCCACATAATGTAGCTTTTATGGCACTCAACTTCCAGTAACAAGGATTTTTTTACCCTTATAACAACTTGAATTATTCTTGATATACATTAACAGTATTTGTCATTCCAGTTTAATTTTTCCACATCAATCCTCTGGTTTCTTATGCAACTGACAGCACAGGCATACAGTAAAATTGAAAGGGGAAGACCTTTGGACTGACACAAAATACAAGCAAAACAGAACCATAACCAGATCTACAAAAGCCAAACTGAAATAAGAATTCAATGGAATTTTTTGGAATTACATTAAATTCTTCTACACGGGACTAAAGTTATACACAGATGACCACAAGCAATCGAGTTACTGTAAAATAACAATAACCAAGCTGCAGTAACACATCATGTGTTTTCTCTTAGTGTGCCCCTCTGGAGAAGGAAAATGAGTTTAAGCCACATGTGTACATTTGAGACTTAAGCTAACATGTTTTTCTTTAGAAGTGAGGCAGGTTATAAGAAGGCACACAGCCCGTTACTGCAGCTGAGCTGACGAAAAATACCTCACCACATGGTAGTGCTGCCCACTGTGATCAGGGTCCACAGTGCTGCTCAGACTCAAAGTGCCTTTAAATTCCCAAGGGAGCTAAACCAGCCTCAACAGAAAGCCAGTGGAGCACTGAATTAGGAGGCTCTGGTATTGCCCAAGTAATTCATTTGAAAAAATCTTTCATTTAAAAAAGTTCGCTTACCTGCAGTCTCTATATTTGCAAGCTCTTTATCTTAGAGGGCTCTTAATTTTTTATTTATACATGCGCCCACGGCTTGAAAAACTGTGAAGAGCATCACTAACAAAGGATCTTCTTGTCACTGAAAGGAACGGACTATTGTCTTTCCCTTTGGAGAACGATGGCTAACAAAAATCAGTCGAAAGTAAAAAAACAAATAAGCCAAATAATTAAAATATGCCTTCCGTAATTCAGGAGCTACCTTCTCATTTTGCTCAAGCTCTCCCAGCTCTACATTGTCCTGGTGACCTTTTCCATCTACTCGGGGGCCAGATCACACTACTGAATTTCAACAAGGGTAGCAAAGATGCCTTAACAGCTTTGGAGAGCACATTTAATTTTACACGTCTCTCATTGAGATGGCTGTTTACAGTTGGTGTTGAACAATTTTTCATTTCTTTATCAGGCAACGTACACTTAGGAAATTTCAAGATGGTAAGTAGACCAGGGCCATCCCAAAACTGAAATTTTATACCCTGCTTAAGAAACCTAAAGTAGTTACTCTAAAAATTCCTGAAAACACTCAATTAATTGTCCTAAATGTGCACTCTTTAAACATATATAGGGCTCTCTTTTCTTATTGCTATGAACAACGAATTCTATAAAAATCTAAATTAATATTTCAAGCTTCCAGAAGGTTTGTCAAAATATATAATAGTTGTTTACTATTAATTTGCAGTAGTTATCTGCAGCCTACATTATGTTTATACAATGTTTATAAAGTGATATTATTTAAAAATGATTGCATTTAATTGCTACATCTTAAAAACACTGTAATCAAATTAACTCCAGTTTTATTCTTCAAGTGCCACGGAGATTTTTTAAGTATTCTAAGTAGGTGCAATAAAACAAAGAACGTATGAGGGCATCGATCAAGCAGTAGGATTATCTGGGTAAGAACAATAACAAACAGGAAAGAAAATAAGACAGGTGAAGCAGACAATAGCAGCCGACTTGCTACTTTTTGCATTTCCTGAAAAGTGAAACATCCGAAGCTGATGGTATAAAAAAAGAACATCTCTCCCATTGTTTGAAGTCATTTTGCTGCAGCTTACAGAATTCATGTAAAAGAATTCTTTGTAGCCTAAAGTTGGAAGAAAAATATTCCCATTCAAAGAATTAAGTGATTTGCTGAATTACTGGTTTTTGCCCAACATAATCTCAGTTTCATTCATTACAGTGGATGATAGTGTTGTTACTGTAAAAAATGCTCTTCAGGAACCCTTTTAAAGTCACATAACTTTTCCATAAATGTACCTCTAATAAGACTATAAACAGATGTATTTTACATAGTCGAGAAGCAGAGGCATTCTTCCTGCCCTGCCACAGTAACTCACACTTTCAGGGGTCTGTGATCTCACCCAAAGACATGGGATGACGTTCTTACTTCTACCACATCATTGACTTCGGCTGGGTTGGGATTGTACTCCTACAGATATAGGTTGCCTTTTGTCTTAGCCTGAACAAACACCAATGAAAATGACAACGTACACATAAAGCCTTAGAGTTTTCAACTCATCCCAAACCATCCCAAATATTCACTAACCAGTCTCATATACTGTAGCTATCCGAGCAGCTCCCAGTAGAGCATTAAGCAGCGACTCATATTTGGTACAGGTGGTTGTACCTCTCAAGTGAAAGTGTGTACACTGGTACATCTTCTTTCATTCCGAGTGTGGGAGATGGTTTGGGGAGTTTATCTGGTTTGCTACTTTTTTTTTTCTTTTGCGTGATTTCTAGTGATTATATTTGTTGCTATCTGTTTACGCTAGAAAATGCAAGCAAAAGAAACGCACCTTGCACTGCAAGTAGAATAGTGAGGATCAGCTGACATATTGCTAGGGAGATATCACCTTCCAGCTATTGCCAGCAAATCGAGCCTTACTGATGAATTAGAAGAAATATCCTCCAGGGCTACCTCAAACTTTTAATTCCACGCATGTAAGGAGGTCTTGCGGTTCTGAGAAGACTCCCAAATGGATGAGGACTACAAATGTGTATTCAAATCTCACTCCTGCAGCACTAAATCCACACACGATGACCTTTAACTTTTCAGTAGCACTGAAGTGAAGGCGTATTATTGCTAAATAAATATGCAAGGCAAAAGTTCTCTGTCCATTTGTAGTAAACACCGTCTGCCCAATACTGCTCTTGCAAACACAGGATATCTTCTTTATCTTCTTGTTTGTTTTGCATTATATAAGACGAGCCCAGACAAGCGTATACCCTTCCCAGAGGTTCACTAGATGCTATCTTACCTATGCAAGCGCTTTTGCAAAAAGGCCAGGCAAATTCCAGCAGAGCCATGCTAATCACTGAGATTCTGGCAGAAACCTAAAGCTTGAGGGATATTTTTGTTTCTAGCATTTATGTGCACACTGCATTTTTGCAAAATAAAACGCAGTAGAGGGTGTAAGGACAAACAGGTGTTTGTTTAAGTGCTGCTCCTTCTGCGAGCAAAACCCTAAACGTTCACAGGAAAAGGAAAAAATCCAGAGTGAACTTGCATTAGACTCCTCCATCCTGGAGCTGGTGGAAATGTGTGGTGTACGAGCAAAGGTATTTGTTAATACAATTATTTTTAATTATTTGTATATTTCTAGGAAATTAACACTGCATTAGCACTTCCTCATGCATTGCTGGGCTCATGCAGATTGGCTTTCTTGAGTCACACAACATGTTTAAGCTGTAAGGATTGCTTTCCACCAAACTGAGACAGACCGCAAGTGCCAAAGACGATAGTATCTCCTTAGCCATAAAGCCAGGTTTCTTACTACAGCATGAGATTACAGAGAATCCCAAATGCAATTTTGGAATTAACAGTTAATATTCTGTATCTTTTTATATGTGACCTTAAAATACTTATATGTCTTTCGGTTACCATGGTGCTTTATGTAGATTATTTCACACAAGGCATCCTTAATTACAAATCATACTATGTAGCAGGCTGGGAATCCAGAAATCACGCTGCCAATAAGCAAATAAACCTACAAGGGCATCTTATCAGAAAAAAAACCACAGAGCCCCCATGTACAACATACTACTTTGGTGGAGATTATCATAATGTACCTTTGGAAAGTGCCTGGTGGTGAGAAAGAATTTTAGTATCTTTAGTCAGAGTTATTACAAGGTGGGGTAATGCACTGGATATACTATTAGAATTATAAACTATCAGGTCTTTTTGCCTCTTTTCTTTCAGCAAGGAAAAAAAAAAAAAGCACTAATTTAAACCTCCACAAAAAAAGACTAAAGTATCCATATATAAGCACTTTGTGTTTCTACAAATATTAGGAAAAACATTTATAGGTATAAAACTCTACTTCTCAGCAGATACCAACTACTTCTACAGTGTTTGCAGTGCTTAGGATTATACAAGCTCTTCCTCATGCATATTTGCAAACATTTTTATTTGAATACAGACTTTCCATGTGATAACATTTACATGAATGCTAAGATGTTTTATGTGCGTTTTTATTTGACGCTATAACCAATTTCTAATATGAGGCACCATAAAATGTTGTGTTAACGGGGAAACTAAGACAAGAGTTAGTTCTGCAATGATCAGTAAGGAAAAAGGATATTAATTTATTGAGTAAATACTTGAGTTGAAATTTGGAAAATTTAGAAATTTTATTTTCAGAGATGCATGCTTTAATTCTAGGGAATAGGAGTGGTTTTTGATTTGAGTTAGCTCTGACATAAAAGGATAGCTCTGAAAATGACCCGATCAAAGAAAAGTTTTCCACCATAACAACAAAAGCAATCGCAACCCTGCTGCCGACCTGCTCTCCAAATTTATATTCAAGAGCGGAAGAAGGTAGTGAAACCAAACCGGAGAGGTACGGAATGAGAGAAAGGCAGCACTGGCTGGCGTCTGAATTCAACCACCACCTTGACAGATGATTTTACAGCAGAAGCTCCCTGAACCAGGGCAGTGAACAGCAGCCGCCCCATCAAAGCTTTCGCATCTCGGCTCACTCCAAGCAAACCTTCTGCAGCAACAAACTGTTAGGAACAAAAGACCCAACAGCAGGAGCAGCAAGTCCAGCACTTCTGCAACTCCGTAACAACATACAGGCTTCAGCATCACTGGTGAGAAGACACTTGCCAAAGTACTTCTGCTTAGTTTGGGTTTTCTTTGCTTCCCCTTTCTTCTCCCTTTTTTCACAGCTTTATAAGCTCTAATAAACCATCTACTTTTAATTTGTTTCGCTGCTTTTATAATGGCATACTGAAATATCTTTGCAATTTAACAGAGTAACAGCTTTTGTTATTTGTCAAATCCCAGGTTGCATAGACTATTAATTCTCAGAGAGAAAGAGCAGGACCTACTGAAAAAATAAGATTATTAGTATTAGTGTATTGACTATCTCAAAGGCTTTTTTCAGTGCTTCCCTTGAAAAACTTTCTTCAGTTTCCTTAAGTTGGCTTATCTCTACATGTTTATAACCTATTTAGAAAAAAAAAATCTCCAATGAAACTTATTCTAGATCAAAACAAGGTTGATTTAGAAAATATTGACCCAAAGGAAAAAACAAAGTGAAATTCTGTTGTCATTCTTTAGACTAAATTAATAACAGTGAGTATTCTAAGGTGGCATTAACCGCTGATTCTGGAAGTAAGATACTTTGATCTAATATAAGTTAATTTAGACTCTGCTTAAGGTATAATCTGTATTGGAAAATTTTTAATGAAGAGACATAAAGTGTCTCCGGTGAAGAAACAGCAGTGCAACAACCTTCTGATCTTCCACTTCAAATTCCTTTTCCTTCCTTTTTTAATAATAAAAAGCCACAGTTCAACCTGTGATCAATTTGCTTTCCTTCAGCCCGTTGAGTCCTCAGAAGGATAAAGAGAAATGTGAGTGACAAATAGTATGAATCACATATTTTAATTATGACTAGTAGAGATAATTATTGACATTTAGCTGACCATGTCTCCTACCTCTGGACCACAAATGTACAGAGCAGTAATCTGAGGGGCACAATTACGGGACACTCAACAACAAAGAAGCTCCTAATGTCTCACACCACCTTCCTTGCAGAGGGGACATTAGCTGGAGTCTCAGATCAATAGTGAAAATACAGTTTCCATGAGAAAATTCAGTTCACATGTCAGTTCTTCCACGTTCACTCATGACGAGGAGTAACTCACGCCCCCAAGCACTCCTGCTGATTTCCAGACTGATTAATTCCACTGATTAAAGGTGTCTCTAGCTGCCAGGGCTACCCCTTGGTGCAAGTGATGGAGTTGATACATCCTGCTAAAATGTGTATTTTTAAAGATGCAGAGCACCATGCTATCTCTTGGGGTTGTGGAGACACGAAAGGACTGAATATTAGATCAAAAGGCAGCAATGTTTATATTAAGGGATGCAGATTCTTCTGGCAACCTGAATTAAAAGTGGATGCTATCAAGACTATAAATGTTTAGGCAATCGAAACGTTTTTGTAATCCAACCTCCTGACATAGCTACATGGGTAACTTTGATCTGGTAGAAGTGGGTGGCTAAAGTGGCGAACAAGCATATCACGTGGAATAAATGTGAAATGGACTCTCCTAGAATAGGACTGAAAGCTTCATTTCTGCTGTAAATGATTGTTTTCATTTACATGGAAGAGCAGCAGTGAATCTTCATAAAATTAAAAACAATACTTTATTATAAACATGAGCAAAAATGTAGAAGTTCAGTTGCTAGCAGCTATCCAGAATTACACAAGTAGCACCAAAATAATTAAAACTACCTGTGTTTCAAAAATAATAAATACATGTCATGACCCTAAGCAGCAAAACAACATTAAAATCCATTTGGTATGTAAATTCACTCGAATGATAATAAGTCACATATCTCAAAAAAGAAAAGAAAAAAGAAAAAGAGAGAAAGAAGAAAATATTTACTACATAAATTATGAAAGGAAAATCAAAGAATGTAAAAAACTCAGTTATGTCTCTACTCATTATTTTGCTTTAATTTCATCTAACTTCGTGAAAAGCCCCATGGGCTATGGACATTAATTTCTTGCTTTTGCTGTTTTACTAATTCCTAATGGAGAATTACAAAAGAATTTCAATCACATGAATTGGAATCATGGGAAGGAATAGGAGAGAAAATTGAAGAAAACTGCAGGATACCCAGAAAGCTAAAAATAAATTAGTATATTCTAAATGCCTTTCGAAAAAGAGGAAAAACGTCCATGTCACAACCACAATCCGAGCTGATTTCAGCACCAGCGAGACAGAAAGAAAATAATCTAGAGGAACTTAAAAGCAACAAATCTCTAGGACCAGATGGAAGTTATCCCTGGGTATTAGAGAAGATCAAGAAAGAAACTTTCGGGCTACTGGCAGACATCATGGAAAGGCTGATAAGTTCCAGATGGAATACAGAAATCAGTAAATATGGCACCAGATTACAAAGCGATATGAAATAACATTTTAGTGTGAAATTAGTAATAAATACGGTTTGTAACATGGCAGCATATCACAATTTTGACATAATTTGACAAGTCGCAATATAAGACACAGCGTCAGAAGCTATCAAAGCAAAACAAAACAAATCTCCCAGGTGGTTTGCTGGGAGAAAAGCAGTTATTTCACTCAGAGTTTTCACACAGTGGTTCCCAATTTCCTCCTGCCCAGGCTGGCAGTGTATTAAAGTATTATTGCTTTTAATATGGCTAGGGGTCCAAATGGGAGTCCAGCCATGCTGGGCACTGGCCCAGCGCTATAGGAGGTCGCCCAACTCCAGTGACCTTACGTCCTAAATGGGTGAGATGGATGATTCCCAGGAGGAGGTGTCAACGACAGAAGTCAAGCAAATTTTTCAAGGTCACAGAGCTGGTTTGAGGAAAAGAACTCGTATTTTCTCAGTCCAGGCCCTAGCCATCAGATTACAATATCCAAGTGTCATTGTCTATCTGTGCATTCAATGACAGTCCTTAAATTCCTCCTATTTCATAACTATAACTCACTTCTCCTGGCACTCTTTCCACCTTAGCAATTTCTACTTCTGAATCAGATCACTTGGAAGAAAGATGGTATACTAAATAATATTCCCATTTTTTTTCTCCCTTCCCTTGCAAAATAAGCCATTCCCAGAAATCCAGAAATCTACTGACTTTCTTTTCTCCTGCCGGGTTCCTCATCTCTTCCTCTGCTCATCACCTGCCATGGTCCCTGGTACCACGAGGATATCACTGCTTCCATTCCTCCTCCCATCAAGGACAAACTCTTAAACAATGTAGAATGTCCACTGATCTCAAAGGCACATTTGCTCAATTCATTGAAGTCTGTAACAAAACTGATGTGAAGTTAAGCTGAGGGACATTTATTTAAAAGGAGTGCAAGCACTCGGGTAAATGATCAAGACACACAACAATTTCATATACTCCGGAATTTGAAACTGGGAAACTTTGGCTTGGATTCACTTTCTAAGCATCTGAATGAGGTGTCTCAGGCACGTTGTTCCCAAAGCTCCCTCTGTGGCCGGTGATGAGGTGAGTCAGACCTCCACTGGGCACCCTCCGTTTAGAGGATTATATGGGGACCATCCTAACTTTGGTGTCTTGTTTAAGTGTCTACAGATTAATGGGATGCATCGGGGTCTCTCTAGGCATACTGTGAAATTCACACCACAATATGTTACAAGTCACAGATAAAAACATAAAAAATAAACTTAAAGCAATTCTTCACCACCATGGTAACAATGGGGTATAGGTGTTTCATCCTAACCCTCTACCCTAGTCTGTGCTTGATGCCATATATATATATAAAAAAAAATTAAGAACTGTGGTGCTTGACAGCAGAAAGAGGGACAATGAAGAAGAGTCATAAAGTTTTTGTGAAACAAAGTTTGACAGAAATGTAAAGCAATGCACTGTGGTCTCTGAAGTAGGAAACACATGTCAAAAATAAATGGAATTGAACTTGACCACAAGAAGGACTTTTAAAACGCCCTGGAGTAATAGTGGAATTCACTCTTGAAAACACCACAGCAATGTTAGGGAAGAGTCAAACAGCAGAGCGACCGGGAGGCAGAGGGCGTAGGCACCAATGTCAGAAAAAAATAAAAGCCGAAAAACTAGTCCATCACAAAAAGACGCACTCAGAGTAATGTTACAGGCTGCGCTTAAAATGCAAGAAGAAATCCAGAGTTACAGCTGATATTCTTGCTCTGAAATCAGCTGGAAGTCACATTTTTCAACTTAGAAATTTTGGGACAGAAGAAGGTAAGATAGGTACCCTAACAAAGTGGGTTGCATAGTGTAACACTGATGGACACATTATCTGTATGACCTAGTAGGTCATCTCTATCTCTTTTTCTTTTATTGAGAGCAGCTGTATCATACAACACTACAATATTAAGATGAGACCTACTCATCAAACATTATCCCTTCCTAGGTCTGCTAAGTCCTAGCCTTGTTTTCAGTCTGAAACTTACCTCTTCCCCCTCCAAACAAGTATTTTAACTGAAGTTAAGGTATGAGAGAGAGCAAAGCTGCTTTCAGCATTAAAGGACAGAGTCTATGAAAATCACTCCAAGAAGCTTAATTTTTGTAGCTGAGAAAATAAATGGAAAAAAAAATCTACTTAATTAAAAAAGTCTTCAGTCTCAATCCTGAACCACTGGAAGGCACTGGCAGATAATACATAAGGAATACATAAAGATCAATCAACCTGATGATAAACAGAACTGTAAGTCTGCATAAAATATCTTTTTCGGTGATGGCAAAGTAAAGAAGTCGTGACTGACTGAAAGGAAAATGCAAAGGTTAGGTCATACCAACCCCCTCTTCTCTCTTTCCATAGGAAATGTAGGGCAAGTTACAATTTAAATGTTCACCTGCAGCAAGAAATCTGTGTTTGACGGAAAAGAAAAAAAAAACAACTCCATAGCTATCGGGAGGTTCTAAAAAAGTGAAATGTCCATGCTGGAAATAACAGTTACATCTTCAAGATCTACCACAGCTTCTTTCATGGCTTTTCAGCCGCATTGATAAAAAAAAATCACATGCAGCCATCCCATACTGAGCTACTAAAATGTTTTAAGTTTGTGACTCCATTAGAAAAACTGCAAATACTGCGTAATGACTAATGTATTACGTACTGATAACGTGTTCAGTGCCTCATGTCAGAGCATCATAAATATTTACTTACCTACAACAGTCATTCTGAGCTTCGTTATGCTATACAATATAAACTTTGCCTTTTCTCAATGTAATGTTTATTCTTGGGATATATATACATATTTTCCATGCATTAAGCTTCAAGATTTTCTTTACACTTCCCAATTAATATATTTTATTAATTGCAGTTTTCTCAGGAGCCTGTAAATCTGACAGCTGAGCATCCTTATTTATTTTCCTTCAATGACCTCTGTGTAAGACTTGCTTAGTTTTTTCTCTGTCAGGTACCTCGGGATCTATATTTCAAGCTGGATACTTTTTTCTTCTTATCTCTAGTTATTATTATTTGTTTGTTTGTATTACAGCAGCATCTTACAATCCCAGCTGGGGCTAGACACACCAGGAATACATAAGAAAGAGTACCTGCCTCAGGAGAGAATCTCTAGCTCAAAAAAATGAAGAAAAAATACGAGACAGGAAGAGGATGGCAGAGAAAGAGATGCAAAGAGGTGCTGTGACTTGCCTAATGTGATACATAGGTAAGAGCTGCCTGGACCCCATCCTATCGCATATACACTGCGCAACGAACCATCGACATCGGCAATAAAAATAATTAGGTTTTTGAATTTTTTTTAAGCACAGGAGAGAACGAAACTCAGCTTGGCTGTTCTATAGCAGTAAGTCCTGCAAGATCAACACAAGAGGCTTGGTATTATCAGTCTGGACTCACGCATGAACAGGAATAATCACAATGTCTTTACTTTACTGGTGATAACAGTCCTTAATATTACATATCCCTGTTACTATGCCAGTGTTAGGTCTTTTGTCTCCAAGAAATATGACTCATATCATGAGCCTTAGCCTACATTACTCTCAGATTTGAGATGGTGTTTCTGCATTGTCTTCTGAAACATCACAAAATTGTCTCCAGAAAATATTTTTTTGAGGGAGTACAAGAACAAAAGGACAACTGGAATGGAAATAAAAATAATGCTGCGTTGCCTAACCTATTAGGTGACTACACGGTTATATAGGGGGAAGAATGAAAAAGAAGAACTTCAGACTAGTGCATCAGCAGCCTAAACTCTGGTACAGATATTAAAAAATAACTGAGAGATGCTGGGGCTGTAACATGTATCCTGTTCTGTTCCATGCAGTACTTTGCTGGAGCTGCCACTGCTTTCCAGTGTAGAGTGACACTAAAACCACAGGGAATTCTGCCAGAGCTGCTGTCTATCCCCCTGCTCGCCTTCAGGGCAGCAAGGAGCAGAGCAGGCACCTTTGCAGTCACTATACACTTTGAGCGACCTACAGCAACACCAAATATTGCCTGCTGGAGACCAGCAGACTCAACGCTCTTGGGACGTGATACAGTAGTCGTGGCTACAGTGAGTTATGACTCAAGTTGTGCATAACCCCCAGCAACACCGATCAACCATCACAAGGATGGTCCACCATATCTCCTCTGTGTCTCCTATTTTACTTTCCTAGTAAACTGGACTTTTAATTCAAGGTGTTGGTCTCTGTCTAAGCTCTTCCAGAGCCTTAGTCCTGAATATTTGAAAGATTGAGCCAAGGTGTTGACTGAAGATGGCAGTCAACAGCTCAGCTCTTCAGGTGAAGGCAACGTGCCGTGGCCAGGAAGCTGCAGAGGAGAATCCTGCCCCACTGCAGGGCAGTGAAAAGCATCGCTACTCACCCCACAACATGCTCCACGTGGAGGGCAAATTTCTTTGACCTTGTCATCATCAACAAAGACGATACCAAAGTAAACCAAACAAAAGTAAACAAACAAACCCCACTGTACTGCACTGTATATGCTTCCCAACACACTAATCTACAGTCGACACTGCAGTGTGATCTGTACAGGAGAGAAAAGAGCAATTTACACATGGATTAAGTGGCACAGGACTTTGAATCTCTATTCTGAAACTATATTCTCGAAGACATAGATAGGGAGACAAATTATAACCATGTGAGTTATGAATATATATTTATCCTACTAGAAACAAATTTTATTTGCTTAACCTCAAAATACAGTGTGTCCCGGTCTCCAGTGTAGCTGCGATTTCTTAATCAAGTTCTGAACAACCTGCCAGATTTCTTCAAACATGCTTTTGCAATTCATTTAGCATCAGGCAAGAGGAGAATTGTATTTTATATAAACTGTGATTTTTTTAATGGTCTTTTTTTCATAGAGAAGGCCAGAAGGGACCTTTTGAAATTATCCAACCTGACCTCTTGCATAATAGAAGCCACAGAACTTCCCTGAATTGATTATTGTTTGATCTATAGTGTATCTTGTAAAGAAGCATCTAATCTTCATATAAAAATCAACAGCGATGGAGACTTAGCGCAAAAATCTCTTGGTATATTGACCTCTTGGTCAATTGCCCTCACTGTTGAAAATCGAGGCTTAATTTCTGAATTTATCTGCATTTGTCAAGCTTCAATTTCTCAACACTTTGTTTGGCAGACGTATTACTTTTGTTTCACAAGGGTAACATGTGCATTGTTTATAATAAACAAGGCAAGCAGAAAAATGCATCTTCTTTCCAAAAGCAATGTCAACAATGATTAAAAATGAATACGTACCAAATAGCTGACTCATTCCCATACTTCAGTCAGAGCTGGTGCTACCAATTGCCTCCCTGATATTTAATGTGAAATGATCTGCTGTATCAAACTGAAGACAGGGTTCCACCGCAGTTATAGTGCCTTTAAATCAGCTAACTTGGTTCTGGTAGCAGCCCAGCTGTTACAAATCAGGTTGATGGAGAAGGGTGGAAGGGGTCAGTTGTCTCAGACCAAATGTGGATTCAGTGCCCTGTGGGGCTGCAGAGCATTGCATAGCAAACCAGAATAACCCAGGAGGCTTTCTACAACCCAGCTCACACAGGGCTACAAAACTCATCTGAGAAGGTGGCAAATGCTCAAGAACTTGGCAGCGGTTACAGTACAGACATACCCATAAGCAGAGGGGAAACCTCTCTCCCTGCTCTTGGCACCTTCTAACTTTCTACTCCAGCTACAGAAGACAAAGGTCCTTCGACCACGGGATGCAAGACCCCACTCTCCTCACCATGGAGATTTTCCTATGCATGAATACAGCAATAGCCGGCGGAATTAGTCCGGCAAGGCTCGTTGGGCGCATTTTCATTATCCTTGGAAAATTTCGTAATGGTTACCACATTGGCACCTAAATACATGTAATACAACAATTAACGAGCTACAGTTGAGAACAGACCTTTGACCTAGGTCAAATAACTCTTTTGTCCACTGCCCTAAAAAGCTTCAAAATTATGTTTGCCTTTACCCAGTGCTTATCTTAGAGCGGTAACTGCTCTCCTCCGCCCAGTTCAGAGTAATCCTCCCTCTATTGCTTTTATGCAATACTTTTTTTGCTGGTTTGTTTTTTTTTTTCCTTAGTTGGAAATCTATTTTATTTTCCAGGATTAAAAGGCAAACTGAAAGGCTTTTTTACCTGCCCCGACCAGAGTTCAAGTTCTTTATTTCCCCAGAAACTACCAATGAATCACTAACACCTGAAAATAAAGCCTGACTTGGATTCTCTGTGCAGCCTCGGGCATCGGTGATTCATCAACACACACCCACCCCCACCACCCCCCTGCACAAGACGCGACACAACTTTCAAGTCAGTACTTTACAAACATAGAAAATGCTGTTTAAATATTTTGCTTTAAAACTCACTTGCAAAGTTCAATGCTGCTAACAATCTGGAACGTGAAAGTATTATTTAAATAAAAAAGTTATTTATCGGAGTGATTTCAGTGCACTGCTAAGGCGCTGGCTGGCTGGTTTCAGTGAAGCTATTTCTTTTTGTGGATGTGCTGGTTTATAAATCGCTCACTCATCGTGAATCCTGCTGGATACCAGAGGAATCCTATTTAAGCTTCTGGTAAGCAATTTGCTTGGTTTACTAAATTTTCCAGTCACGCATCCATGCAAAAGCTGCTTTCGCTTCCCATTCAAATTTTCCTTTCCACCCGCTATTTGTCTTTGCCACATCTGTGTTTATTGTGCGGCCGCGGGCGATGGCATGCCTTCGCAGCTAGGATCTGCCCGATAACCACTGTAGGACTTGGCTGCCTCTCAAAGGTGACCTGCCAATCAAGCCGCCAAATTTTTTCACTCATTTTAAGCCACGTGAGCCAAACGCCCCAGCAGAGAAACAAGTGTGAGGAACGGAGTGCCTGTTTCAGATTCCCCTCTCTGTTGGCGTTCGCTTTGCCTGGCTATGGCTGGCTGGCTCCCGCTGCGGCGTGCCCCAGAGCACACGAGACGAAGCCTTGAAAGTATACCGTGGCCAAACTTTAAGTTTACTACTTAAGTTTTCTCCTCATGCTGCGTGCTTCAGTGTTGACAGTTAACTCGCATTTAAAACAACCCTCTGCAACAGAGCTGTCAGCCGGAGACGTATCTGAGCCACAGACCCTTTAAAATTCTTCCCTGGCTGAAGGGACATCAGTCAGCCAGGAGAGACCCTTACCTCTGGGTTAGGAGTCTGAGGGATGTACACAGCATAACCTTTTTTTTTTCCCTCCCCAGTGTTACTAAGCAGAAAAACCTGAAAGCAAGGAAAATCAGGTCACGGTGTGCAAAGGGAAGGGAGAGCATTGACCGTGTTCCTGGAGGAAGGCTCTGCGCTGAGCCCACCACCTTCACCCAAACACTAGTGATGGCCGATGGCATGTGCAGCAGCTGGGGGCCTCTTCAAAGCTTGCTATTTTACCGAATGGGGACATTTTCAATCCTGTTAACGCAGTTCACCTCTGCAGCTAGCCTTCAGCCAGGGCTCGCACACATAGCCCAGAAGTAAACGACTCACAAAAGGGACCTATTTTGAGAAAGCAGCTCAGAAACTGAGTAAAAAGTATTCAAATGGGTTTTTTTTCCGTGGAAAACACATCAACAACATCTACTACAAATCACATTGGCCACATTAATAATTAAATACAGGTTTTTCCCTCTCCAATTTTACCTAGCTGTCGTGAAAACAGTTTGATAAAATAACTCTTTACGAACAATCAACAGCAACGACATTAACCCAGCAAGCTATAAATAAAAGAAGGAAGTGAAGACTATAGGGCTGCCTCTGACACGCACACACGCAGTCCACTTGGGAAAGACAAACTAAACCAAAACCAGAATATATGTATTTCTCTCTATATAAAAATACAACTGCATTAAAAGAATGAGAATAAGATCCAGGAAAACAACAGGAACACCTCTAGCTATCTTGCATGCCAGATCTTATCTTGTCCATATACAACAGGTGGCTTCATGCATATCATCGAGCGTCCTGTAACCTTCTCTGACGTCCCGTCCCAGCCACGTCAGCCAGCAGTTTAATACAAAACAGTACTGACAGATACTGTAGGCATTTGCTGAATGCAATGAGAGGCTTTTTGGAGCGTCTGATCTATTTAGATCAGGGTTCTGCGCTCTGATCATTACTTCATGTTGTCTCATCTACACTTTCTGAAGATTAAGGAATAAAACCAAACAAACACCGCTGTACCCTCAGGAAAACAAATTCTTGCATGGCTGTTAAACTTAAAAAGAGAAAACTCCCATAGCAAATTGTTGAGGGTGCTTTTGCCCATGTGCTTTTGAACAGTCTTTTCTTCATCAAAAGGCAGGGTGATAATAACTGGGTTTGATTTTTAATACTTCCAACTCTTTGATTTATTTTAGATGTGTATTTGACAGTTCAATGTAGAGTTGACCTAGTCTCGTATCAAACCCCAGTTGATGCCCTATGAATCTGACCTGACTGAAACCAATTCCCCTGGATTTTCCTGCCAATGTTATGTTAATTTACCAAGCTTATTTCTAAGAATAACAGAAAATTTCCAAATATGAAACACCATTTTATTCCCTGTTCATCAATAATATTCCAGAGCGCTGCTGCTATACGCAGTACGGACTGTACAGCACAACAGGAGCTCTGCCAGTAAAATATTCATGAGATGTAGGGTTGTGCGAGACTGTTAACATGACTTGTTTCTCATTTAGCACTCCATCGGGCTGTACCGATGGCAATGTCACCGGTTCCAGATGACTCCTCCAGGCACCAGCAAACAAGGGAAGAAGGCAAGAAACCCGCCGTGCGCAAGCGCAGGGCATGCGGAGCAGACTGGAGGCAGATGGGCGTGCGAGAATATTTAACGGATGTCTCCTCCTCTTGGTATACAGCAGCCACAGATGACCTTAAACAGCATTACCCAGAAGAATTCCCTACCTGAACACCAACAAAGATGATTAGAGGTAATAAACACAGGACGATGACATGGTATCAGTGTTTTGAAGACTGCAGTGGCACAAACAAACACATCAGCAGGAAACATTGGGGGAAAAACAAACGTCTATAAAAGCCACATTCTGCTGCAGACGTAATGGAGGAAAAATAAAACAACTGAACTGCTGGCTTTCCCAGTTGGCAGGTATTTTAGAATCTAAATGGCCCTGAAAACTTACTACAGTATAAAATTGCTGTAATTTAAAAGACTTCTAATTAAAAAGCTATAACATTAACTTTTGGTCCTCTCCCAACCCCCCACTTCTTTTCCTTAAATATTTGCCTCAACTGTACAATAAAAATGAAATTAAAAAGTGTATCTAATCACTGAAGGAACTACATCAGGCTAAAGATTTAGAAAGACTAAAGTAAAAAATACCAGAAAATACACACAGGTTTAGATTTACTCAAATCTACCGATATGTACAGCAACCCGAAGCCTTAATTTTCCATGAAATCCGCTATGTAATTTCTTTTTTGCTCATTCCAGTTAGATTGCCATTCTGATTTGATCACAGGCACTACATAGGAAAAACAGCCATTAGCTCATCCAGTTCATGCTGATAGTGCAGGATTGTCCCCTAATATGGTTTCTGCAGTGATATCCCATCCAATTATGCATTCAAGAGTAATAGGGTTTGCTCCACATCACCTAGCAATACAGTAAGGCTCACTACTAGCAGCTGTCCCCCTGGCTTAGTCTGAAGCTGTCCTGTTTTCAATTTTTGTTTAAGTCCTCAAAATCCCATCGCTTATTGGGAGGAATCTCTGCTGCGCCTCCGTGAAGGACAGCCATGCCATGGCTGATGGCTGGAAGACAGGACACACAGGTACCTCACTGCTGCCTGACTCACTAATCCCGACAACCTGCTGACTTGCTGCACTTCTGCTGCCTTTGCAAAAAGGCTTCGCAATTTAGTACAAAATAAATTAACGGTGGTAGAGACTCAGCTGCCTACACTTCAGTGTCTAGTGCTGATTTAAATGCCCGAGGTAACTCAGACATCTGCACCAATCTGGATGATATAACACAGGTCCTATAGGAGACCTACGCCCTCACGAAGCTGAAGACCTGGTGGGGTACCCCGCTGCATCTGTTATATCTGTAGTAACTTATTTTTAAGGAGCCTTAGTCTCATCCTTTCTATCTGAGGCCCAAATGTTTATTTTCAGTGAAAACCTCAACAGACTATCTGTTGAATACATGCTATACTGACGCAGACCTTCACTGAGGTATATGATGAAACAGCCCCCAACTGAGATTAGTGACATTTTCAGGCTGGATACTCATCATAGTTGTACACTGCTTCCTTTCAAATGATTCATGGGGTTATTCCTCTGTTCACACTTATTCAAAGATACTTGTGTTGCAATGCACTTTCTGGCCTGTCCAGGCACATTTCCATTTATTAATGCAACTGTGTTACCACCTCTTCAGTGTCACCACTCTAAATACTCCGCCAGTCCTGCGGCTTGGGAAAATACGTGACTAGCTTCTGCACAAATAGTGCAGAAAGATGCCAATTTACATTCCTGACTGCTTTGTCCACCTCAGTCCTGCACCAAACTTCTTGTGTAGTGTCCCTCGTCTTTTCAGTATGAGAAACCATAAGAAATTGCATAGCACAGTATTACCAGGATGATGTACAAACTGCTAAATGTTTTCATTTAATGTTGCATTTAGATGGGAGGTTCTGGAGGTTAAATACTAAAGCCTGGATCCAGAATAATTGAAAGCCAGATTCAGGTCCTAAACAAATAGTATTCTCAGCATGCACCCACCTCAGTCTCATAATATAAAAGGCATCTAGACTAGGATGCACCACACTGTAGATTTCTACAGTGTATAGATTTCTCTGCATCTCAGCAAGTCACCCTGGGCTTCCTTTGAGCTTCCCCCAACCCCTGTCTATACAGTGTATTTACTTCAGTTATTTTCAGTTGTGGGAAAAATCTTTTGGTGAGCCACAGACTGTAGCCACTTGCTTGGAGAATTTTCCATTTATGAAATATTGTCCACGTCCCTAAACCATTTTAGCTGCCATACGTACTCCAGACAGGAACACTGCTAAGATGTCTGTATTATGTGATTCTGTTACAAGTTTGGGTTTGTTTTCCCTATTGCACCTGACTTTTAGTACCTGACAGTCTGCTGTATAGAGGTTGCTTTGCCAATCTGCATGTTCATCTCCTTCTGGAGCAGGACTGCCGGATGCCTCCGTTGATAGAGATGGAAGTGTTAAGAATTGTAAGGATGCAGTAAAAAACCCCAACAGTCAGGACTTCACTTTTACACTGTTCTTTAAAACACACTAGAAGTCAATGAGAAGTTACAGTCCAGTTAATTTCTTGCAATCAAAAAGTAAACAACTGATACTGATTAATCAATTCATATTGTGGAAGCGGTGACAGTGGAAGGATAGAGGGCTGAATAATTCAGCTGGACTTGTAAGGTAACTTAAATGCCCCATTTTGGGGCTTTTAAAAAAGACTTAAAGAGTTATTTCCTGTGCCCAGAAATATGGACCAAGAAATAGATCTTCTTAACTTAAGTTCCAATTAAAAATATCTCAAAAAAACTCTCCAGGTCCAAACAACTCCAAGAAAGAACCAAATGGAAACAACATAAAAAATGGGTCAAAAAGTCAAAGCTCACAGCTTTCTGCCCCAAACAAGCAGAAAATAAAAGCCAAAAATATTCTTAACCTGTGGCTTCACAGCAGCAGCACCATTAATCCTTGTCCATTCTCCCCTTCTGCACCTGGGCCCCAGTTGCACGTGCTCGCCTGCCGCAGCACCACAACTCGCCACCCCGTGGTGGTGTGCACCCCCATGACTGTCGGCAGGGTTGCATTGGGAACCACAGACCTCCCTTAAAAAATATTCTGATGTTTGCTTCCAGTCCCCTTTGGGCACTATTGATACTGCTGCAGACTTTGACACTTGAAATCAGAGCTTTAAAATTTCACTGCTGAAAACGTGCAGACTATTTCTATGGCTTCATCTTATATGGGGGGGACAGGATTTTTGGATTATTTTTGCTCTTGTCCATGCTTTCCTGGGTCCAAGAAGAACCTAGAACTCTGTGTCAGGTATTTGGACTTGATGTACGATGCACCATACATACGTACTACAGGTCTCACAAAAGCCAGCAAATCCAGCAGAAAACTCCCAAAAGGCAAGAACCTCATTAAGTATCTGTCACTCAACAGGAAAGTTGGGGTAAGGAGAGAGTCTCAAATCCTCCTTCACTTCACTCAGGGCTGTCTGGCTCCACAGCCCCACGGTGGGACGGGGAGGTAAGAGGCAGGTTCGTATCCCTGCTCTTAAAATACCGAATATTATTCAGAAATGTTAAAGAGTTATAAAATAGCCCTGGAGACTTCAGAAGTGTAAGTCTGAATCTCCTCAAATTGAGGAGGCAACTGAAGTAGGTCTTCTATTTCATAGGCTAGTGGTCTGATACTGTGATTATTTTATAAAATTAAAGGACTTTTTCATACCGCTTCAGACATGTGACAATCTGGGGCTTGACTGGTGCACTGAGAACTTCTCTGCCTCTTTCAAGAGCAGCCTGGCTTACATCTACAGAGAAATGCTTCTCTCCAGAGCCCAGCAACTTGTGATGCCAGCTCTTACAAACCCTCATTATTCAGATCGAGATAAACCCACCTCCCAGGCTTGAAGGTTCCCCGACGCATGCCACTGTAATTGGATTTTTCACCTCCAAAGGACACATGCATCCTGGATTTGCAAGCTTCAGACAGACTGACTTCTAATAACAGACTGACTTGAGAGTGAAAGCATCACAAGCATATTCTTGCAAGATTGGGTTATTCTATTATTTGCAAACTTAGAATCATGTTTAAAAAAACCCATCACTAAGCCCACTAAAATTAAATGTATAATTACAGCAAGATCCTTTCTTAATCATAACATCATGAAGTTATGTTTTGTATCAGTTTGAGGGACTGAGAAACAACTCAGTCTCCAATACTCTTATCTTCATTTCACTGTCCATAGGATCTGAACCCTGAAATTGCCCTGCAGCTCTGAAGCCTTACTGCAGAACTGTGTGTTTGGAGATTACTTTTTTTCCTTCTCTTGTTTTAATGAAAAATAATTTTTCTCTCTTTTTTTTTTTTTTTTTGTTTCTTTTAAACAGCAGGATTGAACTCACTGGGCTTGGATTCCTTTTGTCGAATACAGGACGTATCCCTTCCTTCTTCTTCAGATCTCGGCTTTTTCCTTTCCCTCTTAAATATGAGCAGAGCATCCACTGCCAGGTCTTGAAGGAAAAAACTTCTCCAGAGAGCGCACACCTGACGGCAGAGCAGAGATGATGAACCTGCCACTTGGAATGCTCTATCCAAAAATCCTCGTTCCCCACAGTTTTTGACAGTTTTAAGATCTCCTGGTGCTACACTGTTTTCAAAAAAAGAAAGATGCTGCTGACCTTATGTCTCGTATCCAGATTTCCCTCAATCCTCTTTTTTTGTAAGGCATACTCTGAGGAATGCCGCTCGGTGGATTTTGGTAAAGTAATACTTGATTTCCAAGTCCCGGACAGGTTTAGCTGCAAGCCAGGGACAGTTCTGGCACATACAGATATACAGCTGAAGATACCAGGGGTATTCTGAACCGTCAAAAAGTAAGGCACCTATGGAGCTTGTACGTACCCCCAGGGTTAGGCAGCAGGGATTTTTAGATTTACTTTGGATTTTGGTGTTTGAATTTTGTTTTCCTCTCTCCCCCCTTGCGAGCCCCCTGTTTTATGGCTGACTCGAAGTGACATGGCTCCAAATGATTGACAGAGGCCAGCTCTGCTTTCATTTAAAAAGATAAATGATTTCTAACCCTGATTGTTACAGGGAACAATGTGAAATGCAACCTGACCATACTCCAAAACCTCAGAAGTCATAAAGGAAACCAAAGCAACCCCAAATTTATTATGTTGTAAAAATCTTATGATTTTGGGGGCTGCGTCATGGCATCTGAACATCTGGAGTTGGCAACACCAGAAGTCACTAATGCTAACGGGATGAAAAATGTGATAAAATAGATAAGCAACGGGTACCACAACAGGGCAGATGCTTGAGTGTTTTATAACTATATAAACATTTCATTGTTATGAGACTAAATGAGATTTTAGTTTAAAGTCTGTATTTCTAACACTGTCACAACACACCTACCTAGAAGGCTCTCAGAAGTTCGGGCCTGAGAAATGTGAGATCAAATATAGAGAGGTAACAAGGCAAAATGCAAAAGCTGAGTCAAGCATTGTGAGCTCCAAACTACACTACCCTGTATGGACTCCTACACCTCGTTCACCAGCAGCTCAGCAACATCACGGAATGCCTTTCACCGCAGCCTTCAGTGACGTGACAGTGACTAACATCTGTCATGCAGCTTGTTTTCACATCCCTCTCCTTCTGTGCCCAAGTCTTACAGAGAGACCTACATGGATTTACATATTGCTAGACACAAGGAATGGTCTCCCTGGTGCCCCATTGTTGAATGATCCTAAAATACTCAGTGCAATCTGATTAATTGCTACATTATGTTAACAACTGAGTGTAATCCTAGTTACGTGTCGGTGCTACTTAGATAAAATGAGCGATATGATTAAAGGAAATATTTAAGAGCTACAAAGGCAGGAAAAAACCTGGGCAGAAAGCAGTATTATAAAAATAAAAATGGTGGAACAAAAGAAAGAAAACAAATGTGGACAGTTAGCAACACAATCCAGCTGAGGACTTGACATTTGCAGTAAGACCTGATAAAAAAGGTGGTAAAGTCGTAAGTAGGATTAACACAGCAAGCATCTTTCTCTAACCACAGTTTTAGATCCCAAACAGTGCTGCAGCTACAGGAGTTTAATTTTCAGTCATTTTCTCCACAAAGACTTTCATGTCACATCATCCAAAAATTTTGCATTAGAAGGACTTTGCTCTAATGCATGCACTGAAATCTCTACAAGGAATAGTAAGAGGTTTAAAATCAAGAGTCTTTATGAAAAAGAAAAAAACAAAACAACTTGTTTTCCCCCAATTTCTGCAACTAAAAGAATGTACTCCAAATGAATCAGCTAAATATTTATGGTAATCGCAAAATAAATCTATGGAGTGAAAATCTACTCAAGCCAAAACCTTTAAAGAGGATCACAGAAGACACCATAGTACCGAAGTGGAAGATTGTGGTCCTGTAGTCATTTAAAAGTGCAGTTTTTATCAAGTGTTCTAGTTCTTCTAGATTCACCACCTAAGGCTGGAAGAACTCGTAGGATCATTTGGGATGACTTGATTTCTCGATACCATCTAACTGGTCCTTCCAGTCACTTGGTATTGTTTGTAAGATTTACATGTTCTCCACTTCAGCTATTTTTCCATGTGTCAGCACCTAAGCAATCATCTTCCAACCTTCCTTCAGCAAACTGAATAGAATGAAACACATTTTATGGGTTATTCTCCAGGCTTGGATAATTTTTATGGTCCTCCTTAAGACTTGCTTTAGTATTTTTCCATCTTCTTCATCACGGACATTAGAACCGGGCAGAGTATTTAAGCATCAGTCTTACTAATAGAGCAGCCTTTAATCAAAATACTTTCTCTACTTTTGCTTGATATTTCTCCTTTTATACAACCAAGGTCTTTGCTGCCTTTCTTAATTACAGTATTATACTGACAGCTAATTTTGAGGTGATTATCTAGGAAACTCTGATGCCCTTTCCCGAGGGCTTTAAGAAATAAGTCCTGGTGGTTTAAGCCATGAGGCCTAAGACATTGCTGGCTCCACAAGTCCATTCCATGGGACAGCAGAACAGAAGCAGAACAAGCTTCAATTGCAGCAGTTGAGCAGATCAGATTTATGCAGAATGATGGTTTTCTATTCATAAACCAAACCAATAGCATGGGCAACCAAGCTGCAGTTACATATCCTCATCCTGCAGTCCTTGCTGTAAGTGAATCTGTGGCAAAGAAGTAGACAGCTGAGGCAGTCATGTTTAAAAAATGATGCCATCATGACTTCCAGAGTTTGCTTTTAGAAACTATTTCCAAAGTTTCTAAAGCCTGGAATCATGTTTTTGCAAACAGAATCATCCTACAGGCATGTCACAGTGTCTTGGTTTCTTGCTGTATTATTTTGTGTTTTCCTGGACTATGGAGTATTCCAGATCACCCTTCTTTATTTTCCCCAACCCCCTTCAGTCAGCTGTAATTTTTCTAGCAGTAGTGATATACTTTCATTTGATAACATTTGGTAGAATTTACATCAATTTACCTTCATGCTGCTTAGTACAATTTGTTCTTGGATTGCTATAAGAATTTTAAAACACTGGTCCTATGCCCTGGCTGTTCAGAGTGCAAGTATGGATGTAGCCTTGGAGTATCTCATAATCTTTAATGTGTTTGCCCTCAAAAATACTTCCTCGATGTGGGTGCTTTCCCCTCTTTTACAGTTACTGAAACAAAACACTGAAGTCCAAATCCACAGCTGTCCACACATAAATGCTACCAAAATCAGGAGGCGATACATATTCAAACACCTGGATGATTTGCCCAAGACCAAGACTTCTGTGAGGAACACAGCCAAGAGCTTAACCCAAACCCCTCAGATCTCCCACTAGTTCCCTCACCACTCCACTACCACACCATTCAGGGTCCTCCATCACCAGGTAACGGAGATGGAAAATGTTTACCTGCCTTCATAATCATAGACATTAGACATCTACAATAGGGACAGCACCTCCTGCATGCATTATTCAGCATGGTGGGCCATCAGTGTACAGACGCTGGAAAGAAACACAAGCTGTGGCTTGTTGCAGCTGAGTTCCTCCCCTTAGTGCTGCAAAGCCAACCCAAGGGTCTCACTTATTTTTGTTCTTTCTTGGTTTGAAAACAGTGCCCCATGTCCTCAATAGCCTCAAAACTTCATTGTTCTTTGTATTCATTTTCCAGCTCCCCATGGCCTCTACAAATACTCTATCATATCCCTTTATAGTCCTCCCACAAAACTGAAAATGAGCAATTTGATCAGAGATGGTAAACTGCTTTGTGTGGATTTACCTCAAAATCTTGAGGTTGAGTGCTGTCTCTTGCAGAGAAAATAATTTTCAGTAACAGCAAACTATAGTGTGATAATGTCACCGACAATCCAGAATGAAATTTTCTGACACTTTCCTGTTCTTGAGAAAGAGCAAATACCTTGTTTATGACTAAGCTATGTGTAATGGGCCAAGCGCTTCCTACTAGGGTCACAAATGAGAAAAATTTGCATTAATGAAGAACAGCAAAAGGAAAAGCAAAATAGAAAGGGGAAATTAAATGTATGTAGTGAAACATTGGGCAGTTTCTGCCACTTGAATGATTCTGTATAAGCAAGATGTGACTTTTTTCCCTCAGCAGGTGGATAATAATAATAATACTTAAAATATCAATAACCATTTGCAGAACATGTATTTTTTTCACATTTAGATCTTTAAGTACTTATATAGCTTCTGTTGACACAGACGGATAAAATGATACCGAATGTGAGGACGGGCTTTGTTTCAATATCAGATATCCAAAAGTGATCTACAGGGTCCCTCTGCAGCCAATGGGATCAGAAAAGCATGCCAAAGGAGAGCTTCAACCCACCTATTTTAGGATGAGAAAAATCATCTTTTGGAAAGTGCTATTCCTCTCTGCTGAATGAAAAGGGAGGCTACAAGCTAGCTTTAAATAGATGCCTAACATTTGGATGGATAAAGATATACAAGGTGAATCAAAGCTTCAATGATTCATCAGAAGCTGTCAAGTGAAATAGTATCAGGCTGCTGGTTTCCCTAAACTTTTCCCTGTGCCTCACCTGCTGGACTTAGCCTGTTCCCAGGAGCGGCAACAGAGAGCTTCCAGGTACCCAACACTGTTGGAGGTAAAAATAAATGGAAAGGCATGAAAATGGATGAGAAGCAAAAAAAATTGCATTGTATATGACAAATCTGTATAGTAGGCACAAAAAATAAAGCCTTCCAAGAGCAGGAAAGAAACAAAGGATGAGCCGGTTCATTTATGTCTCATCTATTTCATTTTTAGTGCTTAAGTAATAAAACAAAACAAAAACCATCAATGAGACAATTTGAGATTTTCTGTTTTCATACAAGAAATTTCATTAAAAAGAAACAGCTTTTTCTATTTTCTTTTTTTCATTAGGAAGAGCGCAAATACAGTTGAAAGACTTGATGAGTCAGGAGAAAACTCGGCAGAGAGAAGGAACGTTTTGTCAGGATCAGGAGAGAGGACGCAGATGTGCAGAATGGCCCAATGAGCAGCAGAAAGATTGCTGTCTTCGGGAAGATCGCTTTTTCAAGGGAAATATTGCCAAGTCTGTTCTTTCGTTCCTACCACGAGACACAGTCTGTGAGCTCAGTCTTTCAGATGACTGACATAGCCTCTCAGCCAGGCCTTCAGGGCTTGGTCTTGATGACACTGTCAACTTCTCAGTTTGGTCAAGGACTGACAAGCTCAGCTTTGGTAGCAGTGAACAGCACAGAGCACTGCTGCTTTGCCACTGGCCTGACATCATTGTATTTCCCCATATAAGGAGAAATCAAAGACTTGCTGGGAACTTGCACTTTTACAGACACTTTTCTTGAAGCATCTCCATTTAGTTTTAGACAAGCCTTTTCCAAAGCTAAGCTCCAACGACTATAACAGTACCTAAATATTCAGATAGATTAATATTTAAAATTATGTCACCATGGTCCTGACCTACATCAAGCAGAAGCTTGCTCTTCCTCAAGTCAATTTTTCAAAACACTCATGCTTGTGCCAACTCACTCCTCAGACTCTTTCAAAAGACCTTCCAGGACGGAAACACCCCAAAATGCTCTGAATATCAGCAAGAACTGGACCTCTGCCTAGGCAGGAATTTCAAAGGTGTCCATGTTCAAGTAGCTCATCAGAGCTGTTCAAGGAATCCAACAGAGCCAGAATGAAGAAAAGTAAATAATATTAGTCCTGTATCTGTAGGAGGTGGAAGGGGGAAAAAAAAAAGTAGCAGAAGTCCTGAAGCTAAGAGTAGCCCAGGAGTCCTCAAGGCCAGTCACTAGCTAGTTTCCCTGAATCCTGCAGCTCCAATATTGTATTGTGTTGCAAATGCCATTGATTTTTCATTTTCTTCCTCTGAAACCCCAAACCTGTAATATTAAATAAGATTGAGGGAATTTCATTTTGTATCCAGAATACAATAAGCAGACAGCAACCCACTATTGTCTGTCCTAGCCCATTAACTTTATTAAAAAATGCAACAGAGCTGATTTCTCAAAAAGCAATTTATCAGTCTGCAGTACAAATATGGTAGCAGTTGAAAGTTATTTTATTTGAATTTAGGTGTTCCTTGGCCAGGATGTACCATCATGCTTTCTAAGCTTGTCAAGACCGATAAAAACACAGGTCATAAGTGTATGATAGGTATAATTGCCTTACTCTTCCTTATCTCCCCTTTAACCAAAATGTGTAAACTTGTATTGCATTTCTTTACAGAAAAAGATAATTATTACTGTCACTGTCACATTCATTTCTCAGTCTTGATAAAAAATGAATTAAACCTGGCATCTGACCAAAGATCCTTCAGTTACCCTGTCAATGCTAATTCATGGTCCAAGACAGTTTGCATAGATTGGTGTAGGGAAGGAAGTATGGATCTATATTTTATAAACTTCAGAATGTTTATCGTGGAAGACTTTGGACTCTCGTTACACTATATGCTCCAAGACAGTACGTATGTCTCCGGATGGAGGGGGAAAGATTCCCTGGACATTCATGGATATCATATCACCAAATCCTGAAACTCAGTTGATAGAATTTGCCATCACACTGTTTGACCCCTTTACGCTCAAAGTCCAACAAGTAGGTTTTAGATTTGCAAAAGCAGACAGATTTAAAGAGGAGCTTGAACTGTTTTATGACTTACTGTGGTTACAACAGCTAAAATAGACTAGAGACAGAAATAATCACACCTCATGCTTGAGAGTACACATTAATTTGAGAAGGAATTCTCCCTTTACTCAGCTTGCTGCAAATTTATTGAAAACATTGTGAGTTTCTCCCTAAAAATCTGCAGCCTCACATACAAACTACTTAGACAAGATACCACTTCTAGCGTATCAATACTCTGTCCAGTATATGATAAGTCCTAGTTTACTGAACAATTATATCTAAGCTTTTGGCAGTGGTAAACTTTGTAAGCAGATGTAAACTTTATTGACAATGTAGAACCAAATAAAGGTTTGCCTAGGAACTCCAATTCGTAGCTCGATGCCAAATTAGCATAAGTGAAATATGAGTATTTAATATAATAAAACATGAGCCGCAAGCGTCTAGCCCATCTCAGGAAAAATGTGAAACCAGAAGGTATTTTAATGAAAAACTGGAAGCAAATATCACAATCTAATGTTTAAAAGCCATAAGAGTTAATTTTAGTTTGAAAGGAAATCATTTTTCAAAGTTCTGTACTCTGTTTAAAAACAGATTGAGCAAGTTTATTAAATTAGCAGACCACTGCATTTATGAAATCCATAAGTCAGATCAATGGTGCACAGTCAGCTCTAGAAAGTAATTGCTGGCTTCTCTCAAAATGGACAATCCAAAAACTTCCAAGGACTAGTTTTTCCCTCCATTATTTATAATGAGTAAAACATGGTGCAATAGATTGTAATTCATAATGCCTTTTTAATGTTTTTATAGCACAACATTTGGACTCATTTCTAATCTCTGCGGATGACGGGTTGCCATTACTGAATTTCCATTAATAGGAATTATGGTACAATATATTTTACCCAATATTTTCTACCCCAGGACTAACATGATTCTATAATAAAAAATCACATGGTCAGCAATTATTTTCAGAAACAGAAAGCACTAACAAACAGCCATCGGATATTAGTCTTGCTACAACATTATGCATCTGACCTTGACCTTGCATCCGTCTAACTCTACAGAATCACCAGCCATAATTTACATGCACATTTATGGTTGTCAAAAAGCCAGCATTTAGGTAAGAGTCTAACTACAGCTTCCAGGCAGCAAGTCAAGGTTTGCTCAGTGGGCTTTCCCTCCTCTGCATAGCTGAAAATTACTCGGTCATTCGGGCCAGGTGATGGAAGATGGATGGACACGAGCTGAGTTCTGTCCCTCTTGTGCGTGCCTCCAGATACTGATGTGTGTCTGAAGAACTCATTCTCCCCAATGAAAACAGCTCTTAAGGACCAGGTAGACTCAAGTACACTTCAGCTCCTTTTGTTTTGCTCACCAGCAGCCACCTGCCATGGATATCTCTCCAGGGGAAAGTCTCAATCCATCTCAACGATGAAAAACATACTGAAGAGTAGGCATGAAAATAGCCATCCTGAGGTCAACGGGGCCACTTGCACGCTTGAAGGCAAGCATATACTTCACGTTTTACTAGATGGTTGAAAGACAAAGATACAACATGTGGTTAAAGAAATCCCCAAGCTGCAGGCTGCGGGAAGTGCATATCAGGGGAGTATACATATAGCATACTTGCAATGTAAATCTCCCACTGGAGGCAGAATATCGAGCTGTATGAATGCATAGTCTCACCTACTATGACTGTTCTTATCTTTTATGGACTGAGCTAGGATTAGCAGCATAAAACACACTTTGACATTATCACTAATACCAGTAAAGTATGGCAGCTGCTTTGGAAGAAGTCTTTTTTAATGGTCACCATGAACTTTCTCGGACCTTGCTGCACCAGGGCAGAAAGGCAATATAGCATTTCTCTTCGATTTTCAAAAGACATGTAGCAATAAAAATCTATTAAATGGAACAAAGAACATTCCAAATGCCAAGAATGGCATGGTCCCTGCCCTGAGGAGCTCACACCCAAAAATAACAAGAAAACAACGTGTGAAGAAAATAACACAAGAAGAAAGTAAGTAGATGACAGGTAAAGATGTTGAGTAAGAACATATGTGTTTCTGTACACACACTCCCAACAGGTATTTGGCAAAGTCTGCTCCTAAATACAGATGCATTCAGAAATACTCACAGCCCAGCCATAATCAGAGGATTAGTTTTTGCCAGCATCGTGGTGGTAAATAGTTCTTTAGGAGAAATCCACGTACAAAGAGGGCAAGGGGCTTGCAAACAATCTCTGGAAGCACATGCCAGGCATAGAGGATAAACAAAACATTTATCAGAAAAGCAAACAAAAAGGTAATCAAAACCAGAGTCCTTGGGATAACAGATGGCAGGATCGGGGACACAAAAAGATACATGGGTGGAAGCCGAGCAGGGGGTTGTTTGAATGCTTCTGACATTTCTTTAAATGTCATCTCATAATTATGACGTCCCCACCACTACCTTGTAGGTATATAGCCACTTCTAGCAGAGGCCTCGCAGCTCGCAGAGAGCTGCACTTTAGCATTTTGAGCTATCCGTCATGTTCCCACCTTTTATTCTGGTGAGAATGAACAAGCAAACACCAAACTCCCACTGAACACCTACTACTTCAGTTTTAATTTCAAGGTTTCCTCGCTGTTCAGTTAAATCTCTGGGTGTATTATACAGATTCATATGGAGTGCTACACACTGAGAAGCACTGTGAGATAAGTGGGAGAAAGGGCAATATTTAAAGAAGTTCAGAGAACCCTGAGCATACCGTGTACTCTATAAACACTCCGCCAGAGAAGGAAAAGTATGGTATAATCTTTTGCCTAAGTTTACACGTGTAAAACCTATGTTAATAAAAATCAATCCTTGTTCACTATTTGAACACAAATCCCATTAATAATTCCATTAAGCTACCACTTCAGTTCATTATTTTACCCGTTTGCACTTCACTATATTCACTGTCAACATCTGCTGCTTTCCCTGAGAAAGAGGGTGAACAAGGCCATGCAATCGCATTTATGTTCAACGCTGTACCCTTGGCTTGCTGGCGAGCGGTGCTGATATAAAGGGCATTTCAACTCTCTCCTACCCAGAGACAGAATACATTGCCTTCCAACACAACCAGCCTCCATCCCACGACTTAACATCTAACATCCATCTCCGAATTCAAATTACCTAATTATCAGAGCTACTCAGCATGCTTGTTCAATACTTTACTAAGCAGAAACTTTAAAGAGAAAAGGGTGGGGAGGGAAGAAAAAGGAGGACTGACACACAGAGAGCAATAGGTAACAAGCAATATAAGTTTATATTTTGAAAGTAAAAGCTTGTGTGGGGGGGACTAGACAAAAAGAAAGACTCCCCCCAAAACCAAGCCCCACAACAAAACGCTTTGATCACGTCAAACATTCAGGGAGGCAACAGATAACATAATCACAATGCACAGCAGGGTCCTCAGTGAAGAACGGGTACACGACTCTTAAAAGGTTATTACAGCAAATTTAAGCAAACCAATTGCACAGAGACCAGAGAGCAGCTAAACAGAGGTTTTCAGGACTTCTGTTCTGATCACCGAGGCTCATTCCAACTGGCTCAATTTGATCTAACAATCAAAAAGTCAAATGATATGAAAAAAGATATTTCCTCCAGTAAATTGAAAAAGGTGGAATGGGAGCTTATTTAGATTCGCTTCCTGCAACTGCATTTCTTTCTTTCTTTCTTTCTCCAAGCAGTCTAGCTCTTGTAAAAGGGTTTCAGCAGCAGTACGCACATTTGCACATTGCTCCATCTATGTACTTTTATTCTGTCCAGGAACACTCACCTCCAAAGGAAAAGCGAACAGCCAGGGCACTAAACACAATGAAGCAGAAACACAAAGGGAAAAGGGCTGAGAAACAGAAGCTCATTTCCAACAGCACTGAACAACTACCCGGTGCTAATAGTGTTACATTTGACTGAACCTGACTGGCAAAACACCCCGCTATTAACCCCTAAGCTGTTCATCAAACAGACTCGTAAACTGTTCCTCTACAAAGGTATGGTAGATTTGGCAGATTTTATGGTTGATGGGATGAAGAAAGTGGGTCACCAGGGCTCTTCAAGAAATAACACCACAGGTGAGATACACCAAGCTTTGTTTCTATAGCCTCTTCTGAGGGGAAATATCCCAAATATAACACATGCTCATGGATTTCTGTCCAGGTGCCATCATAAATGGACCATTGGACATATTCTGCGATAAATACTTGAGATAAAATATCTGGCACTGAAAAGTCTCCAAATTGCTGAAAATCAAGGCCAAATCCACCCCACATAGAGACAAACACATTAACCATGTTACTTTAATTTTGTTTGCACAGGCTGTAGCACGTGCAAGAGAGTGTGTGCGGTCTGTGAGAGCTGCTTGTGGGAACACTAATTTTAGGTCATATGATAACTAAAATGCTGAAGGTAAAGCAAAACCTCAGGTCTCCCTTCTTGCAGCACTAGAAGGATGCACCATCAAGGCAGTTTGGGAGCTCTCTGCTCATGGAATCAGGCAACTTCTGTTAATAAAAGGCATTCATAATTTATCTCCAAAAAATCAAGATGCATACATAATTGTACCTCAGGCAGCTGGAAATGGAAGCGTGCAGATGAAAACACGGCAGGACAAAAGGATATAACCATACTCTTGGAATTTCCCCAATCCTGGCAACTATCACAGGTTTATTGGGCCTTCATTGGCAGAAATGCTGTGGTGACAAAGGAAGAGAATAGACAGTCTACTAAGAGAAAAATGAATTCTGCAGGTAGTGAGAGGTGTTTCTACTTCAACACTTAATGGCTAAAATGATCTTTCATACCAGCTGTATGACAACATCCATCCAATATCTAACACGATCTCTTATTTCCAGATCCAACAGAAAAGATAAAAATCATTCCCTGGCACCAGAAACATCTGCAGAACATATTCTTCATTCTGATACATGAACTGAATTTGCCAGCAGTTGGTGGCCCATGTGCAAAACCATGACAAAAATTTCAGAAAAATAGCTGAAACAACTCCCTAGAAGATACGCTTCTAGACTCCCTTAGACTATCTATTTCTATTCATAATGGGAAAGTGGGTTCACAAACCATTTTAGTTGCTGTGACAGTTACAACAGGGACAGACCACATCATCTCAGTGCACAGGTACATTGGCTGAAAGAATAGACAAAGTGGAGATATGCTCGTGCTCCTTATTGTTCAGATACAACTCAGTCAAGTATGAAATGTAGAGTCAAGTAAAACCAATCACACTTGCCTCAAACACAAAGCCATCCCAGTAACTAGAAAACTAAACAGGGCCAGGACCTGTTACACGGCTCTGAGGCCAAATGATACGGCCTGGCCACATTCACAGGATTATATACTTTTACCCTCCAAAACAAGGTGGCTATATCCAAACTGCCGATTGGGAACGGCCGCTGGCCCTTGCTAATCCCCAAGCCAAGCCTGGGAATTGTTTATGACAGCGCTAGCTGGCCCTGGCCAACTGCAAGGCAGAGCCTGTGCTAACAATTTAATGGTATAGATGGTCAAGTTCCAGCTCTTGGGCCCGTGCCCTGGCACCGCTTAATCTGCTAGCATAGACCTAGCCAAACGCAGTTGTATTGTGAGCAGAGCTGGCTGGAAAACAGACACAAAAAAAGAAATAAGAGTATCTGACCAAATTTAAAATCTCTATGCATTTTCATGATTCCTTTCCTTATTCTTCTGCGTTTTTTTCTTAAGTTTTATTTTCCAGACAGCCTTATTTCCACAGAGGTGTTCTATTTGCCAAAACAACAGAAGGTCAAAATAGTTGTGGTAAGCACTGAGTGTTTCATTTCTTACCCATAGATTCAGTGGTAGTTGCCAGCAAGCTATGGCACTTCCAGTACAGTCAGATACGCTGTGGGAAGTGTCAGAAAAGTTTAAATCAAGCGTCTGATGGAAAATGGGGGAGAAGCACAAAGATGTCGAGAGTGAAGTAAAAAGGCAAAAAGATAAATGAATGAAAGCTTGGATTGGTCCACAAACTTCGCAGCATTGCTTAAGTTTTCTTTAATCTCCTAGTTCAAAGAGTTAGATGCAAAAAGGCACGCTGCTCAACAACTGCTGCAATTGCCTTATCTCTCTCTGGTTTTGAACCACCTTCTTTGTTCCATATCAAAAGAATGACCCAAAAGGTCTTTGCTGCAGATCAAATCCCCTTCCTTGCCAATGGGTCATGAGGCTAGATAAGCAAGATCAGCTTTGCAGACTTATTGCCGAGGTCAAGGTAACTTCCATAACTACCTTTGCGTGGCAGGTGCCACCTCTCTGTTCTTTGAATGAAACCTTTTAAAAGAGCCTAAACTGACTTTTCTCAAAGATTCCTCTCCACAGCTGTTTGCAGGCTTTCACTACCAGAAACCAGACTGGTTTTGTTGGAAGGGACTCTTGGAAGCCACCAGGTACATCCCCTGCTCAGAGCAGGCTAATACACTGGATTGCTTGGGGCTTTGTCCACTCAAGTTTTGGATAACTTCAGGGTATGCAACATCTCTGGGCACCTGTGCCAGTGTTTGGCTACTCTCACTGTAATTTATTCTTTCTTTCTAACCAGGATTTCCTTTGCTGACTTTTGTGTGCATTGTCTTTCCATTGTGCCCCCTTGAGAAGACTCTGGCAGAGTCTTCTCCATAACCACCCACTAGGAAGCCGAAGAGAACAATCACATCCCCCTCAGCCTTCTCTTCTCCAGGCTGAGCAAACCCAGCCCTCGGCCTCTTCTCTACCACGGGCTCCGCTGCCCTACTGTACAGGATAATCACCCCGCACAACACGAGGGGCAAGATGGCCCACAGAGGAGAAACACAAAGTGAAGTGGTCAGCTTGGGTCTGTCTGGATGAATTTATAGGTGTCTCGCACTACTCTTTTACTTCTGGTTATTTTAAAAGGGTCCTCTCCCACTCCGCTCGGTTCATTGCATCAAAGAGCATGCTCCAGTCTTTACAGAGCACTGACACCGAGCTTTTGCTGCTTTGTCCCTTTATAAAGCAACCAGTGATGGAAACAATGGCAACTTACAGGAAAACTCAGGAATTATCTACATAATGTGAAGATGGAAATGAAGATAGATCTACTGAAAACTTGAAATGGCTGTAGAATCCATAGCTTAGATGAGATCTAAAAAAAACTGAAATAGCATTATCCTGCACTGCTCCAGAGCTAAACGTTATTGTAAAGCAGTTCATATTTCTAAGCAGGCTGAGAAAACAAGGTGAATGGCGGCATTGTATGTGGCAAACAAAGTATCTGTGATCCGTATCTTCAAAAACCGTACACGTATATGTCTTAATCAAAGCAGCACATCTGAGATAATTATGCATGTGTATGATGACCTTAAAAGCCATCAATTCTACACATCACACACACTGATCACAGGAAGAATACTAGAATTACTGTGAGCAGTGGAAAAAATGTTTATGAAATAGAGTTTAAAACTTCATGAGCAAGAATGGAATTAATAGACTCAAATTTTCCTCTACAATCCAGCTTGAAGAACCTTGCAAAGATAAATGCTAGACCTTTAAAAGCAGGGATGATAAAGATAATTAATGGAAGCTTAGAAAGAGAATAATGTCTCAAATCCATGTGGGATATAACTATTGCTCAGCTTTTGAGGACAAGGAAGATAAGCTATTCTGTCTTACCCTATCCCAACACGAGGCAGAAATTCTAAAGGAAACAAGCTGTTCAAAACCAAAACTGTGATGACTATGCAAAGATAGGAGTTAGGCTCAGAAGACCTAAAATAAATCCAAAGTTCTAGTATTTATTGGCCGATGAGGATTCTGGGTATTGTTTTAAAGCAAACTGACAACACCTCTGCCTTGTAAGTGTATTTAAGTGGTGATTCAATTCTAAGATGATGTCAGGATCATATCATAGAATGCTTTTGGTTGGAAGGGACTTCTGCGGATCACTTGGTCCACTCCTGCTCGAAACAAGGTGAACTTTGATGTTAGATCAGCGTGCTCCTGGCCATGTCCAGCTAAGCTTGCAGTGTTTCTGATGGTGGAGATTCTGCAGCTGTTCTGGGCCTTTGCTCCAGTTTTGGACCCTGCATTGAGAATTTTTTTTTTCCTTATATCTAATCAGAATTTCTCTTGCTACAATTTGTGCTCATTGCTGCTTCTCCTTCCACAGGGCACTTCTGAGAAGAATCTGGCTCTCTTCTTTATACTGTCCCAATTAGACAGGTGTAAAGAAGAATCAAACTCACCATGAGCCTTCCCTTCCCCAGGCTCAACAGACCCAGCTCTCAGCTTCTCCTTGTATGTCTTGTGCTCCGGTCCCCAAATCATCTTGGTGGCTCTCCACTGCACTCACTCGAGTAGGTCAGTGTCTGTCTTACGCTTGGGAGCCCAAAACTGGACGTGGTACTCAAGATGTAGTCACAGAAGTGACAGACAGAGCACTCTGCTTGAGCTGTTCACTACTCTCGCTAATATATCCCAGCATTTGGCTGATCTTCATTGTCACCACTACTCATTTTCAGCTTAGTCTCCACCAGGACCTGCAGGTCTGTCCTCTACCATGGGCCATACTTCACTCCTCCAGACTCTGCTGCTAGTCAAAGGGACCTGAGAGTCTGACATCAGATCTTGCCAGAAAAGACCAAGGCAAAGGAGGCATAAGTAACTCTGCTTCTCCTACGTCCATTTGGGACTATGTCCCTTTACCCACTGAGCAGTGGGCCCACGCTTTCCTTTCGCTGCCGATGTATTTACAGGCACCCTTCTTACCACTCTTCATGTCCCTTGCCAATTTTAGCCCAAGCTGATCTTTGGCCTTCCTAATTCTAAAACTGCACAACAAAGCAGTGTTTCTAAATGCCACATGGGTAGCCTCTTCTCTTCTCTCTCCTATAAGGAAAGTCTGAGAGAGCTGGGACTGTTCAGCCTGGAGAAGAGAAGACTCAGGGAGATCTCATCAGTGTATATAAGGACCTGCAAGGAAGGTGCAAAGAAGATGGAGCCAGGCTGTTTTCAGTGGTGCCCAGTGGCAAGAGAGCAAAGGCAAGGGGCACAATCTGAAACACGGAATGTTCCCTCTGAACATCAGGAAACACTATTTTACTGTGAGGGTGACTGAGCAGTGGCACAGATTGCCCACAGAGTTGTGGAGTCTCCCACCTTGGGGATACTCAAAATCTGTCTGGACATGGTGTTGCAGAGGCTCACAGAATCAAATAAGGCAGGTGATAGATTAAAAAATAAACTTTATTTAAACAAAATTGTTTAGCAGAAAACTAACTAGAAATCAGGCTCATAAAAATCATTCAACACTCCGACAAGATCAGTAAACCACAGGTCCAGGATGATGTACGAGGAATTAATACTGCACAGCCGGCTTTAGAAATGAAGATCCAAAATGTGCACAATCACGCACCTGTAAGATTAGGGCTCTCAACCTCGAGGAGTTTCCTTGGGCGGTGTCCCGACCAAAGGGGAGAGTCCCTGATGCAGACCCACTGCTCCGAGGTGGACGGACTCAACTTGCCCTCCAGCAGGGCTCCATTTATAGCCTAGTCGAATCTGACCTGTGGTCAACTCTGATTGGCTGAGGGCCTTAATTTTCTTACTCCTCACCCAAAGTGTATACGTGACCCAAAGTGTGTACATGACGGTCGGCACTCGCCACCGTAAAGGCGTGAAAGTAAGGGCATGAAAAGTAAGGACGCTGCAGTCCTGATGCCCCCGGTCTTTTATCAGGGTGGGTGCACCTGCCACACATGGTCCTGGGCAACTGGCTCGCGGTGGCCCTGCTGAGCAGGGGAATTGGGACCAGATGACCTCCAGAGGTCCTGTCCAAGCTCAACGATTCTGTGATTCTGTCATTCTCTCTGTTCCCATACACCTCCTTTGTTCATTTGAGCTTGCTCAGGACTTCCATGTTGAGGCAGGATGGCCTCCAGCTGTGCCTGCTTGGCTCTTGTACACTGGCTAAGCAATTCCTGTGCCACCAGTAGGTTGTCACTGATGAACTACGATCCTTCTGCAGGGTCTTGTACAACACAGCTCCTCTTACAAAGACTGGCACTTCTGAAAAAGGATATGGATTTGCAGGGGAACACGTGGTCAAATTATGCCCAGCATTGCTCTTTGGGAGTGTTCCACTTGCTGGCTGACAAATGTACCTTGATGCATTACTTCAGTGGTTTTGAATGCATAGACTTTGTATAATACTTTGTGTTCCTTTGGGATAAAAGGATAACTTTAATTATATATAATATTATAATATAAACAGTATATAAACTTAAACATTCAAATTACACAGCCAAAAAAGCTTCTCTTTCTTGACATTGTTTGTGCAACAACTTAGCAGTAGTAAATACTATTCACATACTTCTCAGTGCTTTGTTTCAGGATTAATATAAAAGACCTGGGATCATAAACAGTAAGAAATAACACTATCATATGAAGAATTTATTACTAATTATTATTCATTATGTATACAGTGGGTGCATATCGCTTTACACACAAACACCACCTTACAGACAGCAGATATTTCTCTGCAGAACTTCTACGAGCTTCGTTTTCCAAAGTGAACCAGTTTGGTGATGCTAAATTGCAGTGGGTAAGAACCACATACGTTTCAGCTTGACAGGAGCAGAGAAGAACCGAAAACAGAAGAGGCAGACTGACTTCTGGGAGAATTCAGGATAGTCAGTTCCTCCAAACCAAAGTAAAACGTGCATTTTGTTTGCTGAAAAGTGCCCATTTCATCCAAGAACAGAGTGTTACAGCAGTTTATCGACACTCGGACATTCAGTAATGCTTCAGATTCCAAGAGAAAACCCAACAAAATAACTTGGGTACCTGCAAGTTTATCCTTTATTCTTCTACATGCTACTTTGAAAAGTAATGGTCAATTATAAATCTCTGTCAGAGCTGCTTCTAGAGAGTGAAACTGGAGTGGGGAAAAAGGGTGAGGAATTCCTTTCGTGGTTTCCCCTGCAGTACTCTTGCAGGCATTGACAATAAGCCTGTGTTTTGCCCACTCACAAGAGAGTGAGTCACTGTATTTCCATTTATGCAGAAGATATCTGCACCTCGTGTGCGTCGTTCAGATGGGATGGAGCGCAATTCAGCATCACTGCTGTAATGTGACTCCTGGCATTACTTCTGTGGCATCGACAGAGCAATCCTCCATCGAAACAGCACAGGCTACTACGTTTCATGCCATCAAGTCACAAGATCCTTGTGCTGCTCTTAAAGGTCTGGGCACATTTTCAAGAGGATTTTCAGGATTGTAGACAGGATGGTGGTGCTCCTTTAATATCAATTTGGAGTGTCAGTGCTGGCTGATCAGAGCTTCCCGGTATGCCCAGAGCACATCAGCCTGTGTCCAGCGTTTGCAGGTGCAACGTTCAGCATACAAGGAGCCAGAGAGCAGAGTTTAATATACTGTTTATCACTTCCAGGGCCAAATTTATTTTTATGTCTATCAGCTTCATAGACGACTGTCGTATCAAGCAGGAACTCAAGACCCATAGAAATCACAGGGAGAGGTGAAGCTTGGCTCACTTCTATTTCTTTCTTTCTTTCTTTTTATTCATTTGGTTCATTTGTTTTGCAAGCAGCTGGTAAATTGAAAACTGCAAATCAATCAGCAATTTGAGGAAACCAGTGCCATCAAGAAAATATTATCTGTTTGACAAACAATTTATTTTCCTTCTGATATGCATTAAAATCGTGTTTTTAAAAATGACCACTGTTTTCCTGTTACTTATAACAAAAATTATGGTATGGAGACATCCCACCCAACCGCATCTGCAGCCTTCTACAAACTGTTTGCATTGGGCTCCTCTGTACCCAACATATAACCACTCATCCTCTCCCTCAATGATTTCTCTGACATCACCCTCTTCATGTAATGCCAAAATCAGAAATTACCTAGTAAAGAAAGGATAAGCTTTCTTGAAAATAATTTCCAGCGCCTACCTCGCAAAGTTAGGCATTGACAGTAAAAATAATAAGAAACTGCTAAGTGATTCCTTGTAAAATTCTTTTTGTAGCTACGTTTGATGGTGACAATAGCAATGTGTTCCTAAATGACAGCAACCAACCTTACTATTTTACGCATCTACAACTCAGATAACCTGCCCTCCCTCAGAAGTACTGCTCCTTGAAAATAAAACCTCCACTAATCAACATCAATTCATAGGCAGGAAGCTCTCAAGCAGGCTTTTTTAACCTGACAGGAGGCTGGGACGAATTCTCTAATGAAACACCCATGCCTCCTGAATGGCAGAAGTATATATACTGCTGCATTTTTAATCGATAATCTACAACTAATACACGTTAAAACAAAGTAATGATGAGGAAAAAAAAAAGAAAATAAAAAGAACTCTAAATCATTTCAAAGAATCAAGCACTTAAATCCTGGCCAACACACATTTTGTTTAGGTTACTGTATTTCTGATATTTATCCCTTTTGGAAGTCAAGATACTTTTTGATCAAAGTGCCAAAGCCTAGAAATACTCCTTTTTCTTTATCCAAAGCTGTCATGTTTGTGACCTTGTAAGTACTTGGCTATGTCAATTAGTGCTTCAGAAATGCTGCCTTTCATCTTCAAATGGAACTGGGCCTAGAAACTGGCCAGACCTCTTAGCTCTTTCAACAGATGATAAACACATTGCAAGTCAAAAAATCCAAGCAGCTTTTTATGACTTTACAGATTAATTAGCATGCCAGGGCTTTCAGACCAATTTCAGTCCAATGAAGTATCCGCAAAAGTTGACAAACTAAAACCACATTTTGTACATTCCAATTTCTACACTATTAAAAATATGTAAAAATACATCTGAGAAAAAATACTAAAATAAGATGGTAAGAGGAAGTGACAGATCATCAGCACAATTTAAGCCCTCTCTAGGGCCAAAGTTCATTAAGAACAGCCTTCTGCAGAGGAGGCTGAAAACTGCCCAAGGCACCTCTCCAGTTTGTTCAAAGGGAAGAATTGGTTCCTCTACTTCAAGGCCTTCAAGTTTTGGAACCACCACTGATCTCACTTTGCTCTCTTGTCCCTTGGTGGCACAATTACCTCCCAGCAGTTGTGATGTCTTCATAGTAGCTTAATATGATTACTTCAGCAGAAGTCATTGCTGACTTCAATTTACAGAGATTTTTGGTCAATTTGCAATAAGCAAAAAGAAAAAAAGTCTCCTGGGTGTCAACGAACAAATCTCTGTGTTTCCTCCTCTCATTCCTGGTACAAGCTCTGTCCGTTCCTCAAAAGCAACTCTCAAAATTACTTGGGGATACCAGGAGGATACTATAATGATATTTTTCTGTGGTCAACTGTGCTGGTTTCACCAGCTGGGCTGGTGCGATGGCACATCATCGCCAACGTCATACACTTTGGCTGTCTTTCCTTGCTTGCAGACTCCTTACAGAAGGCACAGTCTAGGAGCTGCACTCCAGTTAAATGGTGTGTCACCCCAAAAGGTAAATTGTGCAAAACTTACTGAACTTTCAAACCTAGGGAATCAGGAGAATATAATTTGGGTGCCAGAGAAAACCTGTCCTTGTCTTCTGTTACAAACCATTGAGTGTTATATACTCTGGGCATTGCTCTGATTTCCTATACATTCATGTAATATTCTGCCCTAATTAGAGCTTCATACACACCAGAAGCTTGCATAGGTGGGAACGGGCTTGCATCTCATTTACCAATTAAACTGGACATTACTCTATTTCAAAAATTTATCCATAGGTAAAAATATGCTCCTGGAAAAAAAATCAGTTGCACTACTTGACATCCAGCAACTGAAGCCTCACTTATCATCACAGTAATTTACCAAAAGAAATCAGGAGGATCTTTAACACAGCTTTTGCCATTACTGCACTTGGGCTGGACTGCTACGTTGTGTCCAGATCAAAGAATTGAGAGGCTACTATCTGAAATGGTGACAAAAATATGCCTACTATCAATACAAATCCTAAGGGGAGTGGAAGAGTAGCTTTGCACAGAGAAGCTGGAAGAGCAAATCCTATATACTTCCTCACTGCATGTTTTGACTGTTTTCTAGCAACTGTTGTATTCCAATATTTATAATCTCTCTCTTTATGCAAGCCTCTTATGTTTTATAATAAAAAGAGTACATAAATTTCAGTTACCGTTGCAGAGCAAATTGTTGTATGTAATTAGTCATGTACAACATAAGGCGTAACTTGAAAAACAATTCGTGTTTATTTTTCCTCTGCTTAATCAATATTTTAAATATTTGTGGAAGCCATACACCAGCTTAGCAAATCTTCACCTCAGAAGCGAGAGAAAGAGAACAGACAACACAAATTCTGCAACGTACAGCAAATCGTCTGCATATGACACACTGCTGTTGAGGGAACTAAATTTTTTTGGACCTTAAAGGAAAGAAGCATATAACATTTTACTTCTGTGCCGTTCTACTTTATTCCTTTTTACCCTGCATTCCATGACTTGTTTTTCCTTTAACATAAGAATTTTCTTCGCTCCCCACGCATTTTTTAACGCTATTTAGTTGCAGTGATGCACGGAGACAAAGACAGTGGGGGCGATTTTTTCCCCTGCAATCCCTGCCTGACTTTCCAGAGAGGTTAACAAATGCTTTACCATCTCTGTCTTTTCTCCCACATCATAACTGTGGCTAACCACAATGGGATCAAAACTACAGTAGCAACAACACACAAGTCTTAAATGCTACAGGAATACTGTAAGTACAGGAGGCCAGGATCACATCTCAGTTATACTATTTAAAGACTTAAAACTATACAGCTATCCCTGAGCTCAACTAGAGAAAATCTTACCAAAACTGAAGACTGGCATTTTTGTAAAATTTGTCATAGGTTTAACCTTGAGAATAACAGATCATTAAGTGTGTGGGGGCTTAAGAATCAATTTATGTTCCAAGCACAGGGTTTTTAAAATTAAGGTTGAAAAAAAAATTAGTTCTCGCCTGGTGTTGAACAGATTCTGTTGATGTATCAATCTTTTCAGGCATTTAAAAATAATATAGAGATGATAAAAGTAAATGTTCTATAACCAAAAAATCTCTTGGTAATAAAATTTCAAATTACAGCCCATGACAACACTTCTAAATTGAAGCTGTGATACAGGAGCTTTGATGGAGAAAATTGTACAAGAAACTCACAAAGTAATTCGGAAAAGCAACAAAGAATGAAGGTGCTACTGAGATGAACAGAAAACATAGCTGGAATGGTGTGCAGCATCCTTAAATGAATTTTAGACTGTTTTGTTGCCAATATCTTAAGCAGTGCTGCAGTCCTATATGGATTTCTTTGATAGCTTCCTTCTACCAACAAATAACCTTACTGCAGGGGAAAAAACCAAAACCCCACCGCACGCAGACAAACCCAAACCTGAGCTCAATCATCATACATGACTGGGCTCAGAGTGTGACAAATTGATCCCAACGCCGCAGTTTAACGGCAGGAGTTGCACTCTCCTATCGACTACTTGAGGCATTCAAGGCGTTGCAGAAGTCCTTCCAGCGAAGGACTCATCCCATCAAACTGCGCTGACTCTGGGTGCTGGTCTGCGGCCCAATGCTTTGGATACAGTACCAGGGAAGAAAAGCCAAACTGAGTAAAAGAGCTGGAACTTTGCTCTCAGTGGCACAGAATGAGCAGAAAAAACAATAATCACTACCTCCGAGTGCCTCAGTTTCCTGTCGGTATACAAGGAGTGCAACATCAAACTATTTCTTAACAGGTTGTTGAGGTTTAAATAGTTTTTCTGGTATTTTCTGGCAGCCTCCGATGAAATGGGTTACAGCAGTGCAAAGTATCATCATCATTTTTTTCAGCAAAAAATACAGCTTAGGAAAATACAGCTATTTTGTTTAAATAACTCAGACCAAATATTCGTAACCACTTAAATGTGGCAGATCCACTAAGTGTGATTTGTACCAAAGCATGTGTGGTAAGAAGGTTACAGGTACACTTTGAGAATAAATTTCAAAGGTCTGCAAAGTATAATTAGTTCTAGAGTTCTCCTACACATTAATAATTAGCAATAAAATCCTTCTAAAGCCCTCCATAGAAAGATGTAAAAAGCTCTTCCAGAAGCATAAAAACCAGACCAAACACAACCCCCTCCTAGTTGGTGTTATATATCTTAAGCTTCCCTCTGAAGATGTTTCACCTCTCTCCAACAGTTAATTTGATCAATTTTTTCTCTCCTTTCCAATGCTTTTTCCGTTCATATCACATAACTCGGGGTGAAGTCTTTAATCTTACATACATTTACATAATAATTTAAAGACCAAATGGTTCAGCCAGATTAGATAGTCCAGTGGTCCTTAAAACCATTTATCTATGAATTCCCTGACCAAGTCCATCACCAACACAGCAAGTTTCACAGTCCAGTTACATGTCAGAGAGAAAAGAAGTTTTTCCCTCCATTTTGAATTTGTCACTTTAGGATTCAGTTAATTGGAAGCTGAAGAACAGGAATATGACCAATGTCTGCCAATACAGGTATCCAGAAGACAGTTCTTGTCAAACAGACTTCATTTCAGTCTTTGACAAGATTATGACTCTGTTTGATAACATGTAATGGAGGACAATGGCATGTATATGTATTTTTAATAACTATTGACTTAGCACTTTGGCAAAAAAGTCTGGAGCAATTATTAGCTGTGCAGACATGGGAACAGAGGAAGGCAGCAGTTTTATCGTCATGCAAGGGAATGATGAGTCTGATGCTGAAAGGATGCGTATGGTTTTGGTACCTGTATTTTCAAAGGCAAATGAAAAATGGAGGGGATGCAAAAGATACACAGTTATTTGGAGGCTACTAAAAATGGTAAACAGCAGGAAACTAGAAGAACCAAGGACCAAAAGTTTGAAGACAGACTAAATGGTTTATAAAAAAACCATGAAACAAACTTTTAACTGGGAGGATAATTAATTAGTAGGAACACAAAATGAAGGGAGATGGACCATTGGCCTCTATGCTTTGAGATCTTCAAACCAGCTCAGGAAGACATGCTAAAGTCAAAACTGGTAAGCGGATGACACAGAGAGTCCTTTCTGTCCTCAGCCTGGAGGAGCATTGCTGGCTGTACTCATCCTTGAACAATGAGACAAGGAGAACCAGGTTCTCAATCTTCTTGCTCCATAACACCATGATTACTTTCTTTATTCACCGTGTCACCTCTGTGTGAGAGGCACACGTGACATGACATCTGCCATAATGCTGGGGAAGGTTCAGACTGCAGAAGAGCAGCTAAGCAATCAAACGCCCCGCTCCCGACCACAAAACAGAACTAAGAATTTCAGCTTAAGATTACACTTGCCCCCCCATGAGCTGGTACCCCATAAACATGCTCTCAGAAGGCTGCAGAGGGTAGACTGTGAACTCTCCACAGCTCAAGGCAACTCAGCACATTCCTGTTTTTTAAAATAAACCAAGCAACCGCATTATTCTTCTGACTTGCGATTTCCTCATTATACGGATTTAATTTTTTATGCCTAACCATTAGCTGGATTCTACAAGGGAAAGGCACTGGCTGGTTACATTGCTAACCACAAGTGTAAATCTGCCGTGTGTGAAGGAGAGAGACAGAGTCAGGCAGGGTGAACATGAGTATGTATGAGCACCTGATGTTTTTTTCTGACACCGTTCCACATCATTAGTTGGAAGCTTGCTAGGCACCATACCCTTACATCTCTGTTCATCCTACCTACCCCACTTCTCTTTCAAAGTTTTTTCCTCTTTAGTACATGCAATTTTGAATTTTTAGAGCTGTTTAGCTGATTCTCGGCAAAAGAGGCTAGGGCAAAGACTGTATGCATTTTTACACATTTATTTTATGGGAGATTACACAGCTGATTAACAGTTCTCAGAATAAAAACTGTCCCATGTTACCTCCATTCTTGTCTATTTACTGCTTTTGATCTATTCATGCCAAAACATTCTTACTAATGAAAGTCATCAGAAAATTGTCTAATAAGGTAATTTAGAAGACAGTTCACATTGAGCATATGATCAAAAGGCATTTAACTTGCTGTTCCTGCCTCCTCTCCCCCAATAAACACATGGTTTACTGGCACTGCTACGCTTCAAAATGGTTTTGAACATCTGGGAGAAGGGCTGATCAGCTCCAGACAATCGTTGGACTCTAAGTAGACCCAGGAACAAAGGTCATGATAAATGAAATGACTGCTTTGGCTCCAAAATTGTCTCAATCTTCTCCAGACAAAGCATGATTGAAATGCATCTATCTGTGGATAGCATCTGGAGAACTCAAAATATGTTTTGATCAGAATCCTATTGGCCTCTTTCAAATGAAAATAATTTGAAGATGGAAAATTTTTAAAAACAATCACATTGTAAACTTCAGCCTAATGTTTCCTGCAGCATTGACCTTGTTTTTCTACAGTGTGAAAAAAAATCAATATAATAATGGTACTGCAGTAAAATTTCAGCTTGCTCTTGGCTTACTTTAAATAACTTTATTGTCTCCTTTCCCCCTGTCTGCGTCTGCTGTATTTGGCACTTGCAGTTATTAAAATGAAACCAAGTTGAAAGAAAATGTTAAATATCGTAAAAAGAAAACCAGCGGTGCTTCTGGCTCACTTTGCTAATGCCGTGGTCACCTTTACAATTTGCCAGGGTTTTCTATTCCCCAGCTGTTCTACCTGAATTTGCATGAAGAAAGAAACCCCAACTTTCTACTGGAATAACAACTTGTACTTTGCAGATTTAAAAGAGCGAAATGTTTAAAAAAACAAGGAAAAGTCACTCTCTTCCCTCCAATTATATATTAGAACAAAAAAGCCCTATGGTTTACTAGTGATTTCAGGTCTTTGCTGCTTAACATTTTCTTAGTCCTTAGTGTGCATTTCTGCACAAATGAGAAAGCCTGGTTATAGCAGTCCCACCGTAACACTCCAACCTGCACTAAGAACGAGGCTTTGAAAACCTTATCGGAAAGTACCAACTAAAGAGAAGTAAAAACACCATTCAGCCAAAATTATGCTCTCAAAATTATCCACTCCCTCTGGATGAAAACCACATCCACTTCTTGTCAACCACAGCTCTGTCTTGGTCAACAGACAAGAAGAGCATTCCCAAAAGCAAAAATGGGAACCACATGTTCCAGGGAAAGCAATAGAAAGCCCAAATGTAGGCAGTGCTGAAAGGAAAGAAGCATTTGCTCTGCTTGGGCTTCTCAGGAGCATGGGAACCCTCAGTCTTGGAGGAAGAACGACCTACTCTAGTGTATGCACAACACACAAAAGAATAAAAAAGACCTAGACTGCCCGTAGAAATTTTTTCTTCCTCCTCTTGGCTATACCATGAATGCAGATTTTGCAAAGGGACGGATGAAGCTCCATCTCTAACAACCCTTCAACACATCAACCCCAGAAAAAAAAGCTAAAGCCTTACTTTGGTAGTTGAAGCTGGAGACGAGTTGGCCACCAGGCTTGTGATCACATCGCTGTTGACTGTGGTGCAAGCGGCGGTGGCTGGGGTGGGGAGCCGGGAGGGGACAATGGGCAGGGGCAGCAGCCCGGGGCGGTTGTTGCTGTTGGTGCTCACGGCGCTGCTGCAGTTGGTGCTGCTGACGTGATTGCCGTTGGAGCTCCAATCCCGGCGATCCCACCCGGCCCGATAATCTCTTTCAAACCGGCTGTGGTGCCGTGACATCTCGATGGAGGGCAGCTTCTTCTCAAAGGGAACTCGAGAGCTTGCCTGAAAGATTAAAACCAAAGAGGTGTTAGGAATAAGGTCCCAGCACAGCAATTGTAGTCTACAATCACCAGGGCAAGTCCCTGCCATGGCTCCTCTGCCTTAGGAGAGCACTGTTTCTCCCCTTTTCCCAGCTAAACGTCAGGACAAAGAGAGCGGTGTAGTAAATGTTAATTTAGAACACAAATGAGAGAGTTTGGACAACTACAAACATGTGGTGGAGAGACCAATCCCTCAGACCTGAGGAAACACCATCTGCCCAAACTCTCCAGCAGAATAACAAGAAACAGCACACAAATCACGAAAAGCCGAGTTAGAAGAAAATCATCCTTCTGATAGCAGGAAAATGTTTCCAACAGCTCTGTCTTGCAGTTTTCTCAGCAGCCTTCAGATCATTTCTGTAGTTCTTTTCTGCACCTGATAAGTGACCAAATATTAATCCTAACGATCAGGGGGAGAAAAATCTACCTGCTAAGTCTATCCACTACTTCTCTATTTTCAAAGCCAAATATTGCTTTATGCAGCCCCCTCCCCTCCTTTTTGCTAGACCTCCTTATTGGAAGCTCCTACAGGAATGCTTCACCCTGTGACACCTGAGCTCTCCACAGCGTGGCTGCTCTCCAGGGCAGGCCAACGTGTCCTGTCTCCTCCTGTGCTTCCGGCTAGGCTTAAAACACTTAATATACCTAAGATGATCAAATGACCAAGTTGCTTTGTATGATCATCCCGTCCTTATCATTACTTACCTCCTCAGTCTTTGTTATCCATAGATTTTATCTGCCAGGAGCAAGACATCTGAACACAACGCTGGGAGTTGAGACTCCCAACATCTAATCCTAGTTCTGATAATTACATGTTACGTAGCCTAGAGCAGCTACTTAAGTCTTCCTGCCAAGGTCTCCTAACCTGCAGAATGGTGGCAATAACGCTATTTTCCCAGCAGAGTTCAGAGCAAGCGAAAGTTTACAGCAATTGGAATTGAAGAACAGTATAAATAAATGCTAAATATATTTATTCCCATAAATAAATAATGAGTATCTAGGTTACTGCAGCATCTGATTTATGTTATTTGCATCACATGATCCAGTAAGTTCTTTGTAATAATAACATCAGGTCAGCTGAAGCAATTTTGTTTCACAAATTATTAGATACAAAAATGAACAGTAAAAACATTTGCTTGTAATGGCTGAGGAGAGAGCTGGAACCAAACTTACCCAGAAACGTAAAGATAAGAAACTACTTAAGAGAGATATAACTTAGAAGTGGTATAAAACAGTGCGCTTATCAACAATTTAGTTATTCACCTGGTAGAAATTAAAAAAAAAGGCAAACAAAACCGACTATTATGATTAAATAATTAAAGGTTCACTTGGTTCACCAGAAAGCTACTAGCTTGAGACAAAGAAAATTCTTCCTCAGTTAAAAATTCGATAATATAAATGTGTATTAAAAGAAACCCAAAATTCCCTCCCACAATCATTATCTTCAACAAAAGGCTGAACCAAGAAGCTGCATTTGCGATGGTTATGTTGCCCCTCTGCAGGAGTGAGCAACTCCAGCGAGAGCATATATTGGGGACCACACAGCAATGTTGTAGATGCTGACCACAAAATTAACATTCCTCTTAATCCACCAGAGCCAGCCATTTTTTCTCCGGTTGGATTTGATGCAAGATTTGACTTGATGATTTGAGGGTTGAGGATTCACTGACATTTACTTAGATTCTTCTTTCTTGTCCTTTTGTGGCCATCTGATACTTTAATTCAGAAACCTCCTTTCATATTTTCTAGAGGACTGTGTGGAAATGGCAGCTATACACTGAACATGGCAAAACCCACAGACAAAAGTGCTGTGAAAGACGCTGTAGTGAAAACAGAAACTTTTGTTTTAGTAGAGGTGAAGAAAGCAAGCTTTTCCTCTAGTGGCAACCATCTCAGAATAAAATCAGTACCTAAAGATAGCATCTTTAAAGGTTAGAAATTCCACAACTATAAACCCTCTTACTTTTGTTTTATAAACCTTTCGCAAAGCCAGGCAAAAAGGGAGACTGTAAACTGCAAGCTACAATTTCAAAATATTCTTTATTATTCCTTGCTTTTGGAAAAGTTTCTTTTTAGATCTGCACGGTCTCCACCACTGTATGAAGCCAGCTTTTTTGACTGTTTGGATGGTGGCTGTCAACTGAATGCCCTTCTTTCGAGCTCGAGGATCTCCATTAGCTGTATTAGTGTACTTCTTGACAAGGCAACTAGAGACAACCAAATCACATATCCCCCACCCACCCACACACTTGAGTATATCTGACATTTAATTCAGCAGAGAGCAGAGGCACACATGCACATAAGTCAATAGCTAGCAGTTTTTGCCACACGATCCAAGACACCATGCCCCCAGCAATTCTACTATCAGATGAGACTGACAGGCAATTACGTCAATAACAAGCAGGAAAAAAGCCTGTGACTAAGCCACGCAGTAAGAAGTTTACTTAAAACCTACCACCCTCTTCACGAGCAAATTCACTTCTTTGTCCAGCTACTGTATTTCATGATATTTCCAATAAAAATTAAAAGCCAGGGCTGAACGTCACATTTTTTTCTATGCATCGCATTAAATATACACTGCTGGTTTCAACGTGTCATTTTTGGCTGGATACAAAGAAATTTGACAGCAACAAGATGTGCAGAAAAACCAGAGGGGATAACTATCTAATAAATGAGTATTCAATTGCTAGTGCTTGCTATTAATTGTTTAAAATTAGAAACTATATAAAATGTTCTCATAAATAGCTGCTGGGTGAGGTAAGAAATGGTTTGTGAAGTGCCTAGCTAATTTTTAAATATATTTTTGGATCCAGAGTTTATGCTTTGTCTAGACTATTTTTGTCAAGGATCATAATCATAATAATAATGCTTTAAACATGTTTTGTACTCATAAGAAAAACTTCTCCAACAAAGCATGTCCCAAGCCAAGCATAATCATCACATTCCTCTGCACAGAACTTGACGCAGAGCAGCATAAACCATCTTGAGAAATGGCAGTGACGGAGGCCAGTGGAAACCACACACGAACAGCAAGGAGGACAGCAGTCACTGTAATCAAAGATGTATGAGCATTTTCATCCTAACCCAGTCGCTACCGGTTTCAAAATACCCAATGTTAGGTTAAAATTTTCCAGACATGGTTTCTTTCCTTTTTTTTTAGTTTTTTTTTTTTCTTTTTTTTTTTAAGAATAAACAAAAAACCACCCCTTTCTGTTGAGGAGACAGGGAGGAGAAGAATGATCAATACCTAATACTTACCAATACCAGTATCAATACCTACAAATAATTCGTATGTTTTCCCTTTTTAAGGGAAGTTTTCCTCAACATTCATATGCATGCGTTTTCCTCTTAAATAGCTTTAGGTCCCTCTAAACAGCACTAAGGAAGAGAAAGAACGTTTTTACCTTGTTTTTCAAACTTGGGGAACTCCCAGTGCTGTCTGCACTGAAGTCACCGCCCCAGCTAAGCCTTGGCTAATTATAGATCTATCAACCTCAGTTTTGGGGCCAATTTTTCAGCTAGCACAAAGCTCCCCGCTGCCACGTCTAGAAGTCAGTTCTCGAGCAGATAAGCCTAAAGCTATCTCAGACACGTCTACATCAGAGCCATAAAACCGCAATGTAGACATAGCCGGCAATAGAAAGAACATATGATTTGCATATCTCAGAATAGAAGTCTATGAGGAGGCATACTGCATGCTGTTACTGCTGAAAATCACTCTGTACAGCTAATTCAGCTGACATACTATCTTGTGAAAGTGGTAAAGTCAATGAGACAGGCCTTCCCCCACTCTCTACTCAAGACGTAATCACCGGAGTAGCCGGGTGTCTTTAATCTTGGCTAGAAAGGAAACGTGTGTTCCTGTTTGTCACATAGAATCAAAGGATTTTATTGTGCAGCCAAAAGGAAAAAAAACTCTCTTAGAGGGAAAAAACCCCCACCCTGCTAAAGAGAGAGAAGAGAAGAGAGAGAAACCCATAGTTGTTACTGGATGAACTGATAAATTCAAAGCAAAAAGGAGATCAAATTGGTATTAAGGGAGAGCTATGGAAAAGGCTATAAGCTAAAGAAGAGAGATTGAGCAACCAGAGGAAAATAAAAATCCCATGACAAATCTGAAACGAGATTTAGTGATATGGCAAAGCAAACAAAACGCCTATCTCAGTCCCCAAAGACTACATCACTGTGTACGCGTTGCAAAAATCATGCCAAGACATAGACAGCCCTCTGTTTCAGAGAAGGGTTACTTCTGGAGCCAGGCATGAGGATTGTACATGCCAACCCTTTCCTCCATAATGTACTTTCACAGCAAGACAGGCTTGGGAGGGTAGAACAGGGAAGAGTAAGAGAGTAACGAAACAATACTGAATGACCTTCTGAAGAATGCGACAGGTATCTCTCCTAGCCCTCCAAGGCCAAAATATGCAGTGCAGCAGGTGAGAGAGACCATAAAAAGAAATGACTTTAAATCTATCACTCTTGAGGGAAAGTAAAATGTGCGAGTACCCCTGCTTGAGAAAATAACTTTTTCTGTGACCAGGAGTTTTAGAAATGTCTCATATAAACACCTTGCTCAACAATAAAATTTGAAAAGTTTTCCTGCAAAACATGAGCGTCTTCAGGACTAAAATGTGGGGCACCTACACAGATGACTACATCCAGCCTCCAAATTTACCCAAAACACTTTGGCCATTTGGAAATCCTCCTACCTTCTTAGTTTAAAACCACCTTCCTCCGGGTACTCATTTTTCACCACATCTCTTATGCAAGCTCATTTGTTCCTTGTTTCCACAGCTTCCACACACATACACAGAGGCAAGAAAAAGACTAGAGGCATTTGAGATAGCAGCGTGCTAACTACAGGCCTCTTACCAGGTTCAAACAGATCATTGCTGCAGATTTATTAAACTTCAGTGATTAACATTTCATTTTATGCTCGATACATTTAAACACAGCCCTTCTTCCCCCAAGCCCAAAACACTCACTGTTCTGCCGAGAAAATGTTTCCTATTCACGTTCCTCTAAATGACAGTCTGGCTCAAGCCTTAGAGCACCGTTTTCCCTGCTCTCCACGCTTATCTAGTCAAGGTCTCCTTAAAACGCCTGTCCTCACAGATATAAATATAAGGAAAAACAAGCTTTCAGCCAGTCTGAAGCTAGAGAATCAGATTTCTTAGACTATTAGTCAACTTCATTAAGTGACTTCAAAAATAAAGGTCAACCTTTTAATTTAAATTTTTCCTGAGTAAGCATGTGTTTCTAAATTTACCTTTTAAATAATAACATTAGAGAAATACGATAGGCAAGAGAGGTTGGGAGACAGAGCAACGGAAGTAGATACACGGTCATTAGGGAAATGGAAGAAAAGACGAAAGAAAGAGTCTGAAACAGTAAAATAAGCAGCTAAATAGCCTTATGTGTTTTCAGACTGGATGAACAGAAGCACAGATAAAATAGCCTATTAGACAGCTTCAAAACCAGTTAAGTGCATGTAGGACCTAAGTATTTTATGAGATCCACACAAAAAAAAGATGAGGAAGAAGAGAGATCTGCTGTAATCAGATCTAGCATGAAGAACTGTAACTGATAAAGAAGAAGATGTCTAAGTATACCTAAGCTTGAATGATTTAAGATACACGCTGCAGGGAAAATGTTACTGGATGCAGTTTTATCAGAGCATACTGACACAACCACCTCTTCCTGAGGCACAGGACTGAAGATATAATTTATGCATACAGCACCAAAATCCCGTTGAAATATATCAGCGTTACCATAAATTCTGGATATAACTCAATAGTAAGGTCATACATGCACATGTATTACACACGTGTAAATGTGTCTTTCAGAAAATCTTACAAATAAAATAGGGTACCGGTAGACCTGGCAGCTTCAGGAGCTACTCCTCACTTCAGAAGTGTGACAAACAAAATGTTTTATTCAAGCTCAACATTATTTATAACCTACAAAGACTTTCTTAGACACATATGGAATCACTGTTATAAGCCTACATGGATCTGACTAATCCATTTTCACAATTTTTACTTAACTTCTTTTTTTCCATTTGGGTGACTTCATTGAAAGACTCCTTTGTTAGACAAAGGCAGTAGGAATCCAATCAAGAGATTCTGTAAAGCTGAACTACAAGCAGCTGTGTAGAAAGATAAGACCCAGAAATATTTGAGGGGCAAGGAAACAACTTTATTATCAAGCAAGGTCTACTTTTGTAAACCCCTGATTTAGTCTTGTAAACATTTGTAAAGCTCCTGTAAAATCCAAGACAAGGCAGAGACACTTGAGCTGCTTTGCTATAATCAGATCTTCAAAAAAAAAAAAAAAAAGAAAAAAAGGCCCAAATCCTAACCCTGTGATAGGGGTGTGATAAAGGAGCAGTAGATTTAAGAGATTATATAGGATTTAATTTTCCAAATATATGCTGGAGGAGGCAATGCTTTGGGACATATTTAAAAAAAAAAATCAGAGCAGTAACACAACAGTGTCTTCTCAGGATAGAATTCACTATGCAAGAAGCACAAATGAGACTTTTGCTTCTCTGACCCAAAATATTGTAGGAAAGTGTGTACGTTTATTATTTCTGAGTACTTAAGATGAATATGGAAATCTTCTCTTTAGATAAGTAAAAAGATAAACTAGGCTATCCAACCGAAAAAAAACCCAGTCACAATGAGAGTGAAACCATACCTTACCAGTCTGGTTTCTTTCTCTCCAAGTTGGGAGTAAATAAGGGGTTATTAAAATTTCTGTATATGTATGTTTTATTACTAAGCTTCTTGGAAATTTATCTTCAATATGATCATTTCCTATATTTCGTCATTTGCTTTCAAATGCTAATTCCTTTACAACCTCAGCGGAGTAGATAACACATCCTGCAATTCACCGATCATGAGCACTGGTAGGGTGAGAAAAATTCACAGAGGTCCAGCGGCGTCTGTGGTCCTGCTGCTCACACTGTTGGAACAGAAGATGAAGCCCAGTCCCATCTTGAACCCTGCTGCATGCCAAATTTGGACACACACAAAGTTATGGGGTTTACCTCTGGTGCAGGGGTTTCCTTCTGGGGAAGCCCCCTGTCATCCAAGTGTTTTGGACTATTTTGAAAGGCCTTGATCCACATCCTTAGACACACTTATTGTCAATTATAAATTGATAGAAAGCATGTCAAAATATACTGGTCTGGGATATGTATCTGGAGAAAATTCCTAACTCCATTCCTCTGCCTTCAGGTTTTTATTGGAAGGATCTCCCACTTGACCTGGTTCTCCCCCTTGGCTTGTTGCAAACACCCTCCAAAAAGCTCAGAGCAGAACTCAACCCTCTCCACATCCCATTCCCAAAAATCAATTCTAGCTGCCATTTGCTGCAGATTCTTGGGCTTTCCAAGGTCCTTCTGCAGCAACATGACTGGAATTTTGCACAGCAGTTTTCTAAATTAAAATCCACCAGAACTTTACACAAAGGCATAATAACTTTCTCAGATGTCTCTACAGGGTCGCAGGTAGCTGGCACTGCCCGGAACCCAGCCTTGTTAAAAAGGGGGAGAGAGAAAAACATGATGCTACTCTGTAACACTCCTGCTTGCAAAACACTGCCCAAAACACTGGCTTCCCTAATTAAATTATCTCATTAGCATGAAAAGCAAACAAAAGAAAACCAAATGCCAAAAGCTGCTATGTTAAAGGCCAGTTCGTGGAGGGTTTGTGCAGAAAGACTCAGGCAGCAGAGTCGGTGGTCAGCACCCCGACTCCCAGCACAGGGGCTGGCTGAGCATCAACTGGTGGCCGGGGTCCAAAGGTGCCCACCGGGGAGAGGTAGAGGAGGGAAGAGAGGGACACGACTAGATTTCTTCTGGGGACATGGGCCATCTTCTCGAAATGCATTAAGCGTGGCACCTGACATACCTAATCTTGCCTAAGACTTCATAGTTAATAAAGCAGAAATGTAGAATAAGCTACTGTCAGTGTTGCCAAATGTCACAAATTAAATCTCACCAAATTTAATTAACAGGATCTTGGCTCTTTTGAGGCTGGTTTCTTGGCCGGGGAGGGGGAGGGGGGAAGGAGGAGGGGACTAGGTCCTCAAATTACATTTGGACAAGGCAGAAGAAATTTCCTTTGATTTACTGCCATTCTCAATTTTCCAGCCCTTGGGGAAGACTGATCAATCAGTCAAAACTATTAGAGGAGAAAGCTCTCTGCCAAGGAAAGGGTTAAATGCAGCATATTTTACAGCAAAAGCTCTCTGGATCACCTGTATTGCTGCAAAACTGTATAATAAAGAAACTGTATTTTGAATTTCCCTCTCAGAGGATATTTTTGGGTCATCCCACCCCTGTCATTGTTCACATCTAAAAGCTTCAGCTAGCACCAGGAGAAGTAGTAAATTTTCTCTTCCAGGACTGATGCCCTCTGACCACACAGAGTTTTCTGACATTTTGTTAAAAGGAGACATATATCACTCCCCCAAATCAAGACGACATGTACACTTACAGCATGAAACAGTCACTAAGTATGTGGTATATAGAAAGAGCTTATTAGATGCAAAATGCCTCAGAAAAAACAAGAAACACTAAATCTACTGAACATTAGACTAGCACAGTCCATATCAACATGCATCCAAGCACCTTTGAGGTTTTAACATGATTCGCTTCACGCTGTTGTCTGAGATAGGAAAGTGCAGTTATCCCAATTCTGCAATAAGAAACTGAATTTCCAGAGACTATGCAAGATCCCTACACTGAGGGGAATAACTACAGTTTTTCCAGTTTCTGGTGCCCTAAATGCAGGACTGTTGCCAACCTCCACTCACAGATCCTCAAAAACTCACCTCGCTCTTTGTTTAAGGAGCCACATATATTCTTGTCGCACTTTTGGAGGTTGTGAAGGGCCTGGAGAGGGGAGTTTCTCTGCGTATTTCTATGAGACATTTGTTTGCTTCATGGCAACGGTACCATCAGTACCAGCACATCAGTACCAGGCGCCCCTTCTCCTGGCTGGAAATACTGGACTTCTAGCTCACCCGGCAGACACTTAGGGCTTTCAAATCTAAGCATTCTCTTCCTGGTGCATGTCACTGAAGTTGGCCAGAGCCCACGTTATCTGTCCATCTGCAGTCACAGCTCATCACCTCTGTGTGGCCTAACCATGCTTCATAAAATGGACTGATTTTATTTTCAGTTGGTTCAATAGAATAAGTACCACTTACATCCAGTTGCTATTTTTGTTTTGTTTTGAAAGGCAATGCTTCAAGAATTAGCGGGACAGTGCCACCATCCCAATGAATTAATACCACATGCAGTATCAAAGTTAACTGCTTCTCAGCTTGCTCCTGTGCCTCTTAAAAGCTATTCCTGTTATCACTTCTTCCACCATCCTCACTTAAAATTGCCACCAGCGACTCATGTTTATCTTTTCAACTGTTGGATAAGGACTGTTTGCTGAATGCAGTAAATCAGCAACCTACCTTTTCTAGGCCAGAGGTCTGAAGCTTTTAATTAGTTGCTTTAGAAATAACATGATCAAGTAAGAATCAGCTCATTTCTCAAAAGCATGAACCACTCACCATATCGCTCTCAAGATACATTAGGTGATGTAAAACCTTTAATAATTACAGAAAGAAATCAAATCATGTTTGGTAAGCACCTACTTAAATAATGGATTTAAGAATACCAACAATCTAGTTAAGAATACAACTTCATAAAACTCCTAGATTTGCAAGCACTGGCCAAAATGTCTGCATTTTATCCTGAATAGCAATCATTCATTTTCGTTCAACCAAAGCTATATGCAGTCTTGTAGCGAGATTCTTATATACATGCCAAATGCCTGTATAGCAAACATCTGGCCTCACTTCTGTTCCATGGATTTGCCAAAGCCTAAGTCCATCAGTTGTTTTTTTCTTGTGACTTTGTTTTTTTTTCCTCTTTGCTGTGCCTCAGGTTGTTTTTCTTAAAGTGAAATCATTAAAACAGGCAGAAAGAACGCAGGAAGAAGTAAGAAGAGCATCTGAGTAATCTTCCAGTGGGACTAATTTTACTAAGTATTTGTGCTACTGCTACCAGTCAATCACTACAAGTATTATTGAGAAACTAAAAAAAAAAAAAAATTAAACTGCATTTAGCAAAGAATATTGGCATAGGAAGAAGGAAAAACACATATGCTCTTCTGTAAACTAGAAGCTCAGTTTACTCAAATGTCCTCAATATCAATATAAAATGTAAACGTAAATGTAACGTAAAAAAAGTAACTTGCTGTTCCCTTATTTTGCATTCATTCTACATCCGTACTTCTCCGAGGCAACAGATCAGAATGGTGCATTGCTTTCCCCTCAGGCCAAGTGTAATAAACAGGCAGGTGTAATATAAGGCTGCGGTGTCTCAGCTCTCCTCCCAAACAATTGATCTTCCAGGCCTACGGTGTAATTCAGTCTTGGTAGCTCCCTTCACATGCCTCATTCCTGATCGGTCAATTATTTCTAATCAAGCAGAATTAAAGTGTTATTTTTGTGAGGGGGGATGATATTCACCAGTGACCGAAGTGAAACTAATAAACTAATTTCCCTTTACTGCCTTGGGCAAAACAGAAAAATTCAAGACTATGAAAGAAAGACTGCAGCTGTTTCATCAGTCTGTTGCCCAAACGCGCTTGCAATTTACTATCTTTAAATTCAATTTTTGTTCACAGGACAATTTTGGAAACAGAACACAACAAAAAGAAAACAGCAAAAAAGGAAGCAGCGAGGGTGTATGACTGCAAGACAGAGCTGTGCAGTGCAAGCTTCCCAAGAGGAGGGGAATAGCACTCTCCTGTTCTTTGAAACAGAGCGTATTCCTCCTGCCAGTAGCAAATTTATCCAGTAGATGTCAACACCAGCAAAAAATGTGTGTAAAGCCAACCTTAACAGCAACAGTACAACAACACTTCAATTTACAGGAGGGCATCAGAGAATAGTTTAGTATTTGGAAGCATCACATACTTATTCTCTATTGTCCCATCCCTGCATCTTCCAGTATGGATCCAGCCTGGCCCATCTGTCAATAAACATATGTGGAACAAAATAATTTCTTTTTTTGCTTTTAGAATAATTTTGTCTGGTTTGCTGGAAAATGGAAAAACTGCTCATGAGCATGTGATTACTTTCAGATTAGATCGGAAGAAATTTTTCAGAGGAGGAGCAGGGAGAAGGGTGAGCAAAACACTATGCGGTGCAAAGCGACTACTACAAGCAAAATCTTCATAGTTACCAAATATAATCTGAAGAGGTCTGTTCCCTTCTGACCTTTCGCTGCATGGTTAAGCAATGCAATGATTTCATGGATTTTGCTCTTTCCTCAAGAAGCTTCTCAGCCTACAACAGTGACCTGAGATTCCCACGCCGACCCCAGGTCAACAGATACTTGTTGTTCCTCTAAGGTTTTTTTCTTTTATGCAATACACCAAGGACAGTCTGTTGTAAGCCTTTTAGTGTTATTATCACTCAAAAGACTGAATTTGCTGACAAGTTTTAACCATGCAAAAAAACAAGGCCATTGCTGTTGACACGTTTAAATCTACTATTAAGATCTGACTGTTTGAACAGCTTGCGTGTAGAATCTGAAGTACAGATTTCTGTTTCCTTTTTGTTTATTTTTAGATAAACCTTGTGTTTCTACTCTGCAATGTTTGCGTTTGGCTGCTGAGCATGCAGTAATCGCATACATTATATGCATTGCTTAGAGACACTTTGTATCACAGCCCATCAGGTTTTTTTGGATAGATGAAAAGAGAAGGAATAACAGATCATTTTCCTGATTGATTAATCCTTCCTCACATTGCCATTTCCCCATAAACATGAGGAGGAAAACCAAAAGTATGTTGTGACATCTAATAGCGAGACATTGAAGCAAATTATTTTATCCCTGCTACAAAACTTACTAAGGAGTTTGTTTTCACACAGATCTAAAAAATGGCAAGGAGACATAAATGAATATATTACAGAGACTTATCACTTTGAGCAGAGTTATTCCTCACGTGTAAAACCTTACAGCTCTTAAGAGAAGCATACACCCTACGTAACAGCAACAATGTAGCTGCAGCTTATCTAATCAGTCTGGCCAGAAATTCGGGCTCTTTAAGAAAGCAAAAACAGTGGCCAAAAGCTGAGACTGTCAATTACCACCATTTTAAGCAATTCTTAGGCATCAACAGAAGCGGGCACGGGAAGATCAGGCAAAGGTACTGCGCTCCCAGTAAATAATCCTAACAGATGATGGCATGTGAGAGAATAAAGCCACAGCTCTAAACCCTGGGGAAAGGCATCGAATGCAAAACCTAGCCCTGTGTGCCGGGAGGCACCGGCAGCGCGCCCCGCTTTGGGAAGTCACGTCCTGCTCCACTGCTCTGGGTGCAGGCACATACTACCCAAGGCAGAGCCATAAATAGTTTGGAAATAAGACGCATATCTTATGAAGAACACCGGCGTTTCGCAGCCTTGTATGAGCAATTCTTTTAATTACCGTCAACATTTTCTCTGAACCCCCGTCTCAAAGAAGCAGTGGAAACTTTTGATTTGCCGTGACACCTTGATTGCCGTGTGGATGAGTCACTGCATCATTTCTGTTAGTCTTACGAATTTATAGATTTTTAAGGCCAAAAAGCACAGGAGGCTGTTACGATCGCTCTGCTCTGGCTCCGTGACCAGCACAGCCCTCCCGCCTCATCCAGCAACCCGCCTGTCTGACAGAAATAGGGACCAGGAAAGTCACACATAAAATTATAATACATGTCTAAGCTTGCCCATAAACACCTGAACAGTTCCCTCTCAAAAGAAAAAAAAAAAGTAAAATTATTGATTATTACAATGAACTAACATACTTTCCTCATCAACATCTTTTTTCCTAGCAGTTTATCCGCAGAGGGAGGCTGCAGGGCGGTGTCTGCAGGAGCCCGGGGCTGGCCCTGTGCCGCTCACAGCCGGATCCAGCCGGTTCCAGCCGGTTCCAGCGGTTCCATGGTGGCCCCACCACAGGGCACAGCTGAGCCCATCAGCCAAAGTGGCGCTGCCTCTGTGAAGCATTTCTGAGGAGGGGGAAGAGCACTGCACAGGCAGTGAGGGATGAGGAAAACAGTGTGAGAAACAGCCCTGCCGACATGGAGGTCAGAGAGGGAGGAGGGGGAGGAGGTGCTCCAGGCGCCGGAGCAGGGACTACCCTGCAGCCTGTGGAGAGGGACCACAGTGGAAGCAGATATCCACACCACAGCCCATGGAGGACTTCAAGGTCCTCTCCTCATGGAGGGGAGCCTGTGCTGGAGCAGGTTCCTGGCAGGAGCTGCGGCCCATGGAGGACCTGTGCTGGAGCAGGGAAGAAGCATGAGGAGGAGGGAGTGGCAGAGAGGAGCTGTTAGGGACTGACTGCGACCCCCATTCCCATCCTCCCATTGGGGAGGGGGGAGGTGGAAGAGTCGGGAATGGAGGAGTGAAGTTGAGCCTGGGAAGAGAGGGGGGCTCGGGGAAGTTGTTTTAACTTTTCTCTTTGTTTCTCACCATCCAACTCCATTTTAATTGGCAATAAACTAATTTTCCACGAGTTGAGTTTGTTTTGCCCATGACGGTACTTGGTAAGAGATCTCCCTGTCCTTATCTTGACCCATGAGCTTTTTCATCTTATTTTCTCCCCCTGCCCTGTTGAGGAGGGGGATTGAGAGAGCGGCTGGGTGGGGGTCTGGATGCTGGCCATGGCCAATCCACCACAGCGAGCAAAGACCTGCAGCAAAAAAGAACTAATTTTTTTTTTTTCCTTCTTCCAGAATCTCCCAAGGCAGTTCACACACTCATTCTCTGTACTAGTGGCGAGGAGGGACAGAAAGGACTGAATATTTCTGTATCTGCAATATTTTACTGTATTTATGAAAGACACCATGGGGAAGACCTCCTACATTATTACGAAGGCTGGGTTTTTGCTTTATTACTTGCTTTCAGGATGTGCTTTATTCCCAGTTTCTTACAAAATCTTGCTCCGTGCATTATATCATCGTATTTTTGCCTATCCACTTGTAAATAATTTCTAAGCTGACGTAAGTGTATGAGCTGCTTGGAATGATCTTCACAGATGGAGTGCTCTACCAATTGCTTTCCTGAATAAAGTACATATCCATTGTATTTCCTTGATCTTCTAGGTAAGTAATAACATCCACTGAGGATGGATTAGACATACAGTTCGAAATAATGCCTGTCTATAACTAGATGTCTTATTTCCCCGCATTCACATAATGGCCCCATTACATGCTTGATTACTGTGGCCAGGCTAAACAGAGCAATTTGTTTAGAAGTTTCCTTTCTTTTTTTTTGTATTAGCAGAAAAGTCCAACTTTGTCTATTTACTGAATCCTATGATTTTCCGAAGTTTATTTTCAATGGTCCCGAAGACTGCATCTGCTAATTCTTTAGAGACAGACTCTTCAGTGCATTTCATTCAAAATTCTTAATACACAATTTTGCAAGATGCCCTTTCTTCTCCCGCTTTGGTCTTCATTCCCAAAGTTACACTTTCTACCAAAATTTTCCTACACAAATTTATCCAGTTCCTCCTATTTTAACACAATGATAAGCATTTATGTGGCACTCTTTGTCTTCAAAGCATTTTACAAATATTAAATATTTAATGCTCATGGCATCCCTCTTACCCTCAACCCCATTTTACAGGTAGGGAAACAGACTCACAGGTTAAGTGATTTTGTTTCAAGTCACATCACAAGTTACTCACGGATGTGAGACCAGAATATATGAGCTCAGATTTTCAGTTCCGTACTCAAAAATAGACCAGCCTTGTTCTTTCACTGAAATAATAAAAATAGTAATGAAAAACCTTGCTCTTGTTCAAGGAGAATTTATCCATCTCTTTGGAGGTTCTGAATGCAACCCAAAAAACCACAGGAAAAGCACCCCAAAATGATCCAGGAGGGCAGCTACCAGCTTTGTAATCCATATCCTCCTTTTCCCGTGTTCTACAGGGAAACCCACAAACGTACATTATCGGAAAAGGGGACAACATGTTTTCAAGCATTTATATACAGCCACACACACACATATATATATACTCAACCGAGAACAGACACCTTCCAGCCAGACAAGAATTTGCAATTTAAAAACTGACGTACGTTTCAAAATGGCATCACTAAAGAGCTTTAGCATTTGATAAGAAGATTACAGTATATTCAATTGCACACAGCAAAAGCCTTTTAAAATAAAGTGCAGGAAGAGTGAAGCCAGGCATTTGCAACAAGATAACAAGAAGCTAATCGGCCAGCGGAAAAGGTGCGCTGTGCTGCAGAGAGCATTCAGGAGCCAGTCAGGTTTCGAAACTCAAATAATGAGTGGGGTTTTTTTTTAGCTTTAACATTTTTCATAATCCAAGCGGGAGGTCTAAACACAGCCTGTATGCAACATTAACTGTATTCCCCTTTAACAGGCTTCTATGGGAACAAATGCTCAGTGTCAGGCTGGTACTATACATCCATTTAATTGAGCTGAGAGAACTCTCCTGCCCCCGAAGAAAGCTCATCTCTTCTCTCCATGGATGCGACTATAGAGCTAGCAGATAGTATCTGGCCCTCACTCATTATGTATACAACCACCTAATTATCTCCCAGAGACTCCCCGTTTTGTAGAAGTTTCTTTTTGGAAACGTCATCCGTTGGCTGAATGGAAAGCCAAATTCAGCCCTAGATACGGTGACAGCGAGCGCCGTATCCACTGACAGCCGACACTGGAGCATCCCTTGCTGCGACACGCAGGAAGCGGCACAGGAGCCTGCAGTACCGCTCACAAGAGAGACGTGCTCCTGGTGTTACGCTCAGGTCTGTTTAAGATTTCTCCTGCAAAATGCACACGTGCGAGATCAACAGTACGAAAGCACACTCAGAATTTAAGAGAAACATGGTATGGGTAGGAGCCATAGATAAACAAAAAATGTATCTGCGTATTGCACTATTTCCTCCTCTGTGCCATTGGGTTCTTATTGCTTACGTTGCTCCCATGCCACCATATCCAAACACCCTTGATACCTGTTTAACTGTGACAAAATCTCCGGAGGTCAAGAACTGTTGTTATCCCTCCTCTCCAGCTGACGAACTGAGGACAGAGAGAAAATGGACGAAAGCTAGAAGAAGCCCTCAGGTAGGGAGAGCAGAGCTCAGACACTGTATCCAATTTAAACACATACAAAACCCCTCAAGGCTTATATACCTCAGAGTCTGCAGGAAACCACATTTTTGCTAATAAAGCTATTTAGGTGCCCAACGTCCTGCTGTTATATAAGCCAAAGGGAACATCATTTGGACATTTATCACTGCAGGAACATTGGAAATTCCCAAATGAGGCAACCACTGCCCAAATCCCGTGGTGTCATGTCACGAGCCCCTCCAACTCACACGGATGCTCTTAGTTGAGCGCCGAAGGGAGGTAATACAGTGTGACTTGTCCTGCCGAGGGATCTGGTTTCTAGCTTCGGCTCCCTATATAATTGAAGCACGGGGCATTAAAGAAATCTGCTGGGCTCAGAGGTTTCCATGCCAGGAGCTGGATGCCGATGTGCCCAGCATGGCTATGTTCAGCACAGCACTGGGCCTAGAGGTCTCTTTTAGGTGGTACTGATGCTTTTTTAACTCCAGCTTTAGACTGAAGGCAAGGAGTGGGTATAATCCTCTGCTCTCTTGGGATGTCCTGTGTGACTCTGGGCTCAGCTCAACAGAGCGCTGGAGCTCACTGGAGAGAGATAAGAAAAACAACCAAGGATGCACTGATTTAGCACCACGCCCCCACCGCTCTGCTAACAGAGCTTTTGGGCAGACTTAGCCAAACCCCGCATCTCAGCCAAAGCCCATGAGGCAGGACACTGGTGATTCTGCTGCCACCACTCTTTGGGACTGAAGCCACTGCAATTTAGCAAGCGTGCCAGTATCCTCCTCAGGCACTCACATGCTCAGCTACTGCACGAAGTACATGCTTCTGCCTTCCTGGTCAGATGGAGGCTTTTTTTTTTTGCCATTTCATTTTTAAGATTATAGGATTTACACAGATGCTGGTAAAATATTTTGTAGCACTGCCATAAAACAGCAGAGTGGAGGTAACACACGTATTATGAAAGCTATGTTATTATAATATGTAGCTTTTCTGTTACAAATTACATTGTACAGGTTACAGTAAAGTCTACACAAGTCATGTTGTGTCAGTAATGTGCATATGGAAGGAAAAAGAAACAACAATTTCCCTGTGGATTTTAATACACTTAGCAAAATGGCCAAGATTAAATTCCTTGGGGAGGGGGAGCCAAACCCTATTCATGAAGGCCCTGTGTTTTATTTAAATGAGAAATACAACTATGCAGTTGTCACAACTATGGAAATATCAGATAACACTGAATTAAAGCCCTTTTCAGGAATGTACAAAACACAGCTTGCTGTCCCTGTCTGTTTTTTAATCTTGAACCACTGGCTCTCTGAAGCAGCCAAGGAAACTTGACTATCTTATTCACTTGCCACACAGTTCAGAGGTCCCATGCCCATCCCTCCACCTTGCTACTATCAGAACTCGGGGCAGCTGAGGGCTCCTTGCCCTGGCAGCAGTGGGGTCTTGGGGTGATGGGAAAGGCTGGAGGGAAGCTCAGTGAAGGAGGTCCCGAGTTAGCCTGGAGGAGGATGGGGAGGGAGAAGGAGCAACAACAGACCACCTGCAGATGCAGCTTAAAGCTGGGACTCTGCGGCATGGAGGAAGCCCCCTTGCAGCCTTTCCCAGTTTTCTCCCCCAGTCTTGATCATTCTTTCAATCAATCTTTTTCCTCCATCCTTACCACATCCCCACTGTGTCTCATATTTCTACTCACCACCTCCCCTTCCACCATGGGCCCCTGTTCAGGTCCCTTTCCCCTATTGCTTCATGTCAAAGCAAGAATTCATCCAAGACCTTCCCCTGCCCCCAAACAAGACTGACCAAACAGGCGGTTTGTAAAACTTTGTTTTCTTTACTTGGCTACTCTTAGCTTTTTGACCTTTCTTTTTCCATCTTAAAATCCCTAAATGAAACAAGAGTGACCTGATGTACCAATAGTTTGGCAAGCTGACACCATTAAAAAGAAACAAAGGACTCGTATCCTATTCTCAGATGTAGAGAGGAGAAAACAGAGGTGAAGAAGCAGGTGGGAATTTAGTGGTGATAAAATGTAAGTGACAAACCTATAATTTATTAAGCTTCTAAGCATAGTTTTACCCAAAAACCAGGGCGAAAAAAAAGTTCCCTCCTAAATAAGGTATTTAGCAGAAACCTTTAAGAGAACCAACAACCCCTCTCTCTCCCAATTCAGCTATCTACTCCTCACCCCTCGCAGGAGACTTTATTTTTGGACAATTAATTTTATTAGCTTAGAAGGGAAAATTTCAGCGGCCAGCAGGAACACCTGCCAATCGACCAACCCTTTCTATTTGCGATGGAATTCATGGAGTTAAATCCCACAGTGCAGTTTGTTCCAGAAGCATCCCTGCCACATCCCAGTGCCTGGGTGCAAAAGTTGGGCCAAAACTGGTGATTACGATTTTGTAAGTAAAAACAAAGTATTGGCTCTCAACAGAATCGTTTTAAGGATGGCATACATTAATTTCTTCTTTTCTGCATTGCCTCTGCATACCTGCTGCTGGCAACACGACAACATATAAGCACTGAATGTTGTGCTTAGTAGCTTAAGAGCTCCAAGACAGATTTTCATTTTGCTCATTCTTCCTGGGCCAAAATGTGTTTTCCCAGAAAAAAATAAATCAATCCCCTCCTCCCAAATACACCCCGCTTCCCCCCTGCAGTCGTCTTCAAATTTCGAGAAGAATCGGAGTGGCACCACCCTCGGAGGAGGCAAAGGAGGGAACGCATCCTCGGGAGGTTTTTATTCTAGCCAGAGAGGCTCTCCCCGAGACAGCTTTTTGCCAACTCATGGCGAGTTTGGAAAATGAAGGCAAAAGCCTCCCATTTGACTGAATTCAATGGGAAGGCAGCGCGGCGCACGGAGCACCGGAGCAATTTGCTTTTGGCAGCCTATTTTGCTAAGTAGGTGGGCTGCATTCAGAGCCAATTAGAGGTTGACGTTTTCTTCCTTAGGTACAATGCCCTGCGACACGGCTCGGACTATTCTTCCCTCCCTGCGTCTGTGTTTACTGTGGCTGTTCATTTTTACTGTTGGCAAGAGGGATGTTTAATAAAGCAGGCCATTCCCTAGTTACAAACACGGTATATCATCGTTTGGTGTATGTACACATATGGTATGAAATAGAACGCTGTTAAAAGTCAAAGCAACTCCTGCCAGAAATTTTTGATGGCAGCGTTGTAAAAAGAGCGGTGGGGCGCGATGCAGTTCTCTGTTTTCCGATACCGGGGGAAAAGGGGACAGACAGCATGGTGGGTTTAGATCTGAAGTTAAAAGGGGCTCGTAAGAGTGAAGAAAAAGGAGCAATATCCAGATTTCAAAATTCCCCATTCCCAGTTCAAGGTCTAAGCTTTGTTTTGGCTTGTGCTGCTCTACAAATGGAGCCAAAGAGGTTCTTGATCCAGCTTTTTATTTCCTGCAGTGCTAAACTGCAGGAATGTTCACATCTAGGGTCTGCTTTAGTCCCGTCTCTAATTAAGGTAGTTTATTTTTTCATACATGCTACCTGAGACCTGCTGATGTTGCTTCAGGTCATGCAGCCATGCTTCAAAGTGCTTTCTAATATACCTAATAGTGCCACAGTCATATGTTCAGCTTATTACTGTTACAGCAGCAGTAGGGTCATGGTATTCTCTGCAAAATACTTCTGTAATGGAGTGGATTAATTTAATGAATGCCATTTACTGCAGCAGAAGTGACAATGATTTGATGTTTTGTTACAATTAAGACTCATTAGCCAGTGACTTTTTTCTTAGTTGTCTGACACCATAATAGATATAACACATATCAGATACAGAAGTTCTGAACTTCTTTCTAGTCATTTTTAATAAACATGAAGGAAGTGAGAATGAAGGTCTCAGCATTCAGCTGCTTAAAAGTGGCCTGCTTGAGGGATGTCACATACACCTCCCCGCACAAACTACGGGGAGAATGCAAAACTGCACGCAGCTTCTAGGAAATCACTGGATGATACCCCGCATTTAAGCTTTCGACCAAACAACTGAAGTTTAATCCAAGACATCCCATCACCTGGGTAAGACACAAAAAGGCTTTTGAGAAAGCAGGCAGAGCCAGGTCCTGATGCTTCGCTTTTAACAAGATCTCAGGGCTCCGCCAAGATGGGAATCCCTGCATCCGAGAACCTGCTGGTGGAGGGACCAGCGCGCCCTACCATGAGACTGATGGAAAACTCAAACCCTGTTTTAGTAACAATCCCCTTTCTCAGCCAGCCTTTGAATGCTGAGGAATGATCCCCACACTCTTCTACCAATGCAAAATCTTTTGTTCCTTAGAACACAACAACTCGTTTGCTTTTCACAAATCTTGAAGAGCAGTATGCTGAACACTCAGAAACCGAGACAAAATCCCCTACTAAATAAAAAATGCATTGCCAAGTAAAAACAGTATTGGTCAAACCAATGTCACTAGACTCCAGGTTAAGTTTTCAGACTACAAGTCAAAAGCCAAAATAACATTTTTGCGAATGCAGCATTCCCCAGCATTGTTGGGGACACAAGATCACGCTCGGCTGTGCAACCTGCAAACACATCTTACTCAGCAAAGAAGTGAAGCTTCCGAACTAATTTAATTGTCTAAATCAATAGCATTTAAAATCTGGATTGCACAAATGGTATATATATAAAAAACCCCAACACTCCACAAATATCCCCCCAAATCCTCAGACAGACCCACAAATGTGGGATTTCATTTAAAAAATAAACTTAGGTATTAATTGAAGAAAAAAAATTTCTTAAACGTACAAATTATAAACCATTCTTTTAACATTCAGCAATGATACTTTTAAAAAATGTTTTCTGAGTCACTGGTACCTTTTCTTTAATCAAAAAAGAAACCTAAAATTTTTAGGTTTTAGTTAAATCTAACTCATAATCTGGTCGCGCTAGGTGCTGTACAGAAAATCATTTCAGAATACAAGGTTGTGAGTGAAAATAATTCAGCAACAGCAAAACGAACACCCCCAAAAACAAGTGCAAAAGAAACATGAAAAGTGACTTGTTTGCCTTTGAAACCTAGAATAAGAAACCCCCCCAAAATATAAAACCAGGGAAATAAAGAAAAGATCAATACCATATCTTACGGTTCTTACGCAAATTCAGCATCATTCATTTGCGTTCCGCCTGGGATGGACACACATGCACTTGCCAAGACAGACATAAAACCACACTGTATTGTCAAAATTTCCAGCTGATGCTGCTGATGACTTCTTCTTGATCAACAGACCAAGCCATGGCAGTCTTAAGATGTAAGAAGAGACCAAAAAGTAGGAGAGAGGGAGGAGGTGACTCAGCAGGCAGGACTGGAAGCCCGAGACCCAGACGTTTGATGGCAAAAAACATCATGGGGGTTGTTCTTTGAAGCTTCCCCCACCCTTAGGCTTCTCCAGCTCTTCTGAGCACGTCTTTGGTAGGAAAGACTCTCCCTAAAACTACTTGTAGAACCTGGTATTTAGACACCACTGACTGCAGCCTGAAAATGAGGCATCCATGCGAATTCCCGATTCTCTCCCACCTATATGCAATCTCTGTTAACTCTCCCATGCAGATGCAAACCTGAGCAGTAATCTGCTAATGAACAGAATACAAAATCTGTTTTTCCCTTCTATTGTAGAGCGAGGACAAAAATCACACTCCTGCTCCCTTATCCCATGCCAGAAGAATTATAACCCCATGAAAATCACTTGAGTTAAAGATAAGCTGGGAGCTTCATCTTTATATTCTTTTTTATCAAATCCTTGAAACTGCTTCATGGGGTTTATTTTAATAGGTATTTCTACTAACAATAATAACCCCCCTTATCTGTACTACAGAAGAGAAAAAAAGCAGATTGCATCATAAATCTTAGTCATACCAGCTAATAATCTTCAAAATCATCCTTTTAACATGGATGGCACCTGTTAAGCCAAAGCACTTTTTTCCTGCCGGTTTAGGAATACGGTCTCGTCCCAGCTCCCATTATGAAAATGGAAGGTTTTCACCAAACTGCACTGGCAGCTGCAGGATCATAAAATCCTTCAAGGGTCTCTGAAGCCGAACTGTAAGCATGGCACCCCTCATGTATAATTAGGGAAAGGGGAATAAAATCTTAAAAATGCTACATTTAACCCCCCAGCCCCTCACTGCAGGGCTTTGTCCCTGGGTGTTTCTAATAAAAGAGTTTCAAGTGCCAGCTGCAATGTAATTTTGTTTATTAAAAGCAGAAGAGTTATGGCAATGATTATGTCAAACCTCAACTACAAAAAGGACCATGTATTTGCAATCTTTTTACATAAGGCACACTGATAAACATCATTTATTTCACAATTGCCTATGATATGCCATACAATGTACATTTATATACGTTTAAAGCGATTTTATTCCAAGAGATGCACATCTGATTTCAGTGGAGGGTATGTTTTCCAAGATGCATTAAGGTCTAACTAAATTTATTTTTTAAGAGAAGAAGTGGTGTAACTTATTACAACAATGCAAACTATTATTGTCATAACAATGTAAAGTACCCATGGATTTAATACTACAAATGCCCTATTCATCACAATCTCATTTGGCAATAGTGTCATTTCACAGTATTTTATTATACAAACATTTCTCCAAGAGCGATGCCATCTCACAGAAGAGGTGCAAAAACCAGGGCACTTTCACTCCAAAGTATCTGAATTGTAGTTCTTTATCAAGTTCTTTGAAAATAAATACTGTCACCCCACCAGCATTTCATTCTTCTTCCAAATATAGTAAGGATGCAAAACTTTCAGTTCTACGGCATGGAACCTAACACAAAACTAGAGTAAACTGCAATCTTGGCTGGACGGAGAAGTTGAGGCGGGGAGTGACCTACTCAAAGTCACAAACTATGTCACGAACAGAGGGAAAGGAAAGGTTTGAGATGCTGACGCAGGTCTGTGGTCCAAGCCACCGGGCCACACTGCTTCTCCAACTCTTAGATGGCTCTTAGACGGTACCAGCTGTGTTTACATTAGCTATTTCTAATTAATGGATTAGCAGAATAGACTAACATCAAATTCTTATCTGTAATGGGGTGACATTGTATATGCAGGTAGAGAGGTGATATGTGACATTATAAAAACTTTTTGATGGTTCTCTGTGAACTGACTTTCTCCCGTGCCACACCTTGAGATACCTGGTAAGATTCCAGAGTAGAGATTACAGGTAACACCCATCCATCCCCTTGGGAATTATCTCTGATGCTCAGCTACACCCTAACTACAAGTCACCCCAACCAATAAAAGAGTCTAAACAGCAGTTTGGGAGCAATTCTTTGGAGTAAGCAGGCGGGCGGTAACTTTCCATCGCCTATCTAACTTTCCGATGTAACAGAGAAGTCCGGTATCGCTCAGGCGTAAATCAAACCGTACCGTATGTCGTAACACTTATTTCAAATGATTCAAAAGCATTTTCCACCATCAGGGAGAAAAACTGGATCAAGACATATTGATAGCAAAGTGAATGCAAATACCTAAGTTTGAAAGCATAAACGCCCGTCTATCTTCTAAATGCACCTTTCCAAAATCCTGGGTTTTTAATAGTTTAGGGACTATGAACTATTAAACTGTATGTTCTTACCACCCTTCTTCCAGCCTTAAAAACTCCTTAAAAACACTGACACACGTGACATACATCTCACAGCTCGGACCATGCCACCCTCTCCTGCAAAACGCTCCAGAAGGTTGTAGCTCCCCAGTCTCGCCTTCGGGGACCCCGCACCCTTCGCCCCCGCCTAAGTGTCCACTTCTTCCCCTTCTCGCCGGCTGCTGTCGTCTTTGCTGCTCTCCTGCACTGCCCTTCTCCACGTTTCCCTCTTTCAAATCTGTCTGCGATCGCGGAGCCTAGCAATGTTAATCTGCCACTCATTTATCATATTTCAAGCTCAGATATACAAATCCGCTTCCCTTTGTCCGTCTGGATCATTGTGATTCCGTTTTATGGTCTCGATTCCTCTGTTTTGGTCCTTTGCTTATGGGCTGTTGTTTATTATTATTTGCCTATCTGGAAGTTAATCTCTCTGAAGCCGGAGTCCTTGCCGCTGCCTTCCTCCGTTCAGCATGAAGCCGGGTGCTCTGTCAGTGCTTGATAAACCATTTGTCATTCAGGCAGCGGATAATGCGGCTGCACACATGTCCATTTTAAGCAGCATATACTAAAGTACTGAGAATAAAAATGTTAAAATAGCACTGAAGGATTTATAAATCTATGTGAGGTTTTTTTTCCTCCAGGAGGAACACAGAAGGCAGGAGTTGCATTGCTGGGCCAGGCTTGAAGAGGTATTTAAAACTTGCAGATCCTTGCTATTTCAACAAGGGCTTCAGTGACCCTGGACTTCTGTAGAAACCCCGCTTTTGATTTCTCCAGCTGGACAACAATAATTAAAAAGACACATTAAAAGCCACGGTCTTCAATTCTCTTTCTCAGCTTTCTCATACATGCTATAAAGCTAACGCTTCTCCTTGTTGTCCAACCATTACTGGAGGTCGATTTAATGAAATGGTTGCAGAGGACAAGCGTTAAGGACTAAGCAGAACTACAACCGCTTCTCCCTCTAGGTCCTGGCAGCAGCGAGGGTGACAGCGGTAGCTACCTGCTGCTTAACTAAAAACGTCCCTTTGGTACAAATAATTCAGTTGTTCCCTATATTCTTCGGACTTTGCACTATGTGACATGTCACCGTCTGAAGAATTATTTTTACTTTCACACCATCTTATCTGCCGTCTGAGGTGGTCAGTATTTGTATGTTAAAATCTCACAACACAAGACTTCATAGAGAAGATTAAGTGCTCCTTGCTTTAATTGCTGCTGTGCAGGAGAATTATGGCTCCGTTCAGAGATTTCTGAGGTGCCAAAAAAGGGAACTTTCCAAAACACTTGCTGAAGACGTTCCTAGCAGCTCGGCCCCAGAGGAGCTGGAGCTGAACCATCCTCCCGCCTGGGCTGTCTGCAGCAGCCAGTCCAGCAAATGGGTTTTTAAGATACTTTTATGAACAAAACCAAACAAAAACCCCAAACCCAAACCAGAAGCAGCTAAAGCAAATGATGTGTTTTAAACCAGAGTTTTAACTTGAGTCGCCTGGTCTCTTTTTCATGGGCGCATTGGGATGGCTATGGGTAAATACTGCCATAAACTAGGATACAGCTGTAAAAAAGAGATTTCAGGAGGTTCGTGGTGAGCAGAGGCTGCACAAGACCTCCGAGGAGAAAGAAAATATCAAACCAACTGCATTCACGCATTATGAAGATCTCCTTGACATTATCACCTACAGGCAGAAACCTTCCCAAACCATTGGGAAAGCGCCGTGGGGTCTGGAAATCAGGGAGACGGCGCAAGCGCAGAGTAAGCAGGCATCTTATACTGGCCGCTTTCATTTCACTAAGCAAGAGGGGATTTCATCAAAACAAGATATGCAATACATTCAAGTAATTTTTTTTTATTTTTTTAATTACTTCTTGCCTTTGCTTTTTCCTTTTTTCTTGTGACAATCTGAGAAAAATGACAAGGAGGTCCAAGAGCATTTCTATGCGCTTCTAATACCTGCGGGAGTAAAACTGCAAATGTTTGAGACAGGTTTTTCAGTTAATACATTAGAACTGGTATAGGAAAAAAAATATTTTAAAATAAACAACCTCCCACGCTTATTCCTGCCGCACAAACTTATTTGGACATTCAGATTTCAAAACCAAATTGGTCACAATTTTTTTGTTTGGACAGTGGATTTTTGCTACCTCGATATAGGCTATATTTATTCTGAAATTAAGGCCATCTGTACACAAACTTGCACAACAATAATTAAACTCATTTTTTGAAGTCCAGTTTAATTACTTTGGTGACAATACTTGCATATCAGCTTTTAGTTTTATAACTAATTTAAAATGAAAAATTTACCTTTTAAAAAGTTCTTTCCTTAAAGTAATTTGCATTTACAACAGACATCCAGTTAGAGTGTCTAGTATGGATTAGCTATCTGCTTCTGCCATGGAAAGACTTTAAAAATATCTGCTTTAAACAAAAATACAACCTTCCCCAAAACCAATCTTACATGCCTTTTCACAGGATCATTAAATTATCCATTTTTACTTTGTATCTATGACACTCCCCTATATTACAAAATGCATCATGGGCACCCAGAGCTTTGGATGGCAAATGAAGAAGAAAAAATACAACGTATATCCCACTTTATCCTCCTTGCAGGTTTCACTGGACAACTGGACTATAAAAAACAATTTGATTAATTTCCTTTGAAATCTGAAGACAAATTCTAGTCATTTTTTGAAGTGAGCCTGGCAGTTTTCACAATAATCATTTGTTTTTTCCTAGTAAAAGCTATAGGAGGTTGTGGAAGAACAGTGTTAGATTTGGTCTGTGCAACGTGGATGCAGCTGTGGCTATAACAAGTCTACTTCTCTCTCTGTATCATATCAGGGTATCTCACAGTTCCTTCCCTAAGCGCATTACAAATGCTACCACTGCGCTTTGTCAATTATATGTATTTTGTCCGAATGTTCTAAAAGTGATACTGCTATTTCTGATCTGCTGAAAGTGTTTTTTAGTTTCTTCTCTTCAGAGTAATTTTATACTGATTTCTCAGTTAGTACTTGTGAAACCTAGGGCAGGAAAGGCTGGGGAACAGGTCTAATGTATGCACATCAATTTTTAAATAGCTTTTTTATGTTCCCTGGGATGAAAATGCATGCAGCTTGGCTCATTTAGGAAAGTCACAACATCCCACAAAGCCTCCTTCCCCATCGCAGATACAGCTATGTCACTCGGGCTGTCTCACTGGAAATCTCAAACCTTATCAAGGTCAAGTGCTGCAAGGAGGAAGCCTGGTGACCTCTTCAGACGGCTGCTACAGGGATTATTTTCCTGGACTGTTTGCCCTCTCCCTTCTCCATTGCATCAGTGTGTGCATCTTTGCTCTCCGTGCCCTTTCAGACTGCCATCCCTTCCGCGCTCCTGGCACGCTGACTCCCACCTTTGATCAGCAATGTCAGCCCTCACCATCTCAGCACAACGCTCCAACACCACTCATCTGTAGCCGACGCTCCCTGTAAATATTCGCAGAACAGCTTGTAAGAGGGGAGAACAAAGCAAATCTCTCCCTTCTTTCAAAATATTTGGCACCATGCATAGAAGGTGCAACCGTTTGACAGGGTGTGCTCTGACTCCTGCTTATCCCTCCGAATAATTGCCTTGCTGTGTTTCATCTCACGCGCCACCCTTTGCCACCATCTAGCCCATCTTTCCCACGTTACGCTTTGCACGCAGGATACTTGGAGTGAGTCCGAACGCTGGTTTTACTCTGTGTGCACACACCACCTCATAAAGAGATCTTAGTCTGTGACCCTGGCTGGGGGGTTTTGCTGTAGGATTAAGTAAAGAAAAAAACCAGTCAATTATTCAATCGTTTACTACTAATAAAAAAATGTTAAACAAGAGCAGGTGATACCTTTCTCTGACCCTTTTGCACAACACCATTACCTTTTTCTCCAGACTCAGCGTCCATTTCGGCAGTCAGAATTTTGGCTACTCCAATTCCATCAGCAGCTGATTGAATACAGGGCTTTCCGCTGCTCGCCTAAATTTAACTTCGTGCTGTTCCACGGCATTAAGCAGCTGTCTTATTCTACCTCAGGAGTCCCTGTGTGTCTGTTGTGGATGGAGAGACTCATCTACAGAGTTTCCAAAACGTGCTGGGATCTCCCCCGAAAAAAGAGAACAAAGAGGAGCCGGAGAGCTCGGGAGCTGGTGGACCACAGTGCCGCCCACCACAGCTCTCCTTGGGGTTACATGGGAAGGTAAGAGATTTGGGATCATAGAATCATAGAATCATAGAATCATTAAGGTTGGAAAAGACCTCTAAGATCATCGAGTCCAACCGTCAAGCCAACACACCATGCCCACTACACCATGTCCCTAAGCGCCTCATCTACACGTCTTTTAAATACTTCCAGGGATGGTGACTCCACCACTTCCCTGGGCAGCCTGTTCCAAGGCCTGACCACTCTTTCAGTAAAGAAATTTCTCCTAATGTCCAATCTAAACCTCCCTTGGCGCAACTTGAGGCCATTTCCTCTCCTGCTATTGCTTGTTACTTGGGAGAAGAGACCAGCACCCACCTCGCTACAACCTCCTTTCAGGTAGTTGTAGAGCGCGATGAGGTCTCCCCTCAGCCTCCTCTTCTCCAGACTGAACAGTCCCAGTTCCCTCAGCCGCTCCTCATCAGACTTGTGCTCCAGGCCCTTCACCAGCTTCGTTGCCCTTCTCTGGACACGGTCCAGCACCTCCATGTCCTTCTTGTAGTGAGGGACCCAAAACTGAACACAGGATTCGAGGTGCGGCCTCACCAGTGCCGAGTACAGGGGCACGATCACCTCCCTGCTCCTGCTGGCCACACTATTTCTGATACAGGCCAGGATGACGTTGGCCTTCTTGGCCACCTGGGCACACTGCCGGCTCATGTTCAGCCGGCTGTCAACCAGCACCCCCAGGTCCTTTTCCTCTGGGCAGCTTTCCAGCCACTCTTCCCCAAGCCTGTAGCGTTGCCTGGGGTTGTTGTGGCCGAAGTGCAGGACCCGGCACTTGGCCTTGTTGAACCTCATACAGTTGGCCTCAGCCCATCGATCCAGCCTGTAAATGCGACATCACGGGCCTCAGAGGGGTAAGCTCAGCTTTGGGTGAGAAGATGAAGAGTTGGCATGATACTGTGTATGGCTATGTACGAAGTCAACCCCAGCGTCAGCAGCTCTTACCAGAACCGAAACTCAAAGGCGACTACAACCGCTGGCTTCTTCAACAAAAACTTTTATCCTGTTGTAAAAATATACATGTGTGTTCACCTCTGTACTGCCAACCAATGGCAGCAAATCCACCTACACCACAGTTTTATCCAAACAACACCGAGGTCTTGACTTTTTTCATGTTAAACAGCCATCTCATAAGGAAGAATAGCTGCCAGCCAACATATACCACAGCACTGAGCAGCCCTTAGGCCAGCATCGTCCTACCTCCAGCATGCCAGGTTAAAGCGAAGGAAAATAAGGATTAAACCTATAAAACATTCCGAAGTACAATGACTATGTGCTATGTGTTGAATTCAGGTCTGTCATGTTTGGTTTTCTCCTGTACAAAAACAACGCCTCAGCGATACGCTCCAAAGCAGACCCAAACTCCCATCACTTCTGAGGCTTCCTATAGCTTATTTGATGTCCTGCTTCAAGGTGAATAACTGCAAATCAGAAATAACTTATTCCACTGTTAAGTGCTGAAAGTATCTAAGTGTTGTACGCTTCTCGTCTAAGCAAAGATGGTATAGTTCCTGTCTTCAAAATAAAGTCAAAAATTTGCTCATGCTCCACAAAGTGGAGCAGAAACTCACACAAAGCAAATGGAAGTTTCTCTGTCTCAGGACCATACTGTGGCATCCAAAACAAACTCAGATTTACTAAATACATGTAATATTAAGTTCTTCTCTTTAAAATACTCTGGGATGTGTACACACAGATTATTAAAAGTAAGCATGTTTCTAGGATAACTACTGACTAGATGTTTTATTTCTGCATTTCACTCTGCTTGGAAAGTACACTAGTCTGCTCCAATTCTATTCATAAGTGGTTTCAGTTTCTGTCTTTTATGCAATGGCACAGCTCTACAGTCATTAATTTTTTTAATATTTAATGTAGCTGAAGTGCCATAATATGGAAGAGGTTTCCAAACTGAAACAACAATTGTAAATATTTTCCTAAAGGAAACTGGAGAAGAGCTCTCCCTCAATCACAGAAGGCATTTCTTCAGTATGTGGAAAAACTGTTGAAGTCCAAACAAAATATCTTCCATTGGGTCAATTTTTCCATTTTGCTAAAAATTTGTTTTTAAAGCATGAGTGGGAAGAGGAACTTTTAGTGATTAAACCTAAATTTGGAGGCCTAAATACTGAACAACGCTGTTTCAATACGGCAGCGTAGACATTGTTTCCCTCCCCCGCTGAACGAAGGAAGCCTCTGCTGGTTACACGTGAAGGCATCGCTACGGAGTGAGAAAAGTAGAGTTTCTCCAGCCACAGCTTACACTATTTGTGAAGAAGAGGAGGATCATTGCAATTCCTGATGCATTCCGCAGACGCTGGGAGGGAATTACGCCAAAGACCACAGCATCTTTTGCAGGAACTGAACTCCATACGTCTGGATGTAGAAAAGCTTGAATTGCTGCCACATCATTGGAACGACCTTTGACACGTGGCAGTAGCTGTTAAACTCCAAATCCTTTATTTGATTAAGCCTTAAGAGTCACAGAATCACACACAACACAGAACTGCTGAGGCTGGAAGGCACCTCTGGAGATAGTTTAGTCCAACCCTGCTGCTCAGAGCCAGGTCACCTACAGCAGGTTGCCCAGGGCCATATCCAGGCAGGTTTTGAGTATCTCCAAGGATGGAGACTCCACAACTGCTTTGAGTAACCTGTTCCAGCCTTTGACTCTCCTCACAGTAAAAAAGTTTTCTTTTATGTTTAGATGGAATTTCTCACATTTCAGTTTGTGCCCATTGCCTCTTGTCCTGTCAGTGAGCGTCACAGAGAGGAGTTTGACTCTGTCCTCCTTACCTCCCCTGTCAGATATTTAACCACCTTGCTAAGATCCCTCCTGAGCCTTCTCTTCTCCAGGCTGAACAGTCCCAGATCTCTCAAGTCTCTCCTCATTCAAGAGATGCTCCAGTCCCTTAACAATTTCACTGGACTCGCTCCAGTAGGTCCACATCTCCCTTGTACTGGGGAGCTGAGAACTGGACCCAGCACCTCAGACGGGTCTCACCAGGGCTGAGTAGAGGGGAAGGATCGACCTGCTGGCAATGCTCTTCCCAATGCAGCCCAGGAGGCTGTCGGCAGCCTTTGCCACAAAGGCAGGCTGCTGGCACGTGGTCAGCTTGTTGTCCACCAGACGCCCAGGTCATTCTCTGCAGAGCTGCCTTCCAGATGGTCAGCCCCAGCCTGTATGGGTGTGTGGAGTTATTTCTCCCCCTGGGGCACACCACTAGTTTTCAGCCCACCTCACCGTCCATTCATCTAGCCCGTACTTCATCAGCCTGTCTTTGAGGATGCCAAAACCATGCCCAGAACCGTAACAACACTTGGGTGGTTGCAGGACAGTGCTTAAGCCCGGGTCCTGGCGTTGTTCAGTTTACTGTAAGGATGTAGCCCCTGATGGGCAGACATGGATCTGCTGTACCTCCCAGTGGAAATCATCCAAATTTAACATTTCACTGGCCAAAAGCAAGCTGCCAGTAATGTGGACCTGAAATTAGAATTAGAAAGTTTCCTTTATGTTGAGTAGATACGAACAGCTGAGATTGGCTGCACTGCTCTCCAACATGAAGGGCTGATTCAGTTGCCTAAACACAGGCATTTAGCACCATTTGAGACCCAGGGTACACGAGAGATCTTCACAGAGTCAGCAAGGCAAATATGACAAGAGACCTCCTGGAAACCCATACCCATCTGGCACGGCAAGCTGGAGGCACGACGGGAGACCCTGAGGCATCTTAAATGGCACTGGATGCCTGTGTTGAGCCAACTGAATTGAGACCCAAGCATTCAGATTCAGGAACTTTATTCATTTACTTATTTCAAATGCTCTTATGCTTATAATATCGACAGGTGACATTTTCAAGTTCCACTCCATCACCACATGGCTACGAACCAATAATCCCAGCTTTCACCAATACATTTTTAGCACCAAGTCACAGGAATCCAGGAGAGTGAACAACAGCAACAACAAATACACCAAACACTGAGACTCGGTTAAGCATCCTGAGCCGGGTCCTCCAACACATTCTGCTTAAACATGTTGACTAAAGTTTATCACCGCTATATTTCCCTTTAATCAGCTTTCTGCAGATTGCCTTTTCAGCAAACGCCGCGGGCTACCGGCAGGCCCAGCAGCCCATACTGCGACTATCTGTGACTTGTGATTTTTTCACTCATTCCCTTCAGGAGCAAACGTCACGGAAACCTGTAACACGATTAGTGTGCTACGCGCCGGGCAAGTAATATTTATAAGCTTCATGACCTCACCTTCAAGGTAATGCACATCTCTACATTTAGAAACCATGGGTCTACCTTTCTTTTTGTTTCTGCATTTTTAAGTCAAAACAATTTCTCTGATCTAATAGATAATATGGTTGTGCAAAAAAGAAGTCGCACAAGAGAGGTGAGAGGGCAGAGGAGGAGGGAGAACAGGCTGTAAACTGCAAGACAGGAGCTGCAGGAACCTCTGAAACTGGGACTTCCCTAGAGAAAATGCAATGCAGAATTACACCTTAAATAATTTTGCAGGGCTTAGTTAGAGACATATCTTATCTGAGTTTGATTTAGAAAGCAGGCTTCTTATGGAAGGGCTATGCCTCCCTCTAAAACGCACACTAAATGCGTTGCTCCCAAATTATAGTATTTGCTTCTCAGCTGGGTGAAAAGACTTTTTTTTACTATGCTCCTGCCTGGAGATATTTTTCCCTCCCCCCCGTGCTTTCTTTTTAATGTAAACATTACTTGAAATTATTGCAGTACAGATGAAGAACTATTAACTAAAACCGAGGAAGATTTATTGCATCAGACAGTACTGCCGCAACAGATCAAATTGCAAGAAGGATACAGAGCACGATGTGCTGCAATTAGCTGCTTAATGCCTCTTAGATCACAGCCCTATATGTTTCATAGGCATCACGGTGGTTTTGCAACCACCATGATTTGGTTGCTTGCCTGCGTTTCAGCTATACCTGTAACATAAGATCACGATTTTTGAAGAGGAGTCAGATAAAAACACAGTCTTGCAAGAAAATGTATCCCAGCTGATACTGGAGGGTTTTTTTGTGCTTGTGTTAACTCTTACACTTCGAGTTCGATGGCATTAGCAGTGGAGCCCACGGTTTCATTACCTGGGGTTTCTCAGCAGCGTTATCCCCCCCTGTGCTGCAGAGAGCTAAGAAAAATTCGCTTTGAGCTCAAGTGACAGATGCTCCTTGTCCAAAAGCATGGGGCTTTGGAGTTGTAGCCCTACTGCTGCTGTGGATTTGCAAATAGCTCTGTGCGCAGGTAATGAGAACTCGGATGGCACAGGTTGGCGACATTTTTTACTACGATGTTTCTGCAAAACTACTGCAAGATCTATCAAGAGGTTTTAAGCAGCTCCAATGCCTGCAAACACACAGCAGTGCTGGCACACGGAAACAGTCCTCTCTTGGCAAAAGGCAGAAAGCACCTCACCGTGAGGAACGCTGTCCTACCTCAGTGAGATCTGTGCACAAAACCTCAGAAACAATCATCAAACTCCATCTACACAGAGCAGGCAGGACAAAACAAAAAACCCCAAATTAGGTATCTATTAATCAACCGAACAGGAATTCAGATGATGCAAATTTCTGATTACATCTCATGTACAGAAGCAATAAGCCACATGAAAAAAAATCAATTTCCAAGATTAATAAAAGGATCAATTCAGGTCATTAGCAGCAGTTACTTCTTTAAGACAGATACTAGGAACTGAACTGAGACCAAACTCATTACCCAAATGGTTGCCTATCAACCATGAAATGGCAACAGCCTATTGTTGATTCAGTTCAGATCTGGGGCTAATGATTTGGGGGTAAGGAGTTATCAATCTCATGATGAGTTCATTGAGCCATTCTTTGACAGTCATATGTGTGGGGGAAAAACAACCTATTTCTGTTTCTAATAAAAAACAATGGAAGACATTTTCTACAGCTGATTTGTTATCTGCCCTTTTTTCCCCGACTAACGCCAAGTGCCGGGAAGCCAGGACCTGTTTCCAACCTGTGTGCTCACATACTTACTGCGGTTACAACTCTGAAGCTCCTTTTCCAAGTGTAAGAAAATGTCTGCACATATGCGTGGCAAAGAGTTATTAATTCTTCACAGCTTCAGCTTCGCTATTTTAAAGCTCACACCAGCTTCAAGCTTGGGCATGCTGATGGCAAATGAGAGTTACATTTCTAATTATCTTCTTCCTTACCAAAATAAATAAAATTTACAGATTCAGGGCTATGTATGCACAAAAAAGATACTGCTATTAAGAGACAGGAAGGCTGTGCTAGAACACCCCTAGGCAAACGAAACAATTCCTTTCTCACCCCCCTCTCCTCCTTCCAAAGCCCTTCCCATTTATAGCCTGTCACTTACAGACACACTTCCAGCATTTAAAAATACTCCCCGTGTTTGTGGAACCATTTTCCAGAACAAAACGTTATCATTCATCAGGAGCAGAGCTGTTTGCAGTGTGAACAATTCGCTTTCGTTAAGTACCATATGGCCGCCCCTAGGAAAATGCCAACATGTTTCAACTCTACAGCTGGGCCACGGTTCCTTTATTCATCGTGCAGATGGTTGTAATTGACACCACTACTAAAACAGGTCTCGAGCACTTCTGTAGGATCATTAGAGTAATTAGTTATTAAATACAGTTACCATTTTTAGAAAGAAGGTTTTAAGGCTTGGCATGTAAAATGCAATATTTTGCTATAATGCAATAGACAGGCTAAATGTTACGGGGAGGGGTAAAGCCTATGTGATCCTTCTTAGTATTTTATCGGAGAGGCTATGGAAATTGCTAGAGCAAAGCGAAGCACACAAAATTATTTGCTAAGGAAATCAGCTGAAACCAGGAGTATTCTTAAATAACTCCTAGCGCAACTGCATACTAAAACTTCTGTGGAAAACAAATCCAACATTCCAGGGGGGGGAAGTCAAAGTTCACCTATCACTAAATTTCAAGACTGAATCCAACCTTAAATGTGGACATTTTTGTTAAGTACAGAAAAGATTGATTCCGTATTCTTGATACTCTGATGCACATATTTTCAGAATTAAAATCTGAACGCACAGTTTATTTTAATGGAGCTGCAGGGTCAAATTAATACATACTATTGCAGGGGTCCTGCTCAGCTCCATGAATTTCAGGTAACATATAGTAGGGTTGCAACCTGGGCTGTGTAGAAAGACAAGATTGGCTGAAGCACCTTTTACTCATAGACCAGCAAAGAAAACCCCTCGTAATAAAAACACCATTTGCCTTTGAATAAAAGGTTTGGGTAAAGCCTTACGATAAAGCTCAGCGTGAAATGCCACCATTAGAGTAACAAGGTCACATCTAAAAACTCAGAACTCCAGCAAGGAGATGTTCAGCCTTAACAAGCAGAATTATACATGGCTTCTGAGTGCTGGGCTTCAGAGATGAGAGGAGTCAGAATAAGCATGCTAGGGTAGCAAAACCATTACTGGAAATTGTAGTAGCTTCTATTCCAACAAAAACTCAAGTTTTTCATTACAAATCAAGTGCTTGGTGTTCCAGATTCTATTTTAAATATTCATTGCAGGTGTGAATCGGGTAAGGATCATCAGACATAAAACAATATTTTCTTTGATGGTTGATGAAAATAATCTAGAATTGAGGTACCCAACAGTAGTCTACAAGAGATACTGAAAAACAACATTGACGAATAATGGTATAAACCTCCTCTGAATAGAATTGGGTTAGAAATCAGAAAATGACTTCTAACCGCGAGAAAGGAGAAGAGAGGAATAGCTTTCCAACAGCGGTTTTAAGCTAAAGGGTTTCACAAGGGAGCACGGCAAGTTTACGACACAGCCGTATCTCTCAGCTGGACTCGGAGACTTAGGAGCTCTCCTTGGGTTGCATGTTCCCTTGCATGTCACTTTTCAAATTAGATTCAGTTAAAATACATTACATACAACTTTAATAATGAATATCACAAAGCCTAATATAGCACAGCAGACATTAAAGCCATTTACAAAGAAAAATAGATGCCATTAAAGTGAAGTTATTTATCTCAGGTGGCTGCTGTTGTGTGCTTACAGCTGAATCGGTTTTTATGACTCTTTTTCAGATGAGCTGTCGAGCAGAGATCTACGGTACGGTAAGGCTGACAGCAATTATCCCGGGAACAGCAGCACTAACCCCAGCTATCCTGGCCAAATTTCACTTCTGACGATAACCTTCTGCCCACCTTCGTTTCCCACAGAGTTTCAATTAGAGGTGGTGTTTCTGCGTGCCTCCCCTGCGGAGCCGCGCAGGGCGGCTGGGTGCTGCTCCAGGGACTGCCGCGCCGCTCCTCGATGGGAGCTCCGAGTCTCCCGTGTTATGCCGCTGAGCTAAACGAATACCACCTATACAATTTATACAGCTTGCGCAAATTTTTCTTAAAGTTATACATTCACTTATTAAAAATTGCTTATTTTTTGTCTTTTGCATAAAAAGGGCTTTTAAACATAGATTTTCAGCTTTGTATATTAAACTTTGTTAGCAAGTCTCAATTCCCCAAGCAGAAAATTATAGCAGGATTTTTAGCATAAACACGTATTTGTCACATGCAGGAGTTGAATTGCCTAATCTAAGAAGTATCAGTTCTGTGTATTCTACTATTTACTTGGAAGCTATTATGTGTTTTCCAAAGTTTCTAGCAACTTTCTGTCGAATAGATCTCAAGAGCTTATATGGTTATGATAATCAATATTAAACAGAGCTATCGTGGTAGGAGAATTCTAATATTCAAGCCACCCTTTCTTCCCTTAGAAGAGGCTAGGGAAATCAATACACCATCACCACGAAGGGGTTATCATAAATTACCAACCGAGCGTTAGATTTCTATGCAATGTCACAGTTATGAGGTTGAATAAAATCCTTCAGTATATAGGAAAAGCATAAAGAATCAGTAAAGCCAGTACTACGGTCTCTGTTTTAAAACAGAGAAATTAAATCAAAAAGTATTCACTAAGTAAAATCTGCAAATGCACAAAAAACTTGCCTTATAAATGACAGACTTAGAAACGCAATCTGTCTCACCGAGGAGAAGGTTAACAGGGGAGTTGATCGCCGTCTCTAAAGACAGCTCTTTAATCTATCAGAAAATTCAACGGGAAGACAAAACTAAAATTAAAACCAAGACAGAAATGGTTAATACACATTAAACACCGGTTGGTTTCATGTGGTAATTAATCACGGGGAAAAAAACCTAAGGATGGTGTGGATTTTTGATTGCTCAGAATTTGTAAACCAGACAAGTTAATGTCCTAAAAGATCTGCTATAGCTCAGACAGAAATTAAGGATTTGAGGCAGAGATTACCAGGAAAGTACATTAGACTTTCTAATCATTACGAAGTTGATTAGGTTTGTGCTTTGGGATTTGGATCAGACCCTCAAAAATAGATTGTGAGGCATTTTGTTGTTATTGGGGTTTTGGGGTTGGTTTTTCTTTTTGGTCTTTATTATTCCTATTGGGAACTTAATGCAGAAACTTGTTAAAATACTGCTTTCAAATCCTATTTCCCATTTCTAGTCTGAACTTTACTCACAATACATTTATAGTCATTTGCGTACCGCTAACGCAAACTTAATTCACACGGTGCAAAAATAGCTGAGGTAAAGAGACAAAGCGAGCCAGGTTGTAAGCTGGAATTTGAACAGTTTATTAAAGGATGGAGATCCACCAGCAGTGACCAGACGCAGCGACCCGAGAGCCCTTCCCAGCCCGGCATTCCCAGGCATTACAGCCTGAAAACTTCATGGTGATTTTCAATATCTCTCTGCTCTCTTAAATTTATGTCTACTCTATTAGACACAAAGCCGCCAGACGAATTCACCTCTGCATCTTCAGGTTGTTGAGGTACAACTGGCGATTAGACTACCTGCAGAACGGCACTCAGACCACGGAGGAGGAGATTAGCAGGGCAAGGGAAAAGATCGCGTCTCAAGCAAGCGAGTTAGTGCAGGAAACAATACGGAAGGAGCCCAAATTTAGACCCCTGTTACCTGAAGATGCAGGCTTAGTATTCCGACATTATTTATTTCAAATTCAAGGTCTAATCGACTCCCAGGCGATGCAACCTTCTTATTGATTGATGGAGCGAACAAGGCTTGAAATCAGCAGGGAAATGAAAGAGTTAACACAAAAAAAGCCAACTAAAAAAAAATATATATATAGTACCATTATGGCCCCTTTATAATGTCAGAAGGAAGTTGTTAGGCTGTCATTCCACAGATGTTCATCCACACATATACAAGAACACAAACAAATCTCATGGGATCCCTAACTTCATGTGTGGCATACATAAACGTTAAAATTCTTCCATCATCACACATTTCCCCTTCCTCCTGCTGCGATAACAACACGGGGAATAAAAGCACGCTACTTCCAAAAAAAGGATTAATCGAGCTCAGGGAACATGGACTAGCCTATGAAAAAGCACTGCCGTCCTGGAAATGCACAAGAAAAACTACGCTGAAATTGCAGGGGGAAAAAATACTAGCTTATATCGGGTATAGCAATTATTCTTAAATACTACAGGTCTGCAGATTCACATCTGTTCTGCTGGATTTTTCTTTGTCTTTAAAAGAAGAGAATAGCAACAATTTTACTATATAATTATCTTTTTCCCTTCAACAAATGTTGATTTTTTTTAATTACAGGTAAAAAGACAAAGCTCAACCATTTAGGCAAAATAGCTTAGAATTAATTTCCTATTTTAAAACACTAGCAAACAGTAATAAGCTTCTCTGCAAAAGTTTCCGGAGACTAACATCTCTTTGTCCTCGCTACGATACCGCAAAGATCATGAGAAAGAAAATGCTTCTCATTGTACTTAGGACCCAAGTGGTAGAATTAAGGAGAATTTCAGGAAAACTTTGGAAGCAGTTTTTGTACTTTTTAACGTAGGAAATTAGGGGGACAGTTGTAAATCGTATCTCCAAATTTGGCCATTTCATCAAGTTGTGTGGTTGCTCATGGGAGCAGACTGCAAGAGTAAGTCCTCAGATGGCTTCAGCTACTCTGTCGTAAAAAACACTACTTCTAGAGAGCAAAAGATGCTCTCGTCAGTGAAAGAAAAGCTGCAGCTGGGAAAAAAAGTTCCCTATAGGAAGGTTCAAAGAAAAGACTGTAACAACAGTTGACTGGAAAATGAGAAATGTATTTTGGTGAAGAAAAATCTCCATTGCCTGGGATGAAAAAGCAGCTGAACCCCAAACCTGGTTGCTTCTTCGGTTCACATACTCCCAGTGTGTTGCTCTATATCATTTTGATCTGGCACAAATTTTGCACTGCCTGTCCTTACGAGTTTATTAACTTCAAATCCTGTAGCAGTTGGGCTGTATGACTAATTGGGCTTAGAAACATAATTGGTGGCTGATCAAAATATAAAATATAAAGCAAAAAAAAAAGATAATTTCCTTTTTATAAGAAAACGTTTGGTTTGGGCTCAGTTTTAGTAAACACAGGTGCTCCTGGATAACTCCCACCCTTTCTCAGGTGGGTCCTTCCCAGTTTTCTCTTCCGGACGCATCTCTGCTCCATATAAAGCAGGGAGAAACAGCCAGCGGCACCACCGACGGCCCTAATCCTGAGGCAGTGAAGTCTCTCATTCAGCTCCGACCCTATAAATGCAGAAACACCTCATGGAAAGAGGAACAGCTTTACCGGCAGAGATTGGCAGAGGCTGTCTGGTGCTCGCAGTGCTCTGCCAAGAGGCGTGAAATCTCCCTTCACATCCCATCACAGACCCACACGGAGCAACCACCTCCGTCTGGCTGGGTTTTTTTTTTATGAATGGCACTGAAACTGCCTTTTTGTTAGAGATTTTGCTCAACCCAGCGGTGTCGATAGTATCCACACCAATTTCTAGAGGTGTAAGGCCAGGCAAGGAGGCATCGGTGTGCTCTGCAGCATGAAAGTCCCATTTGTAACCTCCCTCCTTGCAGCAGGAACGTAGAGATGGGAGCTCAGCTCGCCTCACGGCAGGTGGAAACGCTGAACATTCAACCAACCCAAAATCTCTAACAAAAGCTAATAGGGCCTGGAGAAACTCTGATGTGGGGCTGGTGATGTTGTCCAAGTTTTTGTCTAGGGGGAAGTTAATGGTCTTGTAGGTCAAGAGATAGAAGGACCACGTGAATTTTACTTAGCAGGAGGTTGGACTACCGAGGAGAAAATCCTTTTATAGCTTCTAATGCTGAGCTAGGCTTGAGCAACAACAGCGTTTCTTTTCATGTCTTGTGATAAAATGGACCTACTGGTCCATGTCAAACCTCCAAAATTAGTGAAAAGGAAAGAAAAAAAGAAAACCTGAAAAAGGGGATTAGAAACTGCAGTCCTTCTGCAATATTGCCTAAAGTTATTAGGAAGTTACAGTTGTAACTAATCGATGACTGTAAACAACTTTCTCCTTAATAAGAATAATGAGCTCAGGAGAGCTAAAAATAACGCCCAGATATTTTAAATCTGAATTTTCACTTTAAAAGGCCATTACTGAAAGTCAGCAACACATAGATCAGAGAAAAATCTTCACACGGTCTAACAACTTGATGAGTCTTTTAACGAATGACCAAATCCACTGTTCACTAGAAATGAAATCTTTCTCCTAATGTTTGGCTTTTCTTGAAGCAGAAGAAGAGACTGAAAATAACAATAATTTAAAAAAAAAAAAAAAGGCAGAGCAAAAAATTAGCTGGGAAACATGAGTAAGAGAAAAACTACTGGACAGTTCACTGCTTTTAATTCACAGTGAAGTATTTATAGATGCTAAGGGTCACTGGTAGTCTCACTAGTAAAAAACAGCAGCTGGTTGAAATTGTACCTCTAGAATTTCATTCATTTTACTGCTGACGAATAAACCCAGTGAATCAATGCCAATGTAATATAGTGTCTGCACAGAAATGTTTTTAAAAAAACCCAACAGTTTAAAAAAAAACAACTTCTGGGAATTACAAAGGGAAAACGCCATTAAGAGCAGATCTGACCCCATCCACATCACTTAGATTTGACTCCCTCTATATTTAAAGGCTTTCTGGTAGCCAGTTTTCTGCTTTGCAGTTGTGTTGTTTTTTTTAAAGCAGTCACAAAAATATATATTTCTGCCTATATTTTTTCTACAAGAATTAAACCATCAACGTTGCTGACCGTTCCCTCCCTGCTTACTCACTGGTATCTCCTTATAACCCGCGCTCATGACCTCACCGTCTCCCTCACACCCAAATTAGCAGCACAACGTTATCTGATAGGGAATCTCACGTTTCATTATTTAATAGGTTTGTGTTCATCACCCACTGCAGCCACTTGCAGTAAAGCCCCAGCAGCAGTGATACAGCCCCTTCTGGAAGCACTCAGCCTCTCACCAGTGAAAAAAACACCCTGTAACGTACATCTGAAGCACAAATATGTGAGTAAACAAGTAGCGAGACCAGCGGCTGCTATCACTGCCGGGCACATAGCTAAAGCACGTGAAGACGGTGGCTTAATACATACGGGATGCCTTACTCTGACGTTGATGCTCATGGGGTTTTCTAAAAATGACCTGCAGCTTAAAGCACTTGTTTTCAGATGCCGGAGAAAAATAACCAGTGCAGAGTCCCTCTCCAATGTAATTTTCTTGGTAGAGTTGGTTTTTTTAATATGTATGTGTATATGACACAAAGAAAACTAAAAATAAATAAAAATAGTTATTTATACAGCTTGAATCAGTTATTAAAAAGCAAAAATCTCCTTTGTGTGGCTGTATCACCACCTCTGTGAGAAGCAGCGGTGTGAGTCTGACCGCTGCTTAGATCCTCACTCAGCTCAGGGAAATCCGATCCAGCAATTTGGCATCGCCTGAGCCCATCACAGGAGGTTCTCCTCTGGAAGCAGCTTCCCTGCATCAAATCACAGTGCTTCATAGCAGGACAGCATCTATCTGTAAGATGCCAAGCAAATAGACACTTTTTTTTCCACAGGAAAAAAAAAAAAAAGATGTTTCTGTGAATAAACGGTATGTGAATAAAGGTCAGATTACAGATATGGTTTGCAGTCTTCAAGCTGTGAAGTCTCACAGAGCACTGAAAAGGGTTCCTGGGATGCCCAGACCAACCCATCCCATCCCATCCCATCCCATCCCATCCCACCCCATCCCTTCCCATCGGTTTGAGGCCGCCACACACGTGGCTTGGCAGGAGGCAGAGCGCTGCCGGAAAGCTTGGCACCAGGAAAACCTCCTGAGAAAGCGGCACAACAGGACGGTGCCGCACGTGCCCCAGCAGCTCTGACCTCTCTGCATCGCTCCCCAGTGGTGCGAGGAGCGACGATGCCCTGACTTTTGCTTTTATAGACATCAGCTTCTGGTAAAGTCTGGCATCACTTTTCCATCTTCTCACGCAAGCCACTTTTTAGGGGTGGAATTTTTTTTTCTTGCTTTGTTTTTATCCTGCCCTTCCCAGAGCTTATACCTAGAGATACGAATTCAAGGTCTGACTGCCCACAAACTCACGCTGGGATCTGCGCATGCAAGTAGGCACAAATAAACTGGTTTTACAGGTGCACAGCTGGACTGGTGCAGGGGGTAGACCTGTTGGCTCTGCACAATCTGGGCCATCCCTCTCGCCTTTCTGTTGGGTAAATCTGGCAGAGAGCAGGCAGGGAGCCACAACGGCGCTGCCAGGCTCCCCGTGGCTGCGGCACAGCAATCCTCCCCGTGCCACCAGGGAAGTGACAGTGGGAACAGCAATGGGCCACTCCATCCCGTACAGGCATCGGCTGCCCCACGGCACCCGCACCTCCTTTGCAGCCGTAAGCCCACTGCATCAACGGTGTCCTCTCTGCTGAGAGCGAGAACCAGTCCGGCTTGCGCCAAGCAAGCCCTGGGGCTTCCCTTCGCTCCTGTAACATCAGGCCCTGGGCACAGGCAAACAGCAGCGAGCTTAAAGGCCGCGCAGCTGCGCGATGGCCATACGGCAACCGGTCCCCACCGCAGAACAGGACGCAGGACCTGATGGGCGCAGAGAGAATCAGCGTCACGCTGCAGGTTGTTCCCTGGCTCGCAGGATTTTAGGCCACTAGACCATGCTGTGTCTGGTATTACTAAGCTGCTCCTGAGTTGGCTCGAGGTCAGAGGGTGCATGGGCTTCTCAGGCGTCCCGGTGGCAGGTGGCAACCTTTATGGAGCAAGCACCAGCTCTGCACCGCTAATACCCAGTGTAGGGTGTCCCAAAGCATCATGTAAACTAAGAGGCCAAGAGCAGAACCCTAAAAACCACTCTTGGGTAGCCAGGAGTGAGTTCCAAAACAGAGCCAGCGCTGAGCAATCATTACCTGGCCCAAATATTGCACCAGCTACTTTTTGAAAACATACATGTAAAATAAATAAAATTAACAGAATTCTCATTCCTTCCTTTTTCCCTCTCCCCTATAGAAAGAGAAGCCCCAGGTCAGAGACCAGCACTGCCCGCACAGCAGCCCTGAATGCAAGGCAATAGGCAATGGTATAGACACGTTTTTAAGAGAACGTACCATTTCTTTGGTCACATAGACCTGCTGAAGACACAGATTTGCTGCACAATAACTCAAATACACTTTATGACATTTTAGTGCGTGTGTTGGGGGTTTGCTGCTCGTGCTCCCCCCATGAGGTGTTGAGCTTGACTCCGTAATTTTACTTTAATAGCTTTATTGAGACACAAGAAAAAGAAAACCTGGGACCCTCTTTATATGTTCTCCCCCTGCGATGCAAGACAAAACCAACATGTTTCCTGTTACGAATTAGCCCCTCTTAAAATATAGCTGACTTGGCATGCTGGTTGTCATAGAATCACAGAACTGTTGGGTTGGAAGGGCCCTTTAAAGATCAGCTGGTCCAATCCCTCTGCCATGGGCACAGACATCTTTCACTAGATCAGCACGCTCAAAGCCCCGTCCAACCTGACTGTGAACACTTTCCTCATAGCAATGGTTCTGCACTAGATCTGATGCAGCTTTATGCGTATTAGATGGGATAGCAGATACAAACAAGATTATCTCTGATGAGGGTTAATCAAGAGTAAAAATTTCCCAATTGCAAGACGTCTCCTATCTTTTACTTAGAGAAGCAAAGTTCCAATGCAATTTTCATTTTCGTGCTTTTCAAACGCATCATCAGTTGCATCATGTTCTACAGCTGCCTCTGGACCGCGGGGCAGCTCACCGTGCCGCCGCGGGTCCCCAACGGGCATCCACCGTCAGGGTCCCTGTTCCTTCACATGGAAAACATGGCACACGAGGGATGGTGAACATGGTGCCAAGCCACTTCCAGGACAGGCACTGTATGTGAGAGAAATGGGAAATGCTACTAAATCTTACAAAATATATAGTGCCCAGGACAGCTCACCACCCATCTAAGCCATGTGTGTGGTGGTAGCAGACTGGGGACTGTCACTCATGGGACCTACCCTGACAGTGATACCACTCACCTAGAAGAAGTTGCTTCTGGTGAAAAGCAGGATTTTATAATTGGATTTCCCTTTGTACAACGCTTCCATTTATGGAAAAAAAAAATCAGGTATTTTCCATTTTGCAATTCTATTACATTCACAATTCTGCCATATGCACATTACTTATTTATTTGTTTATTTATTTACAAGGTGTAGCATGTGCTGGAAGCTCTCTGGCCTGCATCCATCCCCTGGAGAAACACCCATCACAGTCTCTGGTGTGCTTTTCCTGGCTACGGCTGAAAGGCTGTAATTCATCCCTACTTTTCTTGACCTTTCTGCCACTTTACTGCCTCTGATATTTTCCTTTCCCTTGCCTTGCTTCCCCTCCTAGGGCTGCTTTTTCAGCATCTTCTCAAAGAGAGAAGAGGAGCAGGGGAGGCTCTTCAGAGCCAGAATCCAGGGGGACCGGAGGGGACCAAGAACAGATCATGGGCAGTGTGGGTTTAATGCTTCCAAATGATCAGAGAAAGGATGTCTGTAGCCACGCAGATGGGGTAGGGGATGGCTCATGCGTATGCAACTCCCAGCCCGCGTGCACAGCAGCCAGGTGTGTGCTTCAACTTATGCTAAGGAGGACTTGAGCTCAAGGACTCTCATTTTTTATTTCCCACTGTGCCTAACCTCAGCAAGGCGAGTGCCGCCTTCTCATGTTTACAAGGGAAAAGAGACAACAGAAATACAAATGGCCACTTGTGGGATGCTTCAAAGCTACCAGACTCTGCTTTTATATGGAAAATACAGAAAAGAAGACAGGTGGGAAGAGGACAATAAGTGGAAGATAGCAAATTCAGGAGCAGGGAAAGAAAAGGAAAAAAAAGGTTGGGAGAAGGTGGTAGAGAGCAGAGCACGAACTACAGCTGAGCGAAATCCTCTCTGAATCCGTCACGGCAAGACCGTGAATTTGAGAGAGGTTGGAAGTGCAGGACTACATGCGACAAGAAAGTGAATGTGTTGGTAAAAGCAGCTACCAAGAACTTGAAAAGCAGGAAAGCAGTGGGGGATCTGCAGTTTGTGCCTCATGGCTTCACAGCAGCGGGGCAGTAGGAGAGGAAAAAGAGGAAAATTCCGGTTAAGGATGACCATGAAGGGGAAGTTATGTCAAGCAAAAAGGAGAAAAATAGACCAGGATGTTTAAGTCACAGAATATGCAGGAAAGAAACCTACAGCATGGAATAAAACATGATCAGAGAAGGAGATCAGAAAAGAAGGAGTGCTAAAACACCCAGGTCCAAGAAGTGGCTATTTTCAATCAAGAGAAAACTCGTTCAGGTTTGAAGGTCAGGTCAAGGCCAAAGAGTAAAACCAGAAGACATCAGGGAAGAAATGGCATAGCGAAATCAGCAGAAAGCCGGGAGGGAAAGTGCTGCAAATGGACAAAGCTACAAGAAAATGAGAGGGAAGAGGAACCAAGCGTGGTGCTGAGGAGGAGGAGAAATGGGATGCCGAAAGCAAGCGGCAGTAAGAGCTTCTGAACAGAGCAAGAACTAAAGACAGATGCTCACCCACATCTGCACGCAGCACAAACCTCAGCCTGTGCCAGAGAAATATTTCATTGTTCCAGAAGAAAGAATTTCTTCTGGTACCTGATATTATTTCCTTCCCTTCTGAATACAGAACAGAAGCACTTTTAAATAGGATTTAAACCTAGCAGGAGAAAGTGTTAATATTTATATAACTAAGTGGCCTTAAGCCAATGGCAAAACCATACAATTATCTGATACTTGATAAAGATATTAGAGGTTACCAAGTTTTTAAAATGACTTTATGTCGTTAAGTAATGATTCTTTCAAAATCAATGAAGAGCAGACACTAGCTGAGGGCATTAATTAGCACAGCCTTCTTTGAAGTATAAAAAAAAATCCCACGGTCCACCTTCCAGAATTGGCCGTGGGTACTTACAGACTAACCTGCGCACCGGCAGTAGCTCCGGTGGCAATTGGCAAGCGCGCAGCAAAACCCAGCCAGGCTCGTTGGAAACTGGACAAGCAGCAAGCCTACTTTTAGTCCTCATACTAGACTGCATTTCCCAAAATGCTTGTATTGTCCAAGATCCTCAAAGAAGAGACCAGGATCTAGAGCAAATTGCTACAGCAGCAACACAAGCTTGCAAGTCTATGGGAACAAGAGGAAAAATATCTATTTTCTTTAGCTTCTGGGAAAATAAAAAAGTTAAATACAGCAAAGGAAAAGAAAGAATGAGGATGTAGATAGGAAAAAAAGTAAGAAAAATCTTGCTGTAAAAACTTATTTCTTTTTGTTTTGTTAGTAAGATATTTTTTTTTTTCCTTAATAACAGATGTGATTTAGATGAAAAGGCTCTCAACCTGCCCCTGGGTATCCCTCTTCGTGTGCTGAGTAAACTCAGGCCCCTCCACGCATACGCTCACCAAAATGTTTTGCAGGAGGAGAAGCACGAAGTGCTTTGCCCGCAGGGACCGGGGCCACAGCTCCAAGTCAGAACCCCGGGCTCCGGCATTGTGTTTCCTTGTCACACCGCTCTGCTCTGCTAGCAGCCGAGTATAATGCACTAAAACCCTAATCTCTAAAGCACTGTGTGCCAGTGCTTCGGAGATCAGCGTTTCAGTCGATTTTACTTGGCTGCTGCCATTGCACACAAGAGAGTGGCACAGCAGGGGAAAAGCCACACAATACCCAGAGATGGAGAGGCGCACGCGGCAGGGGAGGGGTGCGGGGCAAGAGCATGGTAATGCAATATAAAGGGGTGGGAAAAATAGAAGGAGGAAATGGGGAAAAATAGGACTGTCGTGCATGAATAGGAACCTTGGGCCCTCGCCTTCCCAGCAACACTAACAGCAGGATGCCTCCAGCCACAATAAATCCGCTGTTTTCTGAGCGAGGATTTGACTGACCTGCAGAATTTTTTCTATTCCTCTCCTTGAAGAGGGAAAGATTAGGAAATCTCCGCTACAACCCTCCTGTGCATCTGAGTATCTGTGAATATTTTAAGGTGACTTCCCTCCTGCCTCTACCATGCGCTTTAAAATTCAAAACAAAATGATACTGCAGAGGCTGGAAGAGCTGAAATCTGAGCCAGTACTACCTGAGCGCAGGCTGCACCGTCCCCTAGAGCCAGGCTGGCACGGCTGCACACGGGGACATGAGCACCCCACTGGCCGAGCAGAGCACTTCCAAGTCCAAGGCACAATCATCACAGCTAAAGGAAAAAAAACAACCCCTCAAAAAAACAAAACAAATGCTACAACCAAACACTAAAAAAGTCAAGAGGATCAAAAATAACTGGGCAGTAATTTTAATATTACAGAGTTCACAGCGTGTTAACTATTGATAACCACTCGGGGCAAAAACTCGTTGCCATCAATCAGAATAGCAGCATAATTTAAGAAAGTATTTTGGCCTGTCGACTTTGACAGCATCTTAATGTCTTTGCTAAACCAGTAAGGGCAATCAACGTCACCAAAATCTACTTCACGGTACCTGTGTCAGGCTAGAGGACCGTTACATAGGATTAGTGTTATACACTGATAATGCTCTTTGAAGTGAAAGCTGATTGATCTTTGCCCCTTAAGAGCGTTTAGACAGTCTTGTGGTCTGCTAACCCACATGGGTTTGCCCATGGTTCTTCCATTACGAACAGGCAGAAAGCATCTCGGTCTCCTGAGCCTCTTCTGCAAACTCCTCCTCATCCTCACTTATCTGTCACATAGGTAGGGAAATACTCATCATCCTCACCCCAGAAGCCATCCCTGATTTGGAAGTCTTTGCGTAAATTCTGTATCAGCCGATGTTCCTTTTGAGTAACGCTGCAGAAGCTTACATTACCTTTTCTGTTTGGGCGTTTTGACAGATGTGCTTTTGCAGATTTAGTGGCTGTGGTTTAATACATTATTGCTCTGGCCTTCTGCAAAGGTTACTGTTCTCAGATGAACAGCGGCCAAATGGGATGTGTGTCTCTGCCTCAGCAACCACAGCAACTGCTAGCAAAGGTGGGCCTGCATGAACAGACTGACCTGCACCAGCACCGAGATACCAATACGGTAGCTGCTGCAAGAGCAGAAATTATTATAGAGATGCATGGTGAAAACATCTGAAAACCTTCGCAGCGAGGCTCATCAAAACCCAGCTGCCAGGTGGGAAGCCAAAATTTCTGGGGGGAAGTTGGTTTACAGAGTTCTCACCTCTCCCCAACCTCTAGTGTCCCGTGCCCATCCTTGCACGTCACCGTGTTGTCCCTCGGTCTGAGCTGCTGCAACCACCTGTACGGTCATCCTGCAAAGCGATGAACCGAGGGAGGTAGAAAAAACCCCACCACTCCTCACCTCCTCCCTATGCTGAGGGATTATTTTTAGCCCAGACCAGTTGATAATCTGGTTCATGGCGTGTCTCTCAAACTACAGCATCAGCACAACCGAACAAGCAGCCTGAAAAGCCTGCAGGGAGAACGAATACACAGAAAAAGGGTGAAGCCTTTAAACCGCTGCTGCTGCCGCCGAGGCTTTTGGACTGCAAAATCGTAGCTTGACTGGTACCCCTAAACGGCCAAATAATCCATTATCCAATAATAATCTAAACAATTCAATCCAGAATTCCAAAGAGTCCTCAACTCCTGGTGCTCTTCATTCCATGTAGATGTTTTTGAGATCAAGACTACAACCAGTAGTGGAGACAGTAAGCACAAACCGAGGTGACCTTACAGGGAAGGTATCAGCCAGCAGTCTAACGCCGAAGGAGATGGATTTAAACAAGAGGCGTCTCACACACGGTATAAATGTCACTCCTTCCTTGTGCTCCCCCCCCCCCCAAATCACTGGAAAACAAAACAAAACACACACACACACAAAAAAAAATTGAAGAAGAAAGGAAGTTAAAAGTGGAACCAAACCAAACCAAAAGTAAATAAAAGTGTTTTACCTGACTCCCCTGGGCACGGAATGGCAGGCCTCGCAATAATGAGAGTGAGGAATGAAATTTTAAAATGAATGCAAGTGGGAGAAACTGCACAGAAAATTGAGACAGAGTTTCACCGTTATTTATCCCAGAAAAAGCGTACATGCTCAGCTCTGAGCAATCCACGGCACGGGAACAGCACCAGGATGGAGCTCTGACACAACTAATCTTCCTTTTCTATTCCCTTCTGTGCTTTTGAGGAGGAAAGGGGAGAGAAAGCAATTTAGTGTAGGGATGCAAGTTGTTTACTTTTTTGTACCCGCTCAGGTATGTTGACTGAAATATATTTTGAGAGGTGCAAGATGGAAGGAAAGAGAGAGAGAGAAGGAAGGAGAGAGGGAATTACAGGAGTAGAAAGAAGACAAAATTGTAGGACAGGCCTCCACATTTTGCCACTGCCCAGTGGTTCCTGCAAGCGGCATCCATATGGCCAACAACCATGGCCATTTTGCATGCCAGCAAAATTACACAGGTTACCCAAGACTTACTGTGCTTGAACCGTTTAAGCTCTGGCTCATTTTAACGCAGCGGAAATGCTCCACTGAGCGGCTGAGATGGCAGATCTGATGGGGCATTGCGTGCCCAATTTACCACCACGAAAAGCCAGCCCGCTCCACCGCCGGGGCCCTAACTCCTTCTGCCGAGACGGGACGCGCTCAAGCAATTGGGAATTCAGCTTACGGCATGGCCTTGCACACCAGCATCCTCACCCTTTGCAGCTGGGGATACGGAGGGAGGCTTCGAGTCACCTCCGCTCCCGGCTCAGACCCTGGACTGCAAAGGGAAGAAGGGGACGGAGAAGATGGGGAGGGGAACGTTTATTAGCAAATACCGACTCATTTCTTCTGTTCTCTAAAGCTTCTTCCTCATCCCTAATGAAACCTAAATGGTATTACAAAGGCAGAAATGGTCTCTAAGGTTAAGAAAACAACAAAACCTACCAAGTCACCAACTTCTTACTGCTTTATAACCCCCTCATTAGAGCTGATACATCAACATTTACATGACAGAGCCCTTTTTATTAGAAGCAAACTGTTCTTAAAATACATTAACAACCATCACCTACATACTCAGTAGCTCTTTGTAGTTTGCCTAACACTTCAAAATGTGTTAAAATCACACATAAAAGTTATAGTAGCCTAACGCTCAGGAAATAAGACTCTTTTAAAGGTTTAATTCAACCACTAATGGATTTTCTCCCAAGTTAGGAAACATTTATATATTGCTGATTTACTGCAGGTGTGGTAACTGAATTTGGACTTACACATACCAGCTGCAAGCAAATCAAGGAAAAGGCTTCATAAATCAGTTTAAGGCATTGTAGGCTTCATGGCACTTGGACTGAGACAGAATTTCCCCACACAAGCACACAAAACAAATGGGAGTTTATAATTTTCTCTGTCACAGCTCATAACTTTTTAAAGGTTAGAAATCAAAGCACCACCGCAGTGGAATTTCATACATCTAAATGGGATGGACATCAGGCATTCCAGAACATGATTTATATCATCCCCTCTTCACACAACGAAAGAATGAAGAATGCAATGGTTGTGACAAAGGCATTGACTAATTGTGTTATTTGGTAAATACCTTCCCTTGAAATTTCTCTGGATAGCTCAAGATTCTTGACTTTCTCTTTGTTTTACAGAGATTGTTCTCCAGCAACTATTCCGCCTTTTTAAATGAATCTTCCAACGCACACTGCGTTTTGCAGGTTTTTTTTTCAACAAGTTCCACTGGCTCGGAGTCAGACGTTGTAAGACAAGAAGCCACAGTGACTTTATCCAAGAAATATGAGGTGGCAGAGATCCAGTACGCCCAGCACTCAAGGTGAAAGAACAGCATGGAAAAAGAGTCACAAATTAATTGTCAATTATGGAAGACTGCCTGAGTGAATACTAGATGCATGCATGCGATAATTTGCCCAGGCACCTGCATGACTGAGCTGGGGATGGTGCTGCTGAAGCAATTACTCTATTTTTAAAAAGAATGAGATATCATCATTGGAAAAGGACATAAAAAAAAAAAAAGAGGAGTAAGTTTTATGTGTATGGAAACACTCAATTCAGTGGAGTTAAGCACCATAGACCCAAACGAACGCTGGTCCTCTGGAAGAAGCGGGGTCAGAGTACCTGACTGAAGGAAGCTGCCCGTAAGGAAGGCAAGGAAAGCAAATGAATTGCTCATACAGTTTTTCCACTGCGTGCAGGCAACCAAAAAGATGCTGTCGCATCCATACCTACAATACGGGCATCCTGTGGCAGGAGGTAGAACGTACTACGAACTCATTTCCCATACCGTGTCGCAGGAAAGTCACCAGCTGGCAAGGACTTCCACCTCCTCTGGTGCAGGTGGTTTGACCAAAGAGCCTGGGAGTGCTCCATACCCAGTTATCAGCAGTTCCCCAGACACACTGCACAAACTCTGGATCCTTCCTGAAGCAAAGCACTTCTTGGCTTGCGAGACTCAAGGATGACACAGCAAATTCGCTTTTTCTTCTGCGTTCTCCGCGTGCCTCCTTGGTGCTAGCTCCCATTGGCATGCCACAGGAGCGCAGGAAGAACTAGAGATTAGAGTCATGCAGCAGCTGCTCCTCCTGGCTCTTTGAATAGAGGGAAAACAGCTTTTGCCCAATGCATGGGGAGTGATATCATCAAGTTAGCAAGCCAAGAACAGAAGGGATACATCAGAAAGGAAACAGGAACAAGAGCTTCCCCTTACAAAGCAAACAGTCATGCTTTTTTAGAGCAAAATCTTTGCCTAAAAAGCTCTCACAAAGTACCTCGTGGGAGGTTCAGACCATTTTCAAGTGCTGGAAGAAAAACAGTCCTGGGGTTAGAGTGGTAACCTGGATCTGGGGAGACCCACTTCAGTTCTTTGCTCTGCCAAGCGTTCTTGCATGACCTTAGGCAAAAACACTGAAGCAGTAGTTAGGGGATACCTTGGCTTCAAAAGCAAAGTCAGCCTAAGAAGTTCTTGTCTTCCCCCTGCCTGCCATTTGCTGCCTCCACACTTGTGCTGCCCTGAGAGCCCACAGGCGCTACCCTGTAAACCACATTATTGAACAGAAAGACATTAAAAGCAAGTTTTTTAGTGTATTTTGGGGGAAGGGGGGGAATTTTGCACTGGACTGCTTAAAGGATCCACAATCAATCAGCTACAGCAGCAAAACTGCAGGAGAAGAGGGGAGGCTGGGGAAGCCCGTAGTGGCACAGGGGCTGGAACGAACAACCAGGAGGAAGGCTGCAAAGCCAACGTGCTGTCCAAGCCAGGTGGAAGAACTGCTTCGGTGGTGCCAGATGCTCTCGGACAGCGTTAGCCGCTGCTGTTTGAGATGGATGTGGCTTCTCCTCCCCGGCTTCCCCTCCAGCCCCCTTTGCAGGCGTGACTGCCCTCCTAGCAGGAGTGGCAGAAGGAAACACATGTCAGCACTTCACCTGCTGCTATTTGGAGCACCGCCGACGAATGCAAGGTGCTGTGTGACCTCCTCCCTAAACCCTGGACTCCCAGGCATTATCTCCCAGCTGGGGATGGCGGCACCGCTCACGCTCCTGGGCTGCTGCGAGGATAAAGTCATCGAGACACCCCAGGTAAATGGGGGCCACGGGGAGACCGACAAGAGAGAGCAGCAGCCAGTCTCATTTTGGTAAGCTCCAATTTTAAAAGCTGACATGCAAATCTCTGCTTACCCTACATAATATGAACATTCTCCTACAAACCCCAGCTCCTGATTAACTCAGTACATCACTTGCCAGCGCTATCTGAATGAGCCTGTGAGCCCAATTAGCAGCAGATGCAGCACTAACACTCCTCACCTGCTGTGCTTAGCAGTCTTCAGATCAGGAAGGGAAGGGAATATATCAAAGGCTTGCGGAGGGAAGGAAGCTTAGAAAAGGGCTCAGAAAGGATGAGGGAAATAGACGTCTGCAACTGTTCCTCAGGCAAGGAAGCAGAGCCCTATACAAAAGGGAAAACATATGGGCCTAGGGAAAACATTGCTACAGATCATGAAAAACATCCAAAGGGCTGCTCTAGCACCCCGGGAGCGCGGCGCAGGGTGTAGCCAGGAGTGCTGCCGAGGCTCGGGGGACCTCCTGGCCTTGCCTGAACCCCAGGGAGCTCTGCCACATGCAAAGAGCTTCTCTCCACGTGCTTTGGCACATCAGCACGGGCACCTAAGTCATCCTTCTAATGCTCCTCACCTGCTGTGCTCAGCAGTCTTCAGTTCAGGAAGGGAAGGGAATACATCAAAGGCTTGCGGAGGGAAGTCATCCTGTCTTCTCCACGAGTTCTCCTTGACCTGACAGTGTTTTAGTGCCCCGAACGGTAAGTAAGGAGCCTCTCTCGAGTCTACAGCTGCAATACTAAGACAACCCGGATGGGAGCCACTTAACTAAACTTTTCTGACCTCCCAAACTCCACAGCTACCTCTGAGTTTTACCTCTGAACCCCTATACCAATGAACTTACTGCTCTTAGCCATCAAACCATCTTTCACTTCGACTGTTGGCATTATTTTTAACAATAAAAAGAAAGAAACTCATGGGCCAGTTCAGATTTTTGGTCAGAGGAGCAGAGAACCTGCCTTTGGAGGAGGTCCTAAAATAAGGGTTAGGCAGATAGATGTGAATCTCTGAAGCTTTCAGCTGTTGGGAAAAGTGGCTTTAATGCTATATTTAATGCTATAATTGATGCTATAATTTTCTATCAACCGGCAGAAGGCAGCTGCATACCATGTATGCTGGACGCTTGCATTTCATTCCAAGAAGCCTAAATCTCTCTGCGTGTTAGGCAAGGAGAGTCTGGGCATACCACGGAAACCAGCGGCCAATTCAGCAGTAACTTCTACATGTCCATCTTTTCTAAACTTCAGCTATCCCAGCAGTAAAAGGATAATGGATTTTTTTGTTTTAGAATAGTAAATATGTATTCTTTCCATACGTAGCAGTCATGTATTTGGTGCACCTTTTTTGTTGCTATCTTCAAGACAGTCATTCTGGCTGTAGAATATAAATGTAACAGAAATACTTTGAAAGAATAGTCTTATTCAAGGTATAGTCAAACAGGCCATCTAAGATTCCATTTATGTACATTTTTACTGGTGTCTAGCTATTAAATGCGGCCTTCAGTGACTGCTGACCAGCCCCCAAGTGCCACCCACACATCACCCTCTGCTTGACAGCAGTCTCAGTGGAGAGAGATCACCCAATCTGAGCCAACTGGATTGTGCAACATGGAAAAGTTCCTTCAGTCTCTAAAATACGTCACAAACGGCCAAAATTTCCAAACAACACTCCCGACAGAAACACAATTAAATAGATGGTTTTGTTTTCTATGGACACATTCCCTTATCTTTGAAACAGGAATGATGATGCATTTTCAGAAAGAGGAAATTAATGTCTCTTTCACTGGGCTTTACAACTCTACTTGCTTTTCAGATGTTTACTCCTCATCTACAGCATGAGAAACTATCGCTACAGGTTGACACAGAGGGCTGTCAGTGGTGACCACGCCATCATGGTGAGACACTCAAAACTATGTCCAAATTCCACCCTTGCAGGTCAGAGGCAGAAACACAGATACAAAAGACCTGAACAAACAAACAGTGGAAGAGATTTTTAGCCAATGCAACAAAGAAGTTTTTAAATTACTTTTCTAATCTAGCCTTTCAAAGCAGAAGGGAGACCAAAATCATGCAAGATTTCTAATTTAAACTGAAAAGTGAAGGAAAAAATCTGTCCTTAATACTGAAAATAAAGGAGAAGAGCTGAGGTAGCAGCCTGCTCTTCAGTTCTCTAGAGGACAAATAATAAAGCAGCGTACAGCAGGTCCAGCCCCAGGTCTATCATGGGACCTCTGGTCAGCTCCTGGTTACTACAGGAGCCTCGAGGCAATGCCCATGATGGCCACTCCTCTTTCCCAAGGGCATGCCGTACTTTGGCTTTTAGTCTTCATGTTCTTCCAGAGTATTAGGATACATTTAGTAGCTCGTGATACGGAGCGAGAGACACCGAGTAGACATCTGTGAGCATCTCTAGACCGCACATGTAAGACAGCTGCTGCCTGCCCTTGCAGAGAACTGAATTGTGCCTTGTGATCTTATATTTCATGACATACCTGTCATGTACCTGAGAAGTCTGTCATTTTTAAATCCTATCCACCAAATACCGTTTCATTATGACAAGATGCATAGGCATCTCTGAAGTGAATTCCCTCCAGTTGAGCAGATATCATCATTGTGCCATGCATCCATCCTAGACCATTAATTTTAGCTGGAAGAGAAGGAGCTGCAATTTCAAAAGACGTAAGTAGGCTAGTCGTCCTCGGAAAGAGCCCAAACCAACATGCTCCTTTTGCTCTTGCACATCCTGGTACATTTTTCTTGACCTAGCATCATGATTGCATTTATTCAATGTAATTTGTGTTACTACAAGGCATGTGTGGGTATGAGGAACAAATACTGAGGTCTGAGGAAAAACAGATTTTATAGATCTGGCATTCAAATTGTGTCAAATATGCTCCTACACACACATTCTATAAGACAGTGAACATTCAGATTAAGTTCCATAAAAATATCTTTTTAAGACAAGCAATCACAATGGTCCAAAGCTTATGGCATGATGAAGTATTCTGGGTTAAAAGGAATTTGGGTCACGAAACTGAGGAAAATTTTCTTTCACAGGGCCTACCCTCTGCTGCTTTTGATTCAAAAGCAGAGAAGTGCTTTCAGTATGTTCCCAAAATGGTCTTTTCAGAACTGATCCTCCCCTTCCCTCCCCTGCTTTTGCAGAGGGTAAAGGTGTTGCCTTCATGACTGTCCAGCATGCACCCGCGCCATGGGTGGTTCCCATGGTTAGTTCCTACCTACTCAAACACACATATCGTGACCTCCCCAGTACAGATACAGCTTTAACAAATGAAAACCACAGATGAAACCCCTCTTTTGATGAATAACCTCATTCCTTGTATTACAGGGATTGCAACACGCAGGTGTTACCGATAACTAAAACCGTTTCTGCTGGCCAACAGCAGGCAGCTCTCATTGAGTCAACATCTCAAACTCTCATGGTTTCACTTCATTGGGTCTAGATGGTACGAACATGGATGACTGACAACAGAGAGGTGAGGGCTACCCAACCTTGGCCCAGCACCACCAGTACACAAAATCAGAACAGGGCAGCAGTGAGGCTCACTTAACATCAAATCAAAGCTTGCGTGTGGTGGATCACACTTGCCTGTTCTTGATTCTTGGGATTGCTACAAGGATTGGGGTGTCGAGCGCTCTGAAAGCATGAAGTGTGACATTATTTGTCAAAATCAAAAGGTGTAAATAATATATGCATATTCTTCTATCCCCAGAGAAAAAGTTAGTGTATTATAAATTGTAAATAAATAATAAATACACAAAGCCAAGAGCACCCAAAAATATACTGAGGAATACAGCTGAGCTGTGACTTCACAGCTGCAACTTGGGATTTTATACATAGTTTGGGGTTTTCTGTTCTTCACTCCTCAGGTGGGGGGGGGAAGGAATGAGCTCTAAAGAGGCCTGACAGAACATGAACTGTAAGATCCATTTGCACTTGACTTGTTGTTTGTTGTTTTGTTGTTGTTGTTTTTTTTAATCAAAGGGGGAAAGAGACCAAATTACTGTGCTGAAATGAAAGATTCACTCCAGATAGTCATTGACACTTGTCAGACTGCACTTTATAGCTTTCCTTCACGACCACCAGTACAATAAACACCCAGTGTTTGACTTTCAGTGCAAATATTTCAAAACATCAAGTACACGAAAACAGTCTGTACAGAGTATCTTCCTGATAGTCCCTAAATGTCCTCCAATGTTATTCAGAGAATGACAAAAATATTTGTTTCAAGATATGTAAAAAAGTGGAAAATTTGATGTGATGCTACTTCAGATTAAAACCAAGCAATTTCATTTTATGCTTTATATGCTCTCCAATCCCACATCTGTCTACTTACAAATCTCTCTGTACAATGGAAAAAGGAATGCAATTTTTAGTTGTCCAAATTACAAGAGACTGTAATACACAAAAGCAATAAACACAGGTTCTGCCAGCAATCAGATAACACTTACCGTAAACAATAGCTTTTGCGATTTATTTGAAACAGGTTCAGCTGCTACAACTTAAGATTTGGTTATTCTTGTCTTTGTGTTGGATTTCCAGCAGGTGGTGAGGACATGATAGAAGTGTTTAACCACAAGAGATTTTAAAAAGGGACTAGTATTGCATTGCATTTGAAGTATAACAGAGATTTATTTTGCAAAATCAGTTTTCCAACTCCCAGTGGCCTCTACTAGTTTGTAGAGACTACTTCTGAAACTTTCTTTTTCTTGGGTCTCAGCTCTCCCAGCACCACATACAGCTTGGTGCCACACAAAAGGTGACCCACGTTCAGAAGTGACTCCAAACCCCATCAGTTCTGTGTGCCAGTTTCTTATGCAAGTGGGAAATTGTACGATGCACAGCCCAGAATACGAGCCCAGAAAAGACGGACTAAATTTCCTGCAGCAGTATTCAGAAGAGTGTGATTTATTGTTGCTCTGGGAACCAGGGAAGGAGCCTTCAGAAGTCTTAACGTCCTGCTTCGAGCGAATACCGCACCAAGAAAATGCCGCACAACATCGCTGTGCGAGTATTGTATCAGAATAGTGATCCCTGCAAGTGTTCGGTTAACGTGACGGGAACGTGTCTGCAACGAGGATGCAGACTTAGTAAGCATCTTAAAGGCTGGGTGGGATAGGGTAGTCCCCTCCATGGATCCAACCTCTAGAGAGACGCAAAGCATCCATCGTACTCCATGCAGCTGGGTCTCCCATCTCCTCGCTCCCGGCACCCCCAAAGGCTGAGCTCACCCATGTGGGACACAGAAAAATGCTTCATAGACTCTCCAAATGAGTAACTGTTTTCTGTCCTATTTCCCCACTCGCAGGGAGATCAGATCCAACAGGTTCATTGATAATTTCCATGAAGACAAAGAATGTTTTAACATCACTGGCCAAGGATTCGACACCGATGAAGCCACAAAAAAATTTGCTGCAATCTAACATTATCTCTCTCCCTCCAGGTACACATCACTTTGAGTTGCAAGATACTTAAGGTTTGTACTTTGTTTATTTTCCTAAAGCAGATTAGCAAGAAAATGGAAGGTTAACAGAACATTAAGGTTGAGAATTTAAATGAACTAGTTAGGAAAAACAAGGCTGTAATTCTCATAACCACTCTACGTCAACCATCTTGCACATATTCAGAATTCAGTGTTGTTGTAGAGGCTGGGAAATTTATGTTGCAGTATACCTGTAATATGACAGAGTCGCATTTATTGCGGGAACTTTTAATTTCCTAACTTGTACATTAAATTCCCAATATAGTTTTGCGCTAACTCTCTTCTGTTGGTGGTGGGGTTTTTTAAACACTCATTTCCCATGCTTTAGAAATAAACGAATGAAACAGTGTTTGAATACTGAAATAAATGCAGATGACTTTTGCCAATTTCTACATACAATTTACAGACTAAATATATCAATCCACCTCATACCTATACCTTTAGAATCAATTACTGACATAACCATATTCAGTGTGCAGAATCTAACAGCACATGTAATTGGAGCCTTGCACATTAAAAGTTTAAAGAAACCTTATGTACGTGTGACTAGAATTTCAATAACCCACAGAATTATTTTAACCGCTCAAAAAGGCACAATATAGTTAAGGTTCGGGGTGGGAGAAAGTGGCTTGGAAATCTTAAAAACTCCTCCCAGAGGGAACTAGTTTACGTTGTGTTAGCCTTCCTCCCCACTTTTCCAAAAACCCCTCCTCAAAACCGTGACTAATACCCTTTGACAAGTTTTTTCTATAACTGAGTTAATAGAAGTCTGTGGGCTGAGAACACAGTGGCAGCCATCCCAGCCAAAATGCCACCTACGCTTGCTTGAGAAGCACTTGGTGCCTTTAGTGGCCATAGCTTTGACTTGAGTTTTTCCCATCCAACTTGAACAGACCCCCTTCCTGAATGATGCACTTAGCAAGGAATTTCTGCCCTGATTGAACTTCGAATCATAGAATCATTGAGGTTGGAAAAGACCTCTAAGATCATCGAGTCCAACCATCAACTTCTTGACCCTCCTGCCAACGGCCAGCAAAATTCATTTAAAAATACTCCTTTTTCTACCAATTCAGTAAGCAGGCTTTCTTCAGCAAGACATCAAATGTGCTTATTTAGCACAAACCATTTTGACCCTGACTTGTGTGAGCAAGGGGAGAGAAAGCACCGCGGTTCCCCCGGCCAAGGCTGCCTTTGGGTTAGTGCCCTGCCAGTACAGCCTCAGTCGGCAGTCCTCCACACACATTTCTGAAGTTGACATTTGTTTTAGGAAGAGGAAAGATGCATTGAAAGAGGGATCCAGGACAAACACAAGACCTCATAGCTGACATAACCCAACAATCATCTTCAAAGCTTTATCCTTCCAAAATTGGGACTGAGGAACAAAACTATTTAAAATATTCTTCTTCTGCCCAAAGTTTGCAAGCTAGTCCAAACAGCCAGAGAAAGATGACCATCTCACCTCTTGCAAGAACATATTTCAGAAATGGAGGCTAGCAAATGACAGACACTTTTATTTTTGCAGCCTCGAGATGTAGAGCAGATCCCAAACGCCATTTAACATTGCCATGTTCGTTCATAGTTCAGCCCATCTTCAACAGAGGCTGAACCTTTAAAACGGCTGCTGCAGCTCATCCCAGCAGACATATTGCACTTTCCCAGACCAAAGTTTAAAAATCCCAAAATAGCTATAGCGAATGCATTTGGTACGGACGCTGAGGAAGGGCAATCTGTGTCATCTTCTCGCAAAACTATGCTGAAGTCTGGCCAGACTCCAGGAATGCACATTTCTCTGCAGATGGCTAGAGCAACATTTAACAGCAGGAACCATAAAAGACTTCCACTTCTGATTATGTATATTATGAATTTTATTTATTTTTTTTTTTAAAAAAGGTGGGCTTCTCCTCTCTCTCCCCCTTTTTTTTTTAAAAACCTATTTAAAAGGTAGTCACCACATGCTTACATTTCCCCCTCCAGCATTTATTTAGCTTTAAGCTACCTCAGGCCAAAATTAATTTTATCTGTTCAATATATTACAGTCCGGTACACTGCAGAGCTGACTGAGTTACTGCCAGAGTACTATGTAAATCAAACCCACATGTCAAGTAAAACAGTAATGCAATGCGATGAATGCCTGTCCACAATCATTCAGCTATAGGTGTCACTCCCACATTTACCATATGAACAGATGAAGATTCGCTCAAAGCGACAGAATCTTAATTCTCCCCCCAGATTCAAATGTATGCATTAAGGAAACACTTCAAACATCAATATCTTTTCCTCCTAGGGCACACTTCTTGTCTGTAATTAGTTTCCATCGGTCAAGTGGTTTTGCTTCTACATACCAGGCTATAGTAATGTTTTAAGTGATGCTCTATGATTCATCCTACACTGTCTAATATGACTTTTTTTTTTCCCCCCTTAACCCAGAATAAGAAGGAATGGAGAGAAAAAGGAGAGAACGGGAAAAAAAAAGATTGCTTGCAATCATATTGTTACACTGTGCACAGTTTATGGCTGGCACGCATCCAGTTTGCAGTTGCGATAAGAAATGTGTAATCCTATTATACGGAGAGGAGTCAGAATGTACAAATAGGTCCCAGAAATAGGAACTTCTCCTGTAAGATTATTCTTTTTGCCGTAATAGTTCTCCAAGTAGGTCTAGACAGTAGCTCTTCGCTGTTCTCCCCACTGCTAATGGAAAGCCAACTGTCAAAACAATTTGCCACACATGAGCTGGGATTTTTGCAGAAGACAAAAAGAATTTGCACTGTACATTCGTGTACGAGAGTAATGTTAATTACAACAATGGCTACAAGTCCTCGCAGCCTGGCATGCGAAGAGCGTATCGCATTGCATACAGAGAGCCCGCTTTGCCCCGATGCTGCCACGTTCTGCGAGGTTGCCAAATCCTGCACGCTAAGCAGTTTTTAAGAAACATTAAACGCTTACCAGTGACAAAAGCTGGTTCTCATGGCATTTTGCATCGCTGTTTCCTTAATAAGACAATACAGAAACCATTTCCCGAGCACAGGGTTATTGGGCTGCTAAAAGCACGTTCTTGCACTGAAAGTAGAAAACCAAATACCACCTACCACGTAAGTCAGCATCCCCATGGAGTTAAATTCCTGGATAATTCCAACCCCATTATCTATTTTTCTCATTTCCTACGCATGACAATACTGCATTACTGTGGTTATGATTCAGTGAAGTGGCTATGCGTTCCCCAACTTCCCCCATGTGCATAAGGGCTTTTGACTTAAGCGAGATAAATTAAAATACAGGACAGCGCTCTCTTGACAGACAGTCATTTTCTGCATAAGGACCCTTGCAGCAGGGAGGTGATGCGATCCATGCCAGAAGCAGCTGCGCTCCCCAGTGAACTAGGTCACCACTTAACCTTACTCCTGTCTGACTAAAAAATAAGTTCCTCAGAGGGAAAGGCTTTTGAAGTGCAAAATATTGAGAAAGAAGGACTTTTTCCTAGGAAAAAGAATAAATAAAACAACCCACCACAAGTGTGTCACGCAGGAGTAAAGGACATGGCCATATGGTTGCAAGGTAAATATAAGCACCATAAATTAGCTCAAGTAGCAGCAGGGTACACTAGCTTATTATAAACTCCATCAGACTGTGGCTAAAGTATTATCAGCTTGTGAACAACCTGGTTTGGTATATTTGTGTATACCAAGCTAGACTGGCTCTATTTTCATGACACTGCAATTACTTCTGTGACTGCAATATAGACACACTCAGTAAGTACCAACAAATGCCTTCAGCATCCTGCCTTCCAACTTGCTGCAGCAGCAGAGCTCACAGGTAGGAAATGTAATTCTCTTCAGGGTAGAAAAGGGAATCGGCAATGAGAAAGGAAAAAAAAGACAAAATAAATAGTTCTATTAAAACCAAGATACTCTACATTTACAGGCGTACAGAGACAGTGACTAAATGGTGTCCTAGGTCAGAGGAGTACATACACATTTCCATTAAGCTCAGCAGGAGGATACATGTGCGTAAACCGGAATTTAAACACCCTAAATAACTAAGGTGTGTTGGTTTTTTAACCTTAAGTAGTACTCTCCCATTAAGATCATTGAATTCTGGATTTTCCTAACTACTCTCCGATGCAAGCATCGGGCCACGCGGAGACTGAGGGCAGCCTCAGGTCGGACTGGATGAGGTGCCTTCTAACCTCAGAGGTTCTGTGAGTCTGTGATAATTAAATAATATTTATTTCTTGCAAAAAAAGGTTGAATGTCACAAATTCTAAGTGTAAAATAACAGTGAGGGAATTAAGATTAAAATGATTCTGTTGAGTTAAAGTGGGTAGTAACACATGTATTGCAATCCAATTAGCAGAGAAGCTTTTCCACATGTTGTTAAAGTGCCTTTTGTACTGAACTACCTTCACCTGACCTGACAAGCAGTGAATTATCCATTGTAGCTGGACTCTGTTGCACATTAATTAAAAGAAAACAGCAGAAGAAAGAGATGGAAGCAAACTGTACAAAACCTGCATAATTTTCCTATTAATATGAACCCAGCATGTTAATACAAACCTAGCAGTTTGCAAAATCCTCCAGTAACAGGAAAGTGATGAGTAATTCAAAAGAGAGAAAGACAACAAAAGCAATCAGAAATCAGCCCCTTAAAAATAATCATCATGAGAATTGTTAAAAACATAATACGGATTCTCTATTTCTTTTGTGAGTTTTAGGGGTTTGTGGTTGGGGTTTTTTTCCATCTTTTTCTCACTACAGTTAGTGTTGTCATTACAGAAAGCAGAGGACACTGTTGTGTGCGCACGCAGACACAAATTCCCAGCAACTATTGTGCGAACAAAAGCAACAACATAGCAGCAGGGCAGGCCATTTAATCAAAATAACCTTTAAAAAAAAAACAAAAAAAAGATTCATAATCATCTTCTGAGGATCACTCAAGGTTTCCTGCAAGAAACACACGACTATTTGTTAATCCAAGGGCCACTTTGGAGTCAGCTCCGGAATACGAAGAGAGCAACAGGCAGATCTGGGAAGGACCGACCAGCTGACCCGTGTGGTCAAAGTCCAGTATGACGGCAGCCCGGTGATGCTGCCCTTCTTGCTATTCAGCACTGGGCACCTGTTGTGTGAGAGACCCACACACAACAGGTATGACCCCCACACAGTCCCCAACTTGGCTTGGGAGGAGAGCAATGACATTGCAGCCTGAAGAAGTCTTTGCCACCACCCCAAATGTAATGTTCTGGACTCAAGCTGTCCTCTCCATATTCATGCAACACCATCTCCAGCGCACAACCCTGGTGCTGCCATGCAGCTAGCACTAAAATAAAGGTGTGTTGTTTCCAGCTACGCTTGATCCCCTAGCTCCCGTTCTCCTTTCCATGAATGATCTCCTGGAGACCATTACATAGCTTCAAGAGACACTGTCACGGTGACAGCTAAGAAGTTGTCACCTTGGGAGAACGTACAGGAGCAGTACTTTTGGATGGGAACCACCGTACTTCGCTGATATTTTCTTTAAAACGCTCCTATTCTTGCTTGGGATACCCCTGACTTCTGCTGGTTCCTGTGCTGAAATTACATTGCTCTTTTTTGATATCTGGCTGAAGTGTGAGTAACTGATGTCATTATCAATTCGGACCTATAGAGAAAATGGAATCCAATCTTTTGCAAAATCCTTCAGCTAGGATAAATCATATTGCCTCTATGGTTTATGTTTTACATAACAAAACGTACATGGGCAAAAATAAACCAGCATCTGGGGCTTCAGCATAGTCCACTTATGAAGGAAGATCCTTCCACATCTTCATCATCTCCTGACGAAGAAGCAGGCAGATGACTGGAAAACTTTGTCTGCAAATTTCTTGACGACTCAGAAGGCGTTCCTGGTACCTGCAACAATGCCTAAAACTGTGCAGGAACAAATACTCCCCCCCTCGTACAAATGTGGCTCACATTTGTGGATCACATCACAATATACCTTTTCCATGCATGTTTTAGAAAAGACCATTTACTTAACTTAATTCATACAAAAGGCTAGAAATGAAGACGTTTGCCTAACCACAGGCCATTCAACAAGTCATGTTACACCAGGAAAGCCTGAAGAAAGGCAAAAAGAAATTACATACTTTGACAGTACGCATGACTTTTCCCTCTTCTGCAATTTGTTCCCTATTTTATCTCGTATTCTGTAAGCATGTATTTTGATCTTTGTTTTAACTGTATGGAAAGGAAAAAGGAAGGAAGAAAAAAAAAAATCATGAAGTAAAGGGTGCTGTACTAAATGCGAGGATAGGTAAGTAGTTACTGGTGGAGGGAAGAGATAAAAATCATACTGATCTATGAAAAAAGAACATACATGAGCTAAGAAAAATTAGAGATGACCAAAAGGAAGTCAGTAATTAACAGCAGATTTCCCACTGACCAGTTATGATCTCAGCAATTATGGTAGTAACAACCAACTTTATTTATTCATTTTATATATATGGGGAAAAAAAGATTAAAAAAAGGCAAAGAAATACAGGAAAAATCTTCAGATGAAAGCACTTTTTTTTCCCCAGTTCTATTTCCTCTGAGAAACAGTAAAAACTGGTAGCCTATTAAAAAGCCTGCTCCTGTTCAAATTGCCAATTTAAAGACTTTGGTCTAAAAAAACCCGAAGTATGAAGAAATACCCGCCTCCCCCACAAGCCCGACAATTCCTCTCCCCACCAGTCTCCAAATCAAACACAACACCACACGAGTCTACCCAAAAACGCATCAGTTGCACTAAAGTCCCCATACAGTTTTCACACGGTTCATTGTTTGAGGTAATTTAATTAAAAGAGGGTCCAGATGATTATTATCCTGGCAAAAGGAAACTGTATAGACAATACAATGGCAGATTGCCATGATCGTTGTATCTTATCTCCTAACTGAAAACACAACTAAAGGAAGAGGATAAAACAAGCCACTTTGCTAACCATCAAAAAAGCTCCCATCTTCCAACCATTTCCGCAGGCTGGTACGAGACTCAGGTGTTGTCCAGTCTGCCAACTTTCGGCAATCAGCTGGGTGCCGTGAACATGACCATGATCAGTTTAAGCAGGAAAATTTACCATCACAGTATGCTAACAAGGACAACTTAGTCATCCCTCCGGGCATTATTTATGGTCCAAACACCGGTCTGAGGCTCAGGTGGTCTGGGCTCCACTCCCAACACCATCACACAATTTGCTAGGGAAATGTAGTGCTTGCCTCCATCTATAAAGCCAAGGTCATATCAAGTTGATAAGGACTGTATAAATACCCAAGTAGAATAAAATGATCCAATTTTAAGGAATATATAAACAGCTCAGGGCTTGAAGTTCAGCTATCTACAGAGCTCCACTCAAATCAGAAGCAGCAAGCCTTCTATGGAAACCTTTCTGAAAACCACTCTTGGATTGAATATTCCTTAAAACTCTGTAGGGACATAAATCAGTGCTGCTGATCTGCACACTCTTATAGCTCGAAGTCTAGTAATACTAAACTGAATTTCATTGGCTAAGAATAAATATTTCCATGAGCAGGCATTTCTAAATTAGGGACGCTTTTGTTTTTTTAATGACTGGAAGATATTTTTGCGTGCAATTTCAATTCTGAACTACACACTCCCAACTGAAAGTTCTTCTGTCAGTATTGTGCAAGAATATAAAAAGAAAAGGAATAAACAAACAAATCCAGTCTCTGCCCAGCAGATGAATGTTTTTAATAGAAAAGCAAAAACATAAGGAAAAAAAAAAAGGTCAGATGATTTGACCAAGGTCAAAAAAGCAAGCCAGTGGGAAAGCTAGGAGTAAAGTCAAGCACATGATTTCACCTGTGGATTTCAGAGTTTGAGGCCAATGGCTTACCTGATGAACCTCTTCTTGTCTCTTGGGTATCTCTGTATCTGAATGCATACTCTAACCTTAGAAGTAAATAAGTTTTCCTAAACTGGAATGAAGACACTTTGGTTTAATATCTGAGAGGAAAGATGTTTCAGTGACTAGGAAACTAGCTGTTAGAGGTGAGATGAGGCTCAAACCTATTCCTTTTCCAACAGCCTTCAAGACACCACACAAATGACGGGACATTTGGTAGCCAAACAGATTTCAGTGAGGCAGCCTCTGATCAGTCTCACATCTCTGAAACAGAGATAACAGTCCACCATCCCTGGGTTAGGTTTTACAGAAGGTACAGAAGTGAGCAAGTCCAACATGGTTGTTTTGGAGGACAACTACTCTCAATGCTGACAGAGATGAAAATACTACTGCACGACTGTGGCCAAATAAGGTAGAAGGAATGCATTTTAGAGCTAAAATAGAAATACAGTCCTTTGAGATCGGTGTGTTCATCCTCTCTGCTCATTTCCAGTTTAGAGGAACAGAACAAGTGGAAGAGAGACCATAAAGCACCAGAAGTAGCCATCGGTCGTCTTCACCTCCCAGTTTCCCCCTCCCAGTTTCAAGTGCTTTCTGCACTAACGCACACACGCGCACACCACGGGCAGCTGCTGGGGCGGCTACGCCACCATGACGTGATTACGGGCGACGGGAGAAGAACCTCCTGCAGACGTGCTTTCCTGAGCACAGCTTTCATATCACAAGAAGTTTGAGAGTTTCCCCAGCTCAGACAACTCTTTGACACAGTGTAATAAAAACCCATCCACACAGCGAAGGATCTGCCCTCAGCCAGCAGTAATTAAAATTAATCATTCACAATTATTTTCATGGGCATGTTCAAAAAGAGACACTGCCAGCTCGTTGAATCCTCAAAGTTGACAGACCTTGAAATAGGCTCTGGTCAGGTACAGCGCGTTCCTGGGTTTCAAGCAGTTAAAACATGCTTTGCATATCGATTCACCATCCCACTCGCAGGACCCGCAGCGCTGACGGTCAGAGCTACCTCGGTCCTGCAGCCAAACACCTGAGCTGGCATCAACAAGTAGGATTGGTAAGGAAAGAGATTTTTCAGATAAATATTGCTTTGTCTATAATTATTGCTGCCCAGCTGGGATTCAGGGTTGTGTCAGTGTTAAAATTTCTTATTCTCGAATCTTAGCGTCTCATGGACTTGAGATTCATTCCCTGTTTTCCATGCATTTGTATTAAGTTTTTAATCACTATCTTCTTCCATTTCAGCTTCACTGGTCACTGCTTATGCTATTTTGAGGGAGGTTTTGAGAAGAGGTTTCTAAGGTACAGAGCAGCCTGAAGGTTATCAGCTTCCAAGCTTCAAAAACTATTGAATAAGTTACATTCACAGAGGTAAAAGAATGAATAAAATTCCATGTAAGGGATTAGGACTGTCACTTTCTGGAACACTATTTACTTATACAAGCAATTTTTATGGGGGCGAACATCTACTATTCATGATAGCAGCCTTGATCAATTCTGTCCCTTTGAAACTTACCATAAAACGGAAAATGTCTTATGTATATAAACCCAAAATTCATAGGCAGTATGTAAGACTAAGAATGTAACCATCGCAGAGAGAAAGCAATCTCACACCTAACAGATTGCAGATCCCTAGGTATCAACCCGCATACTGCTCCTTCCTTCCCATCAACTGGAATATTGATTTTTACAATACATACCAGGGAAAAAAGTTTTCACCGGATATACTGAAGGAGGAGCAGGGTATCGGGATCGTCTGCCTCCCACCGTGAGTGTTCTGTAGTTGGAGCTCAAAACTGGAACTAAAAGCAAGAGATGGTGGAAGATCCAATTTCTTACATTAATCAATTGCCGGCATGGCTTTCAGTCAGAAGACTTCAAAGGAACAGATATTCCCTCTTTGCTGAAATAGAGAAACGCCTGATAAATATGTTTTCCTTTTTATCTTTACAATCTAGAGTGATTTTTCTACACTGTATGTGGGTACGATGCTGTGCAGGGAACAGGAGCACTGAATGGAGAAGGAACAGTTACACAGGCAGGGCTCAGGAAATCTCTCCTCAGGAAACTCAGCCAGAGAAAAGGAGGTAAACGGTGTAAAACACAACTGCAGCACTCAAGCTCAAAAAATCTCCATGGCCGTCAGCAACACTGCAGCAAGTCTGAAAATGTCACCCCAGACTTCTTTATGTTTTATGCAGGACACCAACTTTTTTTTCCCCTACACTGTATTTACCGCACGCTTCCCTTTTATTGCTCACCGCAAATTTTAATCGTCATAGTTTCCTAATTCGCAATATATCCTCATTAAGTCAGTTTCCCTCTGAAGATGGCAGTAAAGGCATCAGGACCCTAAAATTTACAGCCACCCCCTCCCCAACCTCTCCTTTCTGCACCGTGAGCCCTGCGCTTGCAGCAAGGCATCCCGAGATGTAACTTTAGACCCCAGATGAATATTGCCAGCTCCCAGATCAGCTCTCACTTCATCCCCTCCTTCCACAGCCGTGAGCGTTTGCAGTAGGGATCGGTGTCTCCTGCCGAGCTGCCAGGGAGAGCCCAGCCAGCATCCCAGCCCCCGCCCAGGCATTTGACTACAAAGCCTAATTTTCACTTGTGCACTTTATATGATTTTTGCCCCCCCTCTCCCCGTTCAAAGTTTTAAAGTTATCTGGAGAGAATAACTCAAAGGTGTGCAGCAGAGAAATAATTAAAAAGGGTGACAGCTTTATTTCACCATATATTATGGCCCTTTCTCCCTTTGGAAAGTCAAGTCTAAATTATCACAGCTAAAACATTTTACAAGCTTGTACAAACTCATCAGGGACCTTAGCCGAACTCTGGCACATGGGGGGGGGAAAAAACCCAACAACAAACAAAAAACCAAAAATAGAGGAAGAGGTAAAAGGAGAGGGAACTGTTAGAAGAGGCATGAGGAGCCCCAAAACCACCTCGGGAAACCAGAAGCAGCCAGCGCAGGCAGGGCGGGCTGGGTGTGCACACACGTGCGTGGGGAGGATGCGGCTCCCTGAAATTCCCTGGCTGTTCAACGCACAACGAAGACAGCCCAAAGGACCAGGCATTGCCATGTTCTCCCCTGAGCAGAGATGCAGAGCAGCTCACTCTGAGCAGAGATGAAAGCCCAGTTTCTTCTTCCAACCACCAGGCAATCTTGCTAGTAATGGATTAAGGCGGTTTAAGAAACTATACATTTAATAAGGTCAGAAGGGCAAGGACACAGTTATGTTTTGATTGTTTTAAGCTACATACAGCTTTGCATTTTTGTTCATGTTTTCAATACACAAGTAGCATTTTTTTGCCAGAGTGCCATAGTCTAAGGCTATAAGCAGGGCAAGGAGCACAGGGAGAAGTACCAGCTTTTATTAGTCCACTGACGGAGAAAACAGATTTCAGACACCAGAAATTTGCAGACATGAAATCTTCACAAAGCGAAGCCCATTGCTCTTTAAATACATAAACACATAAATATACACGTATATACACACACACACACACATATAAAAACTTCCTACCTTGCTTTAAAACCTGAAAGACTTTCTCAAGCTTGCACTGCCAGTAACAAATACAGCTCATCTTTTCCTTGGTTGGGGAAAGAAAATCACAGCTGAGAAAAACAGACCGTGGAAAGACCCCAGCAGCAGAAGACCCAGTTAGCCATTACCTACTGTGATTACAGAAAAGTGCTATTTCTTATTCTGCGCCTCGCTCCTCTTTGCGTTTTTTTTTCATCCACCTTAAATATGATTTTAGGGTTTAAGCAAATAGGGTCATTCGGGGAACTGTATGTTCCTGGTTAAAGCCTTCCCTGCCTTGGGGGACAAAAAATAAGAAAATAAAAATCAAGCAGCAACAGAAGAGAAGTAAGTTTGCAGTTCTTCAGCATTCCCTTTCCCCCTTTCCTAATACAAATTCAGGGCAGTTCCTGTAGAGACTGTAAACACCCCCACAACTTTCCAGGTGGGGAAAAAACACCCCACACCAGTAAATATGTAAGAGCAATTTCTTTACTCTTTCTTTGCTAAGTGACTGGATAATAAAATCTGTTGCTGCCTCATGGACAAGCACACTTCAGCCTTCAGGAGAAAGGAAAGATGTTTTGGGGCACTGTGAGGATTTGACGGCTGTCTTATCTTTCCTTGTACACTGAACAGTCTGCATAACCTAATAGCATTAGCTTACTAACAGATATATTAATAGGTGTGGGGGGAGGGAAGGGGAGGGTGGAAAAAAGCCACTAAAACATATTCCACCTACACATCTTGCTACTAATCATAAACTCAGGTAGAAAGCAAACTACTTCTCCCAGACCAGGGGAAGAAAAAGAAAAAAAAAACACGACTAAAAGAGAAAGAAAAGCAGAAAAAGCACCTATTTTAATCTTTTTCTGGAAATCATCATCGATATTAAAAAACAACCTTATGCTAATTGCTGCTTTTATCAATCCATGACAAGGAAAGAGAAAGAAAAAAAAAACCAACCTCAAGAACTGCCACAACATCTTACAGTTAGTAATTTTCAGAGTGATAAATATAATGTTGGCCTCAGACTGCTAGAAGGATTAGATTTAGCTGTAAAACAAGAAGTGCAGTTAACAGTTGCTGTTGGGTCTGGTGTTAGGATTAGAAAGCACTGCTAATCACAAGAAATGTAAAAAGATTAAGAGGTGATGGTTGCCAGTAAGGTTTTTAAGAGCATGTAAGTGCTGGAATTCATTTCGAGATTAAAATTCCTCAAGCAAAAAAAAAAAAAAAAAAAAAAGAAAAAAACCAGGATAGATCATAAACACAGCAGCCAGTTTCACTTGCACTGTCCACAACCCATTCCCAAGGATTCGGAGAGTTAAAAGGAGTGGAAAAGTGAAATGTATGCCATGGCTTATGCGGAAGGGTCCTAGGAGGGCTTTAGTGAGGAGAAGCAAGCATTTGTATTCTGGTACCTACGAATTAACCACTGCAATCTAAAACCTATTAAAACAGTGGGTTTGGGTTAGGAGATTTTGCTTACCAAAAACCTGTCCGAACACAGTGGAGTCGTGGCTTTTAAAGGCAGAGTAACAGAAATGATGATGGCATCTAGTATCTGCATCCTTTCAGTAGGAAGAATAAGACAACACCTTAATTTCCTGGTTTGTTTCCAGCTGGTTTAGATTCACTATACGATCTATCTTGTTCTCAGTTAAAGGACAAGTAAAGCTCCCCATATAAAATAGTCTGGAGTGTGTAAAAGAATCCTCCCCACGGGGGGAAAATGTTACTAAAAAGGCATTTTAACCAGCGCAGACCACGGCATCACGTGGTCGGATTCCCTCACTTACGACAGAGTGCCCCATCAGCAACAACTGCGAAGTTCACTGGGCCGCTGTCACCCTGGGCCACCACCATCCCGAACTTCACGGCCCGCAGTACATCATCTCAAGGTTCTCCAGACCTCTGCAAAGCCCATCGGTTTCCCCACAGGCCTGATGGACACTCACCAGTTGTTTAGTTGCGAGGCCACTCAAAACTCACTTCTCTCCCACAGCGTCCCAAATTTATCCAATGTTCACAGTAAAATTCAAGTGCCACCACGTGACTTTATGAGCGTTCGCTCTGCTCAGCTGCGTTTCCTCCTGGGCCTCCAAGGAGGTCGAATGTTGATTCAGACCAACCTCTTTTCACTCATTAATTTACCTTCTGTAAATCTGGACCTTGCTATTCATGGGGTTGGGGAGTGGGGTGGAATAAGACCATTTCATCATTTTCTAGCACACCTTTCAGTCAAGTGCTCCTGGTGCATCTGTCTGGATTTTCAGACTCTGTAAGGCTACTTTTCCCTTCTGTTCCCCCAAAATGAACATTTTTTTCCAGATGCCTGTAGCAGAAGCAGAAATAACCATCTTCCAAGAGTTATAAAACAGTCGTATTAAATAATAGAGGTGAAAGCACTGTGTATGATTTCTGCAGAAGTCTTTTCAGTAGAACAGATAAATTTATTCACTGCATTATGGAACAGTTTGAGAAAACAAAATCATACAATGTACGCTGCCTCTATTTAAATTGTTTCATTTCTATTCATGAGTGCACTGATTAGATACACTGAAAATATCATCAGTAAGAAATAAATAATTCTGCCAAATTAATAGTTGTTGATTTCTTTTACCTGAAAACGTAAGTAGCATCTCATTCACACTAGATAAAGCTGCTATAATTTGGATACATCGATCTTGTTGGTTCAAATCTCCACAGCACACCAAGACAGGTATTCATCTACATTTTCTTAATGTTAAACACCTTCTTTCAGAATGATAAGTTCTTTAGCAAGTTAAGATGGGCTAGTATATGCTTTGCCTGGAGAGGTTTACTAGCCAAGTAGGGTTTTTTCCTGTAGTTGTTTTCCCCAGATAGCGGGTTGAGAGAAATAAATTGTTTCAAACATAGAAAATGGTTTAGAAATGGTATTTTAGGGAATACAGGTAAACCTTCTGTATCGGACAAAATTCATCTCAAGCTCAGCAATGCTCTTTAATTAATAACACCTTTCTGCCTCAGAAAGGAAGCGGCCAGAAGAAACCATCACTAACTTCATTAGATGATGGGAGCTACTAACCAGCCCCCAACCAAGGGCTCTCCAGTACCTCCCTCCCTGTAAAGTATTTTGCTGAAGAAACGTGGGATGGGGTGGATTTGTGAAAATGGAGCAGAAGATGATATTATTTAGCAGAAAGATCAGACTAATATTTTGTTTGAAAAAGAGCCTAAAATACGTAGAGCTAATATGCTTTAGACATCGCAGAACGATGAATGCAGTATGTCTGCTCAGCTTACATCATCTGAGAAAAAGCCCTCCACGCTTTTGAAAAATTCATCAAGTTTGACTCAACAATGAATTCTTCTAAAAATCAAATATAATTGCTATAACATTTCAAAAAAATCTAAATGCACAGCTGAGTATCTTAGGAGCGCTGTTTGCAAAGCAGCCAAGTGATACACCTCAGAGAGCTACTGTTAGCTACTGCAGGCAAGATAAATCAAGAAAATGCTGAGTTGAGGTGCAATTTGACAGTTATTAGCAGAACAGGAGTAATTTGATGAAGAAAAAAAAAATCTGACAAAATCTCAGTTCACAGCAACAGATTTTGGAAGCCTATTTGCACATAAATTGGAAAAAACAATTCTTGCATTAGCAACTGATGAAGATGAAACAATATACCCTAAATCCTAACACATTGGAAATTATTTTCTTTGATTCAAAGCTGATAATCCTGTAACAGGCAGTAACTAAACAGGGGCTTACCAGACTTGCTCTGCATGTTGAAGAGACTGCACAGTCAGATCCTGATCTAGGGCCATTCAACTACCAGAATAACCGGATTTACTGCTAGACGCACCTTTGGTTTTGCCATTTGAAAGCATCTACAGCGCACAGAACATTTGGTTTTTTAAGTATTAGCGGCATATATATCCCCTTGTGTACCATATACTTCACCACTTCTGGCTTCCCATAAATCAAGTATACAACCAATCATCTTCTTTATGTTGGACGTTAATGGCAACTCTATTATTCAGATCCAGGCTGTGTAGAGTCGCCTTTCACGGGGATGTAAAGCAGCTCACGAGCAGGCTTACAACTGAGCAAGGGATGATTCAAATCTGGCCATGATCTTCCCACTACAACCCCACCACTGTCACAGATGCGATATTCTGCATCTTTCGATTTATTTCATCTGTGCAAAAGGCTTTTTAAAAAAACTGTAAGCAGGAAAAAAATTAGAAAGCCTTTTGCACTCTTCAAGAACTGCTTCTTTGTGTCCCCATAAACATTCAGCGTAAATGTTTTCGCTCACATACTCATAAGCGGAGATGCTATTCTTTACTGCATTGCAATTAGATGCATAGATTAAGAGATATCTTTTGTGTCATTATATCAAACTCTTCTACAAACGTACAAAGGGATTTTATAGATTGTCGTCTTTTCTGCTTACCACTGAATTTCCGCACTCAGCACGAAATGCAGTAAAAGTGAAAGATACGTTCCCTGTGTTTACAGTGCCCACCAAGAACCATTTCAAAACCACATAAAACAACTTAGCTATGATTTAAGCAGCACAAACTGTTCTCCCACAGGGTTTCTTTTTTTCCTTGCCCCTCCCCTCATCTTTCAGTTCATGAGGATAGGGAACATGAAAACTAAATGGATTTATGTTTAAATAATTCATCTTTTCAGGCACATCAAACCAAGTACTAAAGTTCATCCGTGGGGCTGGCCAGATTTAGCTGATTCCAGTGGTATTTTAAACAGCATTCTGGAGAGCTAGTCACAAAAGGTTGTGAGGAAATGCTGAACAGCTGTGTTGATAGAGTTGTTCTGAAACAACACGTGTTGAAACTCTACCTATTCTTACCGAACACAGCTGATGGGGAGACATTACCAGCCATCCCGAACTGCCCCTGCGCTTTGGAGACTCATGCCCGCACAAGAGATGCTTTGTGAGCGGGCCGAGCTCTGGCACATCCTGGGAAGATGAAGAGAATTACAAAGGCTGAGCATCGTTTTCCTGCCAAGTGGTAGAAAAACATGCGGCAACATAAAGCATCTTTAGGAGCACAAGTCCCACAGGGTGGACATCCACACTAGCCAAGTTGATCCTACGAGCCAAGTTGCCTTAAACTAAGGTCCCGTGGGGACTGGGAAGCAAAGCGATGATAACGACTCTCCTCCTCTTTAAGCAATGGAGGAAAATAGAGAGTTTTTTGTATATTTTTAAACATCCTAAGTACAAACAACGGATTTACTCCTGCAGGAAGTCTAACAATATTCCTCTGTAACCTTTACTACACTTGCACCTCAAGTCATGTTTATCGTGCTAAATAAACTATACCAAATTCTTGCAGCTAAAGAGGAAAAAATAAAAATTAAAAAAATCCAGTGACTGGGGTTTTGTTTTAGTTTTTTACTCCCTAAAAAGCCAGAATCTAAACATTTCAATTCTTAATAGTAACTGTTTGCTTTAATAACACAAGTGGTCTCTCTCCTGCACATGGCTATCAACGTGTTAGAAGAGTCTGTAAAAGGGGACCAGGGAAACAGGTCTTTCACACAACTAAGATCTGTCCCCCTGACTTACACCAACAGTTTTGTTAGAAAAAGCAGCAAAGAAATAATTAAATTTCAGAAAATAACAACAACTGACAGCAATTTTAGCAACACTGCTTTGCCTGCGTAGGAAATGCTTGGTTGAAGTGAAGAAATCATATTGCCATGTGGAAGCCTTGAGTGGGTTAGTAACCCTCTACCGTACCAGAGGTGACTTTTTGTAGTCAGGTTTATGTCTTCAAATTCACTGAAGTGGAGAGTTATTGCAACAAAAACAGAGAAAACCACTGGAAGAATGTGTTGGAAGTGGAGTAGGACAAAAGGAAAACAAACACAGAAAATATTCCAGATCCAAGTATTCTTGGATTTGCAGGGCAACCCTCACTGACTTATTCCAAATGGGTTTGTGTTTCCAGTCTAAGTTAACATGGCTCATAATATTACAACCTAAATCACACAGAAAAGATTTGGTAAAGAGTTAAGTTTTGCAGAATATGTTTTGGATGAGTTTCATTAGAAATAGCTTGAAATACCTTTAAAGGAATATCATCTTAATGACATGCTTACTCTTGAGGGTAAATTTTGAGCCCTTCAGCAAAAAGCAATCTTACTGCAAGCAGGACCTTAATGGCTGAGAGCCACTGTTTATGCAGTGGGACCCCTTTTTAAATCAAAGATGTTTAAAAGTGTCCTTGTTCTAAGTTGTACAGGGCATCCCATCACAAATTTATGCCCTCATGCTTTGCCGAGTAATGACGTCCACATACCCACATAAGCTGTCTGTGAGCAACACAGACTCTTCCACTTGGCTAAACTTTCTCACCTAATGTGGGAAGAAAGTGCCTCACAGTCCTTGTGTGTGGAAGCCACTCTAAAACAAGATGTGCAACATTTTCTGTCTATAACATATGCATAAAATACATGTATGATGAGAAAATGTGCGTTAATTGATTCTGACAAAGAACCACCACAATACAGTCCATCATCATAACAAAATGCTTACAGCAATGCCTATCAAATTACAAGTTCTGACCTTTGGTGATGTGGAAAACAGCATTAATTTCCTTCCTTCATAAAACAAAAAGCTTGCTGCAACTCCTTCTTTTTTTCCAAAGTTTAAAACTGAAATTGTTCTTACTCTAGCCCAGCTGACAGTGTTACTTGTGGAGAAGCTCGCTTCCAGACGAAGTGGAATGTAAAAACAAAGTTGCCGTGACCTTAACAATAATCCTGTTTGCATATTACAATACATTTTCCTACTATAACAAGGCAAAGTCCCTTGTGTTCCGGTCAGAAAAAGTCATCTTCCAGTAAAAGCATACTGTGATCAATAACATTTTCTTAATATATTATATTATCTCTCACTGAAACACTTTTTCACTTGGCATTTCAGGCTGCCGAGTAGGGGAAATTCATGACAAAACTCAAGATGGTAAATGAGATACTGCAAATTAATTCCATCCAAGAGCAATCTTTTCGTTCGTGAACAATTTGACAAGCCTGTGTCGTCTGACTTCAGCAGAAGCTTTCTCAGCTTTCAAATATACATGAAACAGAAGAATCTGCTCCACTACCATACCAATCCCCACTTCAGCCTGCATAATTTTGTGTTGAAATACATTATAGTTTCAACAACCAACTTTGAGACCAGAATTGGTGGGGCATACTTTAAATACTAGTTTAGAAAATAGACTCAGAAGTCTGCAATATCAATTGTGAAATCCTATTTTCAAGTCACAGCCCAGGGCATGGCAGAGTGCGGGAATCCTGCATTTTTGAAGCTGTTTTGCCACCAAGTCGCCTGCAATCTGATCCTGAAAGGGCCCGAGTGATGAAAATGCCAGCCGAAGGATCTCAATTTGGTACCGGCAAAGTTCAAAGAGAGCTTTGTCACAATGGCTTTATAGTAAAGTACTTCTCTATCCATGTGTCTGAAATTACTTTTGCTACAATAAGTAGTAGCTTTATTCCCCCCTTGGAGCTAAGGTCCTTCTGCAGGCTGAAACGGTGACCTGGTGGCACACAGCCGGGAGCAGAGCCCACGCTCCTCGCCTTCCACGTGAGAGCCCATCATCATTTTAGCAACAGCAGCTGTAGATCCAGCAGCATTACTAGAGTAATTGGTGTTCAGCATGGTCCAGAAAAGCATGATCCTGCAAGAAGGCTCGGGTGCATGCAGGATATCGTCAGTAGGATCACTTACACGCACCCGATCTCGGCAAGATTAGGCGCAGAATCACTGCTGTATGAATATTTCAGCATAAGGAATAAGAGGCAGGCCGTTGTTGAATATTCATGCTGTAGCAATGCTCTCTGTATGAATTCTCTAGCAGGAACACGTAAAGGCTGTGCCCATACCCTGAAGAGGTTACCATCCAATGCCCCAATTAAAGAGATACTTTAGGATGTACCCTGTTTAAAGCTCACAGGGCAGGCTCGTTGACTAATTGTATTCCTGCAGCGAAGGATGTGCTCGATTTCTTTACTTAATCAAGACTCATGTTGAAAACAACATAAAAGAAGTGGGAGAAAACAGATGAAAATTTAATTTACATCTGCAAATCCCAACACCTCATGAGATCAGAAACATGTAAAGGGCCAAACAACTCATCTACCCAAGAAGTCATTCATAAAAGATAAACATCCTTTTTAATTGTGGAGGAAATGCATGCAGGGGAGATGCACAGTACTCAGCTGATGGAATAAATCCAAGCAGCAGCAGATGCATTTGTGAGAGAAGGGGCAAAAATAAGATTGGTCCCACTGATAAGCAGGAGCGCAGATGACATTATAAGCAAACTGGACAGGAAGGACAAAATAATCTAGGTTTTGAAGGACAGGACAAAGTTTGTGGGTTTTTTGGTTGTAGTTTTTCTTTTTTTTTTTTAAACAAAATAAATTAGGCAGCAAGTCTTCATGTAAATGAGCACTTATAAAACAGCCTTTCTAGGTGAATAATTTCTTTTACGATTAATAAAATCTGCAATCTGAGTAACAACGTTCTGATGACTTTTTGCCATTTGCAATTATCGCTCATTCCGGCACCAAAAACTCATTATTATTAAAGCTGACAAAAAAAAAAACTTAACTGCTTCTATGAAAGGACTTAATTTTTAAAAGAATCTCAACTTTCTAAGCTTTGTTTCTACTTCTAAATCTTGAATGTGAAAAATGAGGCCATGCTAGCAACCCTTGCGTATGTCTCCTTCGATTTCCAACAAGTAATTTGGATAAAAGCATCTAATTTGTACAGTAACACAATGCATTACAAAAGCTTACTACTTTGGTTTAAAAGCAGCCTACTAAGAGTATGGAGTTAACGTAATCCTGTATAACTACAAGCATGTAGTTTATACTATAAACATACATTTTTTTGCCTTTTTTATAGCAGTTTTCTCCCAAGGAACTAAAAGCATTTAACAGCTACCATAGGACTCATGAATAAGAGTATATAATCTCCATTTTAATGGCATGGAAGCTGAGGCACAGCTATTAAAGGCAGCTGTGGCAGAGACTAGGAACAGGAACCGTATCCAACTCCAAGCTCTGTGAGTAAATCCAGGCCTACCTGACACATATTGTCTATAGGCAGAAAGGAACATAGGTATTTTTGAGTTGGCACCTATAGAGATGTTAGTATGAACGCTGCCTGTGCCTCAGTCCTTGCTCCCTGACGTAACAGCATGGCAAAATCAGAGCCCTGTTAAAAAAAAACCAAACGAACACAGATGCTGTTAAACGGACTCAAACTCACAAAAAAACCCTGCCTGATGCGTAGCTGCTTGACAAACATTGAGCTGAGCTCTTTATAAGCACAGATCTCCAGTTTGTCATGACTTAGTGGATGGCTACAGGTCTGGAGCACACGGTGAGCCAGACTCTTCCCGGGGCACGCAGTAAAAGCGGAAGAGGCAACAGGCACAAGCTGCAGCAAGGGAAAATCTGGTAAGATATAAGGAAGAAAAATTCAGAGCGGCTGCCCAGGGAGGCTGCAGAGCCCCCGTCCTCGGGGGCATTAAAGGACTTGCCTGGACACGGACACGGCCCTGAAAAACCTGCTCTGCCTCTGCAGTTGGCCTGCTTTGAGCAGGAGGCTGGACAAGATGACCTCCTGAGGTCTTTCTCAAACTGAATTATTCTATGAATATCGTACCAAAGACAAGTGAGGTTATTCCTTGGTTTCCCTGCTGCATCCCAAAGCTTATCACAAATTCATACCAGAAGTGTGACCTCGGACTTCTGTGACTAACTTTTTTTACTTCATGCGGCTTGCTCCTTCTCCTGAAAAGGATGAAATGGAACAAACCCAAATCTTTGCTTTCACCCACCTAAAAACTACAAAAAATGAAAAGCAAAATGCAATCATCCTGTTCAAGCACCTAAACGCACGTGGTCATGTGAGGTCTCGCTTGGAATTTACGTACCTTCCTGACCCTCTCTCCTCCTTACAAATACTCTGAAAAGCAATCAGTCTGCTGTGTGGAGAGACCCACGGTTATTAAAATAACAGCATCACAGAAACAGCTCTCAACTTCTTCATTTCAAATTCCTCCCCCAAACCTGCACGTTCATAAGAGGTGCTGCATATGGTGAAAACTAATTCAGTTTGAACCAGAAAAAAACTGAGGTTAAGTACTTCCCCAGTTGGAATACAAAAATTGCAACCACACGTGACTGTTAAGATATACAGGGCTACAGTCAACATGCATAAATATTTTTTGTATCCTTCAGAAAAACTAAGTGAGTTAAAAGGCCTTTTAAGGGGAACTGCTAGGAATATCCAAAAATGGGTAAGACAGACAAGTGTGCAACTCCTACGTGCAGCCCATTCCCAGAAGGAGACAAAGTCCATCCTGGAATTTAAGCCCCTTTCAAACAATTTCCCATGAGTAACAGAAGCCTTCAGGAGGAAGCCTGGACACAACTGGTTTCTCATTTCCAAATTAATTTTTTTTTTTTTTCTTTTGTTACAACCCAATCACAGCCATAGTGGCAGAAACACCCACAGGCATACCATAACCTAACAGAGTAACTTTGCAATAATTCGATATTGAGCCTAAGACTATCCTCAGCATTTCATGGTGATGTGAACTAGGCGATGCTGCAACTTGTCACAAGCCAGATTTCCTAGACATTCCCCACCACAGAAACTGAATTAAACTGTCACTCATCACTGTATGAGTTGCTCTGGTATAACTGCTTCTTCATGAGTTGGACAACATTTCTCTGAACTAAAAACAACGCTATGTTGCAAGTTAAAGTCTTCATCCTGGTTTCTGCACATTTTCTTTTCCTTTCCCCTTCTCTTACCTATTTCCTGCTCAACTATTTTTCCCCTGACCCAGTATGTTTAACCCTCTCTGGTCCACTTACCCACTCAATGCTTTCATTTGCTCCCCTCCTTGGTAGATATAAACCAAGGAACTTGCACATGAGCTCCAGCCACCCTGGCCAAACTATTAATTATGATCTGGGTGCTGAACTACTGACACCCTCTTGGTCCTTTCCCTAGTCCACTTAGAAGCAAACTAGTCAGCAAAGCTTGCAGGAGCAGAGAAGAATGTCTCCCTTCCCCAAGGACCATCTGATCAGCATGTCAAGCTAAGGCTGAGACTGTATTCCTAGTGTCCATTCTCTGGAGTATCTCAACATACACGGTCTATTAAAATATAGGAAAAACAGATACGTTATTCATCATAAGGACTACTAAAAATAAGATTTGGAAAGCATTTGATTCAACTACAACTACAATTACAGTTGTTGGTATCTGCAATTTGCAGCATTACACACACATGCAGGGACAAACATAAAGACGGAATATAAAATAAAAGCCTTATTCATAATTCAGACTCAATTTCCAGCAACAGTTTCATATATGTATTATTATATACACTATTTATGACTGTGTACTGGCAGCACAGAAAAAAAGGATTGAATACACTCTCCCATACACACTTGTACACACCCGAGCATACACACAATTTCCTATTTTACTGTGAACATACTAATGATAGGAATTGAAAAAGATTTTTAAATTATCAAAGCTACATTGAAAGCTTTAAGCTAGTTGCTCAGGGAAATACGCCGATTTCTAAGAGTGAAAATGGGCTTTCACTGTTTCCAAAGTGTAGTTCAAACTCATTTATGGAAGAGGCTGCCAAAAACGTTACGATCAAGATGCATTGGGGATACGGAGGTGTTCAATAAGGAATCCCGTGAAGGAACAGCAAGCACTGGAAGTAAGGGTTGCACAACAGTGTGTGAGAAAGATTAAACAGATTAAAAACAGGGAAAAACAAAAAATAGGACTTGGTGGTCTTGGCAGACAGCAAGGAGAACTTGAGCCAGCAATACGCCCTTGCAACAAAGGCCAAGTGCATCCTTCCTGGGCTGCGTTAGCAAGAGCACAGCCAGCAGGTCCAGAGAAGCAATCCTTCCCTTTCATGCAGGACTTGTGAGCCCTCCAGAACAAGAAGGCTTTGACCGGAGCAAGTCCAGCGGAGGATATCGGTGGCTGGAACACAGGCTGAGCTCCTACAGACCCATGTTTTCCAGTTCCCCAAAGGGAAGGTGAAGAGAAGCCAGAGTAAGCCTATTCTTGGAAGGGCGCAGAGATATGACAAGAAGAAAGAAGCTGCAACAATGGAAATTCAGATTATAAATGAGGAAAATATCCTTCATGAGGTGGTGAAACGTGGCAACAGGGGCCAAATAAAGTTTTGGAGTCTGCATCCTTGGAGATATTCAAAACCCAACTGGACATGGCCCTGTGCAACCTGCTCTAGGTGACCTCACTCTCTGAGCAGAAGATTAGATTAGACGATCTCCACAGATGCCTTCCAGCCTGAATTATCCCACAAATCTACGTATCTGGTTGGGAGAAACCAGAAAGCTGGTCGAAGGAGGCCAAGAGGACAAGAAAGATATCAAACAGCACCAAGGAGCAGGATTAGCTCCATGAAGAAAAAACAGCGGATTGCAAAAAGAAGCTAGGAAAGTGGTGAGGCAAGAAAAATAGCAGGTTGAAAGAGAAGGTGGAAGCAGAGGATCAAGACTGAGGAAGAGGCAAAAAAAAAAAAAAACCAGATCTATGTCCACTAAATTACATTTTCCTCCAGTAGCTGGGAGGTGAAAAATCCCACAAGAGTCATTCAGCAATGACGTATTTTAAGTTTCTACTCTGATGTGCATAGTAGAATTGGATAAGAGAGGAAATCAGTTCTTTCTTTCCCCTCCCCAAGAAACCAAGTAACCTTTAATCTCCCTTTTCCAAATACTTAAACTTGATCTTGCAAACTTCACAGATATTTATAACTATGTACATTATGAAGAATGTTTTATCTGTAATACAAAAATATATGCTCATTTGTCAGCTTAAAACTCAAAATGTTCACTGCACCCAAATAAGAGTCTTACAGCTTTTTACAATCTCATAAGATATAGGCCTATGAGTCTGTAGACCTACAAACTTTGCTCCCTCTTGGAGCTGTAACACCAAATTCAAACACTCCTGATCAAGTTTACAGCATTAGCATTCATCTTACTACATTATTTGTCTATTGTAACGCAGATGCTCAGTTGCACATGATCCGATAGGACTTGCTGCAGTCACTGAAAGGGAAAGCACAGCCCAAATTGCGTTTGTGTAAGCAAGTAAGAGAAAGAAAGAAAACAAACCACAAAAAGAACAGATATCTGCACACTTACCCTGCGATATCCAGAATCTGTATCAAAATCAGCCTCAGGTATAACAGTCAGTAAACAGGACAGCAAACCCTTGCATTTAGCAGGAGGTTTCTGGGAAGCCAGATTACCTAGAAAAAGTTGAAAAGAGTTATTTTAATACACGAAGATGAAGTCACCTATGCTTAATAAGAATAGTCTCCAAATGAGCCACAGCACAAGAAAAAAATAGCTGCATAATGGCAGATGTTACATGCCACCATGATCGGCATGAAGAATTTAATCCCCTGAAGGTGACAGAAACTTGTTACGAAGCACGGAGAGTTAGATTCTGGTAGATACTTAGGGTTTAGCAGAGAACATGTAATACCCAAGGTAACATGGTGTTAACCATCCAATCAAGGATGCAGAGGAGACCAGAAAGAGCACGATATTTTGCTTAATTAGTTGCTATCAAAGAGAGGACGAGTTCAAGCACTTGCAAAAACAAGGCAATCCAAGATTATTTAAAAGTTTAATAGCATTCTAGAGTCTTTGGTAACACAGGGATTGCCCGTGAAATAAAAATAATCCCTAGAGATAAATTTAAAGAAATATATCTCATTTTAATGCCCAGAGTAAAATGACTATTCATTAAAGCAAAGCAGTTTTATACCTATGTTCTCCATCTCAGATGTAATATATATGAAAGTAATCTTTATGACAGGAAGTGGCATGTAATCCTGCAAGAATGAACTGCTGTCGTTATCTGCAAATCAATACTTTTTTTTTTAAGTGGGTATAACAGTACCTATTGATTTCACGTTTTTAGCACTGGAGTTTCAGTTTCTACAAAGAAGATTCTTATAATGACAAGAGAGCTGCATACAAGTAATTGAGTTGATACAAACTAATTTGAAGTTTACAGTGCACTCCCCTTGAACAATGCAATCAGGGCTTCCCTCCTATTACCTATTACCAGCTTATGCTTTTTTCATTTTATATAAACTTTAGGTTTTGTGTAATTATAATAATTTTGAGGTGGTAGAGTAACACTTCACTAATCCTACCTGCAAGCTGTGGAAAATTTGCCATGCAAAACATCTCCTTGGAAGGTAACACGCTAGCAGGATAAGGAGATATTACAGAATATTTGTATGACACTTGCTATGTTTAAATAGCCTGACCAAATAATTTCCCTTGTGAAAGCCTAAAACTGGCTCAGCGCTGAAGAGCTTATGGTCCAAAGAGGTATGGGGAAGATGAGGATGGTTAAGGAACAGGAAACAGAAGCACATGGAAGAACTAAATGACTTATCCAAGGTCACTTGGTGGATCAGTCAATCAGTGAGCTCCACTGGGTCATGCTCTATTCCTTAAGAGATATTAATAAAACCGGTAAATTCTTACTGTATTTCTGCAAATGAAGCATATAGCAACTTTGGCTTGACTAGCTGATCAAACGTCTCACGCTGCAATGAATGATCTGTAATGAGAGCTGGCTGCAAGGCAAGACATACATACCCTCATGCAGAGGAACAAAAAAAAAAAATCAGACCACTATAAAAAGAGTTTAAAGGGATGGGATTAGGGCCAGCTGACATGCCAAAATTAATCTCATAAAGCAAACAGACAAAACATTTACAATTTTTAGTCCTTACTTAATGCAGAAAAACCAGAGCCCTGCCCAAACACTAGCCAGCTGCAGGTTAGTTTCTTGAAAACGTAAAGCAAGATAATACAAGGAGAAGCACATGAAAGGCCTGGGGAAGGCAAAGATATGTAAACATCTCATCCACATTATCCCCCATCATTCCTATCCTCTCTGTCATACAGAGCTCCATCCTCCTCCTTAGCCTGCTTTGTTTACAGGGTTAGATTCATTTTGGAGTTAAGGCTTTTCAAAGAGCTGGTCTACTTATTTATGTATTTAACATGTTGTTGAGACATTTCGACTGAGTATTTCTGACTTTTGCAACACGCCTAAAGAATTTAGCATGGATTGCCTGAAAAAGCTCATACAAAAAAAGAACTTTTTTTTTGTTTTGCTTTTTGTTTGTCAGAAAGAGCACTGTTTTCATGAAGCAGTTTATGGAAAGGGAAAAAAACCTCAAGGGAGTAGTTTCTCCTTTGCATAGTGACTCATCATATCATAGTTACCCCATCATCTCCAAGGGCAACACTAGGCCAGAGCTGCACTGGAAGTTCTCCTTAGGGAAACATCCACTTTTCAAAGCCATCTGAGGACTCTTGTTCCAGGACCTTGCAGAACAGAAGAACCTTTGATAGTAATAAAAACTAAAATGGGTTTCTGATAGGGAAGAAGCCTGAGAGGCCAATGACAGTTTTACATGATGGAAACCTTTTTCTTTCCCACCTCAATAATGAAAGACATGAAGAATATTTACAAAGAGTATCGTAGACTCTAGACGGCAGTGCCATGGGGAAAGGCAAAACAGACTTCACAGCTGGATACGGGACATGTGAAGAAAGAAGGATCAGAAGGAAAAAAGGAGCAAGAAAAGCAATAATCCGTCACCATGAAAATGGTACACAAAGACGGGCTTAAGTTCAAATTCTGTTTGCTTGCTCCTGAACACGCAGTCCCAAAGAAGAGTCAAAATTATTACTTCGGGCGACACAAAGACAGGATTAATGGTCTTCACTGTTTAACATACTGCAATTTACATTATTTACTAGCATTTGGGTAGGTTTTTCTTCACCCACTTTAGAAAGTCTTGGTTGTTTATAGGAAAGGATTTTAATCTTACTGAAACTTTACTGCATTTGCCATTGAGCGGGAGCGAGGAGAGCCACACCTTCCAGGCAGTTCTGAACCCCTAGAATAAAATACGGAAACTGGAAGAGGCAGAAGCACAGCAAGGAGCTTTAAACACCAAAACCAAGAGTTGCCATCTCTCATCATAGTGTATTATCTGTAACGGTAAAACCTCAATTACCTGTATCAATATTTATGAAGTTGAAGGTACCTTACAGAAGCCTATAGCCCATCTCTCCTTCGGGAGCCTAACAACCTCAATACGGACAGGTCACATATCCTGTATTGTACCTAAGCTTCTAAATTAAATGACTTGAAGCAACCTGATGGAAACCAAGCATCTGGTTTAGATACCACACCATTGTAGTAGCAAGCTTCATAAGTAGGCAGCTCATCCTTCAGGGCAAAACTAGCAGGAGGCCAGACAAAACATGGTATAAGAAGTTGATGTCAGCTCACCTACCTCGTCAACATGGGCATCTTCATGAAGGGATGGCATAATCAGAGTTACCTTTGGCTCAAAAGACCTGGTCAGTGAGAAGCAGGTCTGGATCTTTTGGGGAAAGCAGCTATATCAATAGGATACCCCTGAACTTCAGCAGTTCTGGGTTAGACAAAGTAGAGTTACCCTGCACCAGCAAACAATGAGATACAGTGACAGCACAAGCAGCTAACGGAAAGCTCACCATGCTTCAGCTTGAAGTCATAAATTAGAAAAGAGGTTTCCAGAAGGCTAGGAAGGATAAGGGAGAGAATTATTTCATATGATGTCAAATCAAAAACCTAATTTTTTTATGCAGCAAGACACTGTCTCAGAGCTTCTCTGCTACGGATGAAGCATCCGGCAATACAGCAGATCAACTCATCCACCAAGAGCTGCACAGGGTGTAAGAAGCGTATGCAGATTTAAACAGCATCTTCCTGATTTAAAGCAAGGTGAGGAGCAGGCAGCAACATTCAGCAATTCAGTACCGCAATGAGAAGAAATCTGGAAAATCAGCACTTCCCTGGGTCAAGCGGGACCAGCCACCAGGACATCTGCCTTACTTTGTACAGCACTCACAGAACTAGGAAGGAAAGCAGGGCAGGATTACCAGCTGACTCATCTACTGCTATACAACCATACCTGCCAGGAGCAAGCTGAACAGCTTCCAAAGTGCAGGGAAAAGCAGAGTGGAAGGCAGTATCTCTAGAACAAAGCCAAGGGTTTGAGCAATGACTGGTGAAATTAAGGGCTCAAGAACAATATTCTTGCAGAAGCAATGGTGCTTCCTTGGGAAGGGAGAAAAAGAGTAAAGAAAATAGACTACAGCTGTCGTATGGGTCCCTGGGTAGGGAATGACTTATGCTTGCTCTTCTGCATTATGCAAACTCCTGGAAAGCAGGGAGCAGCCCAGGAGTCCTTCGGGGATTGTTCCTGAGTTCCCCCGAAGCAGAGTTCACCCAGCAGCCTGCAGCAGAGGTGCACAACACGAACCTCAGCAACAATGCCATGCAGCATGCAGCGCCTGCCCACAACATCTCACTCAATTGGAAAAACGTATTTGGAAAGGAAGCCAAGGACATGGAGACAGTTATTGTCGGTTAATTAATCAGAAAAAGTTTAATGCAAAAGTATTCTACGAAAGCCTGCCTGTGCAGACAAGCTATAAATCAACTGTGAAGCAGAACGTGCTTTAAAAGTGCCCTTTACAAGCTGCTCTGCACTGCAAACGTAACCTCCCCCACATCACATACCGCAGCTTGGGGCAGGGGGTAAAGAAAAGGAAAGAAGCACTCAGAGGCACAGTGGGAACGCGCTCTCTTTGCAAATAAACAAGGTAAAGGAAAGCGAATCAGAAGGGAAAAAAAAAGACTCCATGTAAGGTATAAACAATTAGTAGGCAGGCTAAGTAGATGTTTCATAAGCAGTAAAAGAAGGGTGCTTATAGGCAGTATATCTGGCAAATCAAAAGCACTCGCCCTGCAAACAGCCGACTGGGAAGCCGTGCGGACACGGGAGTTAAGAACAGACCGACATACCCAAAGCTCTCAGTGCTGCGCAGGTTAGGGACTACTGCTGTGCCGTCCCAGCATCTTTAGTGTATTCAGATTGGAGCTATTCCAGCTCTACGGAGAAAATCTTGATAATCTCTGGTGTGACCTGTTGTCCTAATGTCCATAAACTGCACAAGTGGTCTGAGAAGGGAGCAATTACGGATCCCGCAAGAAGCTACGCAGGCTCTGAAGTTGGGTGTAGCTACAGCCAAGTGTTGCAGGCTGGGATAGAAGAAAAATAAAACACAGGGCTGGAACTGAAGGATGCATCCACGTTCACAGCCCCACTTGATTTTACAGGAAGGAGTGACTGCTCCGCACGGTGATGCCTGCAGAACGCTATTGTGTATGTTGACCCTAATCTATTATTTATTACAGAATTTACGGATCTCTTTTCTCCAAGTGACAACCAGCCAACTACTAATCTGCAGGCTAAAACGCTGCAAGGTCTGCAGACCCCAGAGCATTTGCTCTGGAAAAAGCAATCACCTGAGAAAGATGACCAGCGAGGAGGATGTCTGCACATGCCTGAAGTGCAAGTTATTTATATAAATCTTTTAACAGCAACAAGTGAGAGCATCACTGGATGTACTGTCTAACAGCTCCGGGTTTGAAATGGTAATTGCTGGATTCCTAAGACTACTTGGTACATTGTACTCACAATGTTTCTCACAATCACACTCAGTCTCTGAAAGCAAGCTGGGAACTATTAACATCTCCTCAACAAAGATTTAGACAGACTGATAGTAACCCTGAGGTTATTCTGTATAATGCTTTTGAAAAAGTCCCCCCAAACTCAAATGCTGGCCTGTGCTTCAAAGAGTTAAGCTGGGGAAAAGGAAGGGGAAAATAATTTTAGCTCAGTACCCCCCTGTTCCGTTACATCAACAAATTAACTCCTCCTATGACATTACGTAGCTTTTGAGAAAACATTTTAGAACTGACTGTTCAGTTTGGATTCCTGCACGGATAATCACTTCTTTAAAAGGAAGTACGCATCAATAATATTCATGGGGAGCTTTATAAGAGCTTGGCAAACATTTCTGACAAAACAAAAAACTCAAACAGAAGGATTACTCATAAAATGCTACATCAACAACTCTTTTGACAGACATCTGGATTATGCTGCTCTTTAAAAGGGAAAAACAAAGATGTCACTTCAAAGTTTAAATGGAAACGGTGAAATATGCCATTAAAAATATCAGATCATAAACAAAGCTATTTTTGCAAACTCAAATGCAATGAGCAATGACGACAACGTTTGCCAAGATAATTTACAGACACTCTTTTTTTTCCAAAAATACTTTTAAAACATTGCAAGATGTACAGAGATCACAGGTTAGTAATGAGTTTATAGACCTAGAAGATCAGACATCCAGCATTAATAGTCTATCAAGTCTCATCTTTTTCTTCAAATGGCCTTTAGTTGATGCTCTAAATGAAGTTAAGGCATACACACCTGCCCAACTGAACAAAACTCCAGAAAAAATAAATGTAGACAGACACTTTAGGAGCCCATCCTCAAAGAATGTATTTCACTATCCTTCCCCTAAACCATGTTAAACATAGAATTACATTATTCAGACAACATTAATTTCTGTGGTATTCTGTAGCAAGACTCAATCAGATGACTGATGATGCAAATGGGAATTTCTTACTCATTTTAAGTTTATTTAATTTTTATTTCCCAGGAAAAGCTCAGGGAAAGCTACCGAGATGTGCGGAGTTCAAAAGAGATAGGCAAAATATTCACATGCAAAAAGAGACCGTGAAAAGACTGCTTATTCAAACGGATGCAGAGTTCTAATGGATCTGCAGTGTTCAGTTCAAGACTGTTCACCCAGACAGTCAGGTTTCTTTGAAAACAAAACACATACAGTCTAGTAAAAGGGGTAAATTTCCTTAAAGAGGAATCAGCTTCTTCACAATTCATTGAAGTCCACTGGGCTTTGCTGGAGATTCAATGAAGGTAATAGGCAAGTACATGTGTTTGAAAGGTCTTTTATTTCTTTATTGAAGTAAAGACTAGCAGAGACACCTTCTGCTGAAATAGTTTGAAGGCATTGGGATTAAAAGGCTGAAAAGTTTTAGGACAGCTTGACTAACATATCCTCCCAACTCCATTGCTTCACCGACGCAGCTGGAGAGACTAGCGTTCAAAGCACTGAAGTATCTGAGGCTGAAAAGACCTCAACTTCTTTGACATCATGAACCGACTTTCTGCAGTTAAAGGTCTTTTCCAGATTTTTGTCAAAAACGTCAATAGAAAAAGTAGAAACAGAACAAACCCGTTGGTTTGCCATTTGCAGATGGTTTCTAATAGAAAGTCCTACTCTTCTAGTAAGACTCTCAGGGACTATCATGGAGTCGGGTGACATAACCAACTGCAGGTGATGTGAAGACAGCCACATCGTGCCTTTCGTAGTGTCCGAGGAATGCTATCAGGCAGCTGGAGAGCAGCAGGACAGGAACAGGCTGCTGCAAAAGAGCCAGGGCAGCGGCAAAGTAAGTACCTGGCTCCTAGTTTTCTGCGTCCCTCCTTCTCTTACGTGAAGCCTTGCACAACACAAAGACAGACTGCGTGGAGAACAGGAACTGCACTTGGTTCACGATGTACCAGCGACAGCACAGACGAAGGGAAAAAAACCTAAAAGCTCACTCTGTTCGGTCTGATGCTGCAAAATGGGAAGGGACAGCACAGTATCATTAGCTTGGAAAAAACGGTCTATGCTTGAAAGGGCAAAAGCAACCGTTTCTCTTACGATCTGAACTAACACCACCATACCCCAAGAGAAGGTCCCATCCTTATGCAATATTTAGGTACAAAGTATTCTGAAAGGTAAAAATGCAGCCAAGGTGGTAACACTGCTACAGTGTGGTATGGCCAGCAACATACTGCATCCCAAAAAGGTTTTCAAAGCTATGAGTGCCTACCTAGAGAAGTTACCCTTTGGGTACAGAGGGACTGACAGAAGTCACCTCTGATTCCCCAAATACAGTCTTCATTTTCTCTCTTTTCATTTTGGACTGAAAAGTTGACCACGGCAGAGGAAACCCTGTTCTCTTCACAGGGACCAACGCACTATTTACCGACTAGATAATCCTAGTGGTCCCTTTTTGACCTTAGTCCAATTCTCTTGCATATTATAAAGGCACAGGACTCAATTCCTTGTTCAGGAAGAAAAAATAAAAATCCTGCCATGATTACCAAATTTCTAGTGATGCCTTGGGGGTGTTGGTGAAAGGTTTTAGTGATTAATTATTCCTGCTGTCAAAATCTATTTGTTTTTCTATTATGAATTTTTTTGGCTTTCATTTCTAGACAACGAATCTTGCTGTAGTTTTGTTCAACAGAGTACACACTCTTCCTTTCTTAAAATTTCCCATGTAGAAAAGCTAATAAATTCTTTCCTTCTCCTGGATTAGGGTAATGAATGATTGCAAGAAATCCCAGTGGCTTAAGGTATGTCTTTTCACCCCTTAGTCACCATCATCACTCTTCTACCATCTCTCCCTATCTCATCAACCTCCTTGAGGTGCAGACAGACCTGAACATAATATTCTGGGAGCGTCGGCAGCAGGGTCAGACCCAGATTTAGCACAGCCTCCCTGAAGTTCTCCTATCGATGTACTCAAAGATTGCCGACACAGGCAACACCACAGCTTTGTCCTACAAGCTCATGTTGCCCTGGTGTCCACTCAGGGGTGGAGCAATAGCCCTCTCTCCTCCTCTCCATTGACTTCAGAGGGAGCTTAGGACAACTAGTTTAGAGTAGGACACCAAATTGTAAATGGCTGAAGTTGGGCAAGCCTAATTCCCATCCCTCACACATGCCAAATGGAATTATTTTGTTCTAGTTTCTTAATCAAAATGGTGTCACCAAGTCAAATGCCTTGTAGAAGCCATAAATATCAAACTTGCAATCACATTAAAAACACTTAATAGATACCAGGTTAGCTTGACAGGATCTATTTTCTGTAAGCTTGTGTTGATTGGCATTAATTATATTTCTCTTACGCAATCCTTCATCAGCTGTCCCATTCATTATTCCCCAGATCAATATCAGAATGACAAGACTCAAAACCTCACACCTTTGAGGCACAGATCTTGGCCACTTTTCCAAAGCAATGAACCAAATTTCCAAAGCTGACTGCTAGCAGCACACTGGCATAACAGAGCTCTTAATCTCCTCTCTCCACCTCCCAATTACAACACTAAAAAAAGATCTCTAGCTTAATTTGTCATCCCCAAAGAAACAGCAGAATAAACAGATCAGTTACAAAAGATTCCCCTTTAGAAGAAAGAGAAGAAAGCAAGCGAAGACAGAAAAGGAAGTGTGAGAGGTGAGCAGGTTACAGTCAATCAAACTTTTGATTCCATGACAATAATTAGAAAAAGAAGCAATTCCTTCACAGGGAGAATTTGTTCTCCTGATGTAAATTGTTGATTTTAGCACATATGACCATTACAGAATTCGTTCAATTGCATGAGGAGATCATGCTGTTAAAATTGAGCCACTAGATTTCATTTAAGAATTAGGTTATATAAAAACATAGGGTTTAGGCTCTTTACATATGGTGCTGAGAAACTTTCATCAGTGGGTAGCCTGAGAGCTAGCCTTCCCCAAGAAGAGTCAGCACTGCCTGCAATTGTCCAGATGCCTATATATGAGATAAGTGGAGGGAAAGCATTTTCCTAGGGGATTCATATTTTCCTGGCAAACATGTATTTTCAGTTGCACGCTTGGTGGGTGGCCCATCAATGCTACCTCCAGCACCTCCTAACTAGCAAGCCTGCTCAGTAAGCTTGGTGGACAGTCTCCACACAACTACTTTCAATGAGGCATTACAGCAAGTCATTTCACATCAAGTTACCACCATCTTTGTGATGCTTTGACCACATCTAGAGAGACGTGAATACTCCAGGTGAAGACCTGCAGTGCTTCCCTTGACACACTTGTTTACAGCTCTGACTAAAACACGTGCAAGTTCAGCAGCTACATAGATAGAGAGCTTGCTTGTGTCTTACAAACCAGCACCAGCACAATCGGGAAGGTATTCATTTTTAAAAAGTCAGATAGCACCCATGGAGAAGACCACTGTTATTTGTCTTATAGCCCCAGGTAGTGTCCTGCAGCCTGCCATCGATGGCTTTGAGTAAGACTATCTCACACCCATTTCCTGGCATGGAGAATATGCTGATGACAGAGTACGTACAATGATCATGCTCCAGTGCCAGGGACACTGCTGTTTACTTCTGCAGTTTTCTCCTCATGGCCTAACAGTGATGACAGGATTAGTACAAAAGCCTTCTCCACAGCTCCAGCTCTCTGATGATGTACTTTCCAGGTGCAAGCACTCCATCTCATCTAACACCTCCACTCAAATTCTCCTCACTCAGTGTCCTTTCTTACGGTCCTCATCTGTCATAGGCATAATTCAGAGACTCTCGAAACATTGACTGCCTTCATGTGATTAGTCCAGACAACAGTCTGGTCCTAGACCACTTCCACAAGCTACACAACCCAAACGCCACGCTATAGGCACACGCTGTTGAGGACAAGGTCTATCAAAACAGTTTCGCTGTGCTGCATGGCTTCTGCAACGACTCAGATTCAGAGATGTGCAAGGCCCATGCAAAATAATGAAATTTTGTAACAGTCCAGGACAAATCAACTGAAGATGCTCCAAAGAACTTCAAGTATGTTGGTCTCTCATGACCCATCAAATGGGAAAATCAAGCTACCAATATAAAAGAAAATGCTTATTGTCACCGCTTTAACCAATTCTTCCCTCCTTTGCACCAAATCCCATTGGGTGTGTCATCACATTAGTTACTGACTTCTGACTACATTACTGCAATCAAACGGGAACGTGGGCATGACCCACTTTTTCCCCAATGGGAAAAAGTCAATTTGTCTTTGGCTTCTCATGCATGGAGGTGACAGTCTGGCATTAGGCCCTCACTGAGGTGCAGGTAGTGTGAGCATCCCCTCACCTTCAGAGAAAAGCAGTCTTGTTCCAATTTACAGAACTGTGGCTGAAAAAAAATGGCCATTTTAATCAAGACATCAGGGACAGTGCAGGATCTTAATCTATAGCTCAGTCTACACGGATCTCTGTTCAGCACTTTACACACAACTCACCTGATCCTTTGGACTTTCTCCCAAACTACAATAGACAGCCCCAGAATTAATCTTTGTGATTGCAAGGGTAACTTCTCCCCATGAGAACAGTGTGGCCATGGGTTATTAATGAGGGTCCTGATCAAGTGCACATTCAGTCCAAATCATTTGCTAAAATATCTTCCTATAGGCTATATAAATACATAATACATCTGCATTAACCTGTGTGACACTGAAGCAGCCTTTCCAGCAATCTGGCCTACTTTATCTCCAAAGTAGAGTCTTATACCTCATTTGAGTGAGCGAGCACACATTTTAAATAATGATGAGACACTCCAATTTTCACATTTTCATGGATGCAGTGTCAAATTTATTTGTAATAGGATCATCTATTATCTGTCAGTACTGAGCAAACTAGGTGAGAAAATAATGGTTAGTAGTACATTACCTAGAATCCTGATGAAAATTAGCACAAGGTAAATGGAGTTGTTGAAAACAAGTGTTACTTGTTGATTGCTTAATGCAGCCTGCCTTGATTTAAGTTATTTCTAGTATGAGATCAGAGCTTGTTGGGGTTTTGTTGCTCAAAAAAGTTACTTTCCTCCACCCACTCCATTTTAAACATGGAATATTTAATCTACTGAAGCACCCTTGTTACACTAAATCTGTTTACAGCAAAACTTACACCAGTGCCAGAGAGAAAGAAGAGGAAATGGTGTTACCAACTCATGAAAGAGGCACTGAAACTAGGAGTTTTATGCATTTGATCCTAACTATGGCTTCTATGTGGACAGATATGCTACCCTTTATCCAGATGCCCCATAGGTTACAGGAGGAGCTGGAAGGCTGGCATATCCCCTTGCTCGTTTTCTCATCTCCAGCCTATAAACCAAGGTGAACAAAACCCAGTTAGACTTACTGCCCCAAGGTTTTCCCATCTTCTAAAGCAAAGAACCTTTTCCTTCTTGGAGAAAAAAAAATCAGCATTATTTGTGTGTATATCTGAGGATTAGCAATACAACCAGATTACAGACCACTACAGTGCTCAATATAGCAGCAGCCTCTTCTAAAACTAGATGAAAGAAATACCTGGTGGTAAGGATGTCACCTCTCCATAACTCACTTGGTCTCTTATCCCTTCTTCACTTCCCCAAACTGTATTGAGGTGCGAGTTTCAGATCACTTCTGTGGCAAGAGGACACATTATTAACCACTGTCACTTCTTGCCAAGCCTGTTTTGATACCACAGCACAAGGCTTCAGCAGTAGATGCCTTCAGTGCCACTGCTAAAGAAGTGCTGGAAAAGCTGCTGCGTGCCAACATGGACTGAGGAACTGAGATTTGCTTCACCAGATCCACCCAAAGCTTGTGTTGGCCAATGGAAAGAGGATGAGGAATCAACACTGAGGGGAAGGACAGGTCTTCTGCTGAAGTTACACATTATAACAGTGGAAACAGTATCTGAATACAACCACATGGTCTCTTCTTTGGTTTGCTCACAATATATTCAAGGGTGGGGGGAAAAAAGAGTAACCAGAAAGAACTAGACAGCAAATGGAAACATCATGCTTTGAAGCTGATATGAAATTTTAATGGAATTTTGTTTGTCAGGCCCATTAAAATGATCCTTCGATTTATGGAAGAAATACTTTTATTTTTAGTGGCTATAAATTAAACAGTTTTAGATGTCCACTAAATGGAAATACTCTTGCAAGAGAGTAAAATGTTTTTTTCCCTTAAGAAAGCATAATGAAATTCATACTAAGTTGTATTAAAATAAATAATTCTCAGTTATATGGGATTAAAATGTAATAATTTCAAATTTAATTTAAAAAACAAAGTATTCAAGCGTAGGTTTAATACAAGGGCTTAAACAGACTAAGGTTTAAAGAACATGTTAAATGATATCAGTGAATTCTCTTCAAGATCTGAGTAAAAGGGTAACAACTTGAAATTTTACCAAAAAATATCCATGGAAGGTCTCCTTGCCATCCGACGTCAATTCAAGCATGTTTGTGTATTTAAACACTGTAAAACTCAAGTATACAGCTATATTATTACTTTTATAACTGCTTAAGTCCTACTATTTTTAACTTTTCCTTCTGCAACCTTTCCCAAGAAGTCAGGTTTTTCACCCTTGGCTGTCCAGAATTACATTTTTTTCTTTGTTTGTTTCAACATATGCAGCAGTTACTCAGAAAGTATTGTCTTTACTGGGACCAATTCACTGAAAATAAGACCAAGAAAAGTTAATTTCCCAATCACAAGCTGGAAAAAGAACCAAGTGGGAGAGAAGATAGTACAGCCTAATATTATAGCCTTATAGGTATGGGGCTATATAACAACCATTTTGGGTCCCTAGAAGTACATGCAAGTGTTTTTGGAAAATCTCATTACAGCACCTAAGTGCATGGACACCAGAAGTTTGTGTATATGTAATTCTCTTTGAAATCAAAAAACCTGAAAAACTCTAAAGCCTAGATACACACAGGTTATGGGGTAGGTTGTGACCAAAGGAGGACATTAGTATCCAACGCACGGTTTTGGCAAGCTTTATGAGCTTATATCCACGGTATTAATGATTTAAAGGCCACTTCTGTGTGGGTTTTTCTCTGCTTGGCCTGAAAGCGTTCAGGACTGTTGTGTTTCCATACGTACCAGAACTGTGCTAGTCGGAGTAGCAAGGTTGCAATCTGGCTCTGCAATCCAGAAACTAAATGAAGGAGCACCCAAACACTGCCAAGGATGCACCTTACTTTGCTCTGTGTAAAACATCAAAAACCCTCATAAAAAGAGGCAGCGTAAGATACTGCCTATAGGTAGGACACACACGAGAAGCCAGGGAGCACTACACTTCTCATCCCTCCCAGGCGTATCCCAGAAGCAGGGACCAGACCCCGGCCTGCGGTCCGGTGCCGTAACCATCCGGTCCTGTGAGGCATAATCACCGGTTCTGCCTCGCTCTGCATCTCTCCCATCTCTATTCAAAACAAGGAGCTTCACTGATTGTAGGTGTTCAGAAAAATATCCAAAGTATGGCTTGCCAGGAATTAATATGTTAAAAATTTAATAAAGCTACAATATTTATTACTTAACAAAGAATATAAAGCTTTAAAACCTAACAGTGTGCAAAGATAAGAGTATATTATTATGACTAGCAAAGAGTGGTATAAATTTAAGGTATTTAGTTGCAAGTCATAACATTTCAATTATTACTAACTGAAGAATATTACAGAAATAAGTTATATGCAATACAGAACAAAAATAAATCAATTACTTAAATGAGTATTCCTTGTTTTAAACCCTAAATAATTTAAATCCTAAAGACCGCAGTCATTTTGATTTAGAGCATTTCATCCTGACATATACTTGGAGTAAAAATGGAAACATGTAGTAAATCACCTCTAAAATAACTGGGTATATGAGGACAGAGTGAAAATGGAGCTGTGCTAGAGATGAGAAACACTTCAAGAAACCATCAAAGCAAAGAAGAAAATGTTCGACAGGACGTCAATGAGAAGCAGCTTCATGCTGAGAGGTACATGAGCACCTTAACCAGTGGAGCAAGGACAGGAGAGAGAGATGCTTCTGGATGAGCTGGCACTGGAGCACAAGCGGTCTGTGTCAAATTCTTGGGGTTCATCACCCTCTATAACGACGCGTCTGAGAGGAACAAAAAGTGCTTTTGCTCAGTGCACACCGCAACTGGCAGGTGAAAGGAGGTATGCAGCTTTATTTTGAACGTTTACATGAACGCTTAATGGGCCGGAAAAAAACCCATTTGTGGAGTTTTGAATTATTCAGTAATTTTTCTAATTATAAAGTGACTTCGAGCACCGCTATTGTTGCAGCCAGTCCTTTCCTATTAGGGCCCATTGTTTAAGAAGCTGTGTGTGAGTACCGAGATCCCCCGCACGCCAAAGCGAGCGTCTCCTAAGTGTCACTTCTACCCAACCGTCATTCCTCCAGCAGGTAATCTGCACATTATCTATGCTGACCTCTCCTTAATTTATAATACCTCTATGTCATAAACCAATTATCAGCATTTGACATGAGCAGCACTTGCTAGTTTGAAAAGCAATTAAAATTTAGGACCTGTCTCTTGCAACAAAAAAGCATTCACAGAAGTAGGGCTAGCAAAAAGTTGCGGCATGCAAGCCATCAGTCTAATTCTGCCTCTATCAATCATGCTAGGTCTCACTGAACAGCAACGTGCAGGCAAGCAAACAGCAATGTTTACGAGGTGCAGCTGGTGGTACTTACGTTAACAGCAAAAGCAGCATCAGTTAAATTAACATTCTTCATTCTTTCATTGCTCATTATGGTTTGACAGACATACCCGCAGTCCACATAAATGACTTAGAGCAAGGGAGCTGTCTAGCATCCTGCCATGAAACAAGACCACCTAATGGGAGCAGCCACTGTAATTAAAACTCTGGAAACCAAGATTTATACCAGTTTAAGGATGCAGTGGTGGGTATTATGACCTACTTTAAGTTTATTAAAAGAATCATGAAAGCCCATGCCGTTACTCAAGTGAAAAGTAAGAGCCTACCGTTTGTGATATTTGTCCGATAAAAGGGACTCAAGCGTTCTTTTGATCTAGGAATCGTTTGTGTTGCTTCAGGTCTGGAGATGCAGGGGGAGAGGAAAGAAAAAGATATTACTTAAGTATTAACTAATCAGCTTCCCCAGGAGAACACTCTCCCTAAGTCTTATCCGTTCAAGTCCACAAGATTTTCTTTGATGGGGAATTGCAGCAACTGGTTCTGCTTAAAAATTTACAGCCACATTTAATCTCTTGGATCAAGAAAAGTTAATTTCATCAATTCAAGGCTCTATTTCATGGAACTATAAGTGTCAGAGATGAATATGGTACCAAAAGGGGGTGAAAACCCATAAATATTTTATAAAAGCATCTCCAAAGCCCCAGAATTAGACTTGACCAAGTAAGAATCTGTTCAGACTGGAACTCAAGTGCATTAAGGAGGTATTAACATCAGAAAAAGTATGTTTAAAAAAAATAAAAGTCACATGGACCTGTAGTTACACACCACCTATAAAATGCCATGCAAACGAGTCTTACTACTCTTAGTTATTAAGCACAAATTAGATAACGAAAGACGATTCCGCGTTTACAGAAGGTGCTGCAGAAGGTGGGAACCACCGAGGCACAGGCCACGCGGCAGCGCGGTGCCCCCGCTCCCTGCCGGGCACGCCAGGAGCGGGGCTCGCAGAAGACGGGATGCCAGGCGGGCAGGAGTCCAGCATAAGCCCGGGAAATGCTGTGGAAAGGAACCAATCTTAAAATCTGGCTCTCTGCAGGGAGCTAAAACCCACACCTGCGAAGCTGAAGTGAGATCTCCCTACCGGAGTTTGCTCTTTGTTTCATCTCCCTTCCCCTCTGCTAAGAGCAATAAAAAGGGGGAGCTTTTTTTACCTCTTCCCCTCAAGCAGTTCAAAAGCATCGTTCCCCTTCCCTTCAATGGCTCAGTGGTTGAAGCACTTGCCTTAAATACAGACATCTGTGGTTCAATCCCCTGCGCTCTCCCAGATGTGAAATCCCACCTTCAGCCCCCAGAAGGCAGCAATAACCACCAGGCTATCGAGGCAGAGTTTGGGATGTGAGCGTGCATGTAGGGCCCTTTCCACCTCTCCCAGCAGGGTGGTTCTCCCGCTCCCTGCTGCGGCACCAGAGGCGGGCAAGCCTGCTCCCCGCCACCGCGCTGCCATACGGGGCAGAAACAGCTCTGCCACCTCATACCATCCATCTGTATCTACGTGCACACGCTTGTGAGCTCCAGGCATCCAAAAAAACAAAACAGAACATCAAAAAGGCTCCTCACCTTAATAAATATATTATGCTGGTAAATAGCATTTAGCAGGTCGATGCCAATTCTCCGGCACAGCATAGCTCCCACCTATATGACCAAACTCCCCTCCAGGGATGCATTTCTCTCCATCCTGCCTCCAGACACATGCCCACACCTGGGCATGCTCAGGGAAAGCCCTCAGCCAAAACCCTGCCCAGGAGCACGCAAAAATCACCCAAATGCGCAAGTACACTGGAGCCTGTGCCCTGGCCCTATTTAGGTTACCAATATAGATGTAGTCACACAGAATCAAGCTAAAATTAAAATTACAGCATTTAAAGCAAGCTCAGGTATACAGAGCCTGAAGAGGGCCTTAAGTGGCAAGCGCCGGTACAGCCTAACCCACAGCCAGGACTTCAGCCCATGCTGCTTTAACTGGCAACTTAATGCAGGAACAAACACCCTCAAACCCAAAACCCCACATTCGTTGTGGTCAGCTGCTCTATTTCCTGTGAAATATTCCCACTTCTTGCAAGAGATACAAATTCAGGAAGCGAGTTAATTAGCTAAGGACATATCTACATTTAAGAGCTCGTCTGTGAGGACCCCATCGCTCCTGCCCGCCGCCCAAGCAGCGTGGGGGCTTGCTGCTCCTCACCCAGAAGACTGCGTTTTACAACAGCCAGTTTCCTGACACAGAGGGCTGAGCAAAAGTCCCCTCGGGAACTAGTTAGCACCGATCTTGTTTTCTTCCTTGGTATCTCCAAACAGCTGGGCAAGGGCTCTGGTGGCCCCGAGGGAGCACGTGCGGCATCTCCCCAGCACCCCTGCCCAGGGACCCCACTCCCAACCGGCTGGGGTGGTAGCGTCTTATGCCCAGACAGGACTCCCATCTGACCTTCACGTGAAACAAATATGCAAATTAATTCACCAAGAAAAGCTTTTTTTTTCCCAGGAAGTTTAGCAGGTGCTAGGAAGTCTCTTGCAATGTTCACCCAAGGGCTGCAAACAAAAATGATCCAGAGTTCCTCGCTCCCACTCATGTCACTGAAATCCCAACACCAAGGGCTTTGCTGCATGGGGGTATAGTTTTGCTTGTCCCACGACGAAATTACAGGAATATCTATAGAGGAATGCCATTTGGGACACACATTGGGGGGGAATGGCTGGAAAATACTGGTTTGTGTTAGTTTTGCTATATAGTTAATCCATAATTTAATACAGATAATTCTGTTAGAAGGATGTAGCTTATCACAGAAAGATATGAAGAAACAACACTCTCTGTTTTTTTGGTTGTGGTTTGTTTGCTTTTTTCCCCTCTCCCCAAAGAGCTAGTTAAGAACAACTTAACCTGAACAACTGACATAGTACAACTCCCCTTGTATATTCTTTAGCCAGAACAGATACACTCTGCTTCCTAAAAACATGTTTACTCAGAACAGGGCTGGAACATGGAGATGCTACTTATTGTCAATGGGAAGACTAAGCACCGAGTCAGATATGTAAACACTGGAGATTTAACTTTTCTGCAGATGACATGTTGAAATTTCAGGGGTCATGTGCCAGAAAGCCATTCCGTTTTTTTTTCTCCCTAAATCAGTTTGCGATATCAGAGTCCCCTTTAAAACTCTGCCTTGCTGGCATTTTAGAAGGTCATGGAAATACTACCACAGACAAGAATCTCATATAAAGTCAATATGGTTTCTATTAGTAAAATTAAGATAGTCCAAACGGAGTGGTGGGGTGGGTGGTAGGGAACAAGCAGAACACATGCCAAGTTGTTAAATCACCTCATTGTTTCTAGTGCCGTAGGACCTGATCCAAAGTTCACAAACACAGAACACCCTTTTCATTGATTGTAAGGAATGTTGGATTCAGCTTAAACAGACTTTTTTTTGTCTGCAGAAGAGCTGCTGGGAAGGACCTCAGTAGCCGCCTCACAGATATTCACATAGTTGATTTAATAACTCAAGTTCTAATCAAGCAGTTAACTGATTAAGGCTACAAAGATCCTCCATCAAGCAAACTATTTCTCACAAAAAATCCTCATACCTACAGTGGCAACTCAGCTTCTGCCTTCCATTTGTTATGACTGTAAATCATTACTGTTTAACAGGGGTGAAAATCTCTGCATTTAAAAACTTCTCCAGGTTACTTAATTTCGTGAAATGCAAGCCCAACAAAACACATTACAGCTTCTCACAGAGCCGAAGTACCGGGTATCTAAGTACAGAACAGGAATCAGCTATTCAAATTGAACCCTTATAACCTAAGAGACAAAGCTTACCTGCAAAGCAGCACATGCTCCTTTTTTTAAAACCAGGTGCAAGCTGGTGAAAACGTCTTATCTTGTTGCTAATAGTGATCACCAACTGGGATTTGATAAAAGGACAACTAGGCTTAGCCTACTTCAGAAAGGGACTCAATAAAAAACAGGAGAAGAAAAGAAAAAGCACTCAGCCTAACAAACAACAAGAGATTATCCCTTGCAGCACAGTCTCCGTCTGTGATTACCTGCTGTAGCAGTAACATTAACACTGCCCAAGATCCCAAGGAAAGCTGGAGATGCACGCCTGCACATTTTGCCACTGTAATTCCATGTCACATAAATGAAGATGACATTCAAGTAATACTTGTGTTGCATTCAGAAGACATGCAATTTATTTCTTTTTTTATACATAGTTATATGTGTATAATTTAATATGTAGTTACAGACATAGAAGGAAGGCCAAGAAACCTACACGTGGTAGTGGACTGAAGATTAGAGGTCAGCACGCCATACTACACGACAACAAGTCAAGTATAATTTTGGACTTCCCATACAGACAAATTTCACTACTGCAATAGAAAGGGATATTTCCCTACCATGCACACAAAGCTGGATCTAAAAAAAGAAGAATTAATTAGAACAATTTTGTCATCACTGCAACTCTCAAAAGTACATACCTTTTGTGTAAAAGGGCTGAGCACAACTAGGAACGGGAAAACATCCATCTCATTAAGTAGAGAAAGATATCATTTAAAACTTAACATCATCTGGGCCAGTGGTCTCTTCCTTAGGATCTGCATGTTGACACAGCAGCAGTTGAGAACATCGTGGCAACCTTGCGAGCTACACCAAGAGTCGCAACTTTCTCCAGTATAGGCTAAGCCAAGACAGGCAGGTCTAGAAGAGTAAGGACCACATGGGAAGCAAATAATTTGCTGAGTTACAGACCCACCGCCTTCCCAGTTACCCTCAGCAGCGAACTGCAGACTTGACAAGCAAACAGAGGTACCCAAGTAGGGCAGTATTAAGTCAATAAGCCAAACAAGGTTGCCACTACAACAAACTGTATGCTAAAAGAATGTTTCAAAAGTTGAGCCTATAGAGAAATTATCTGGATGCTGAGGCTCTGACAAGCCAGCTCTGTCCATGGATATATCAGGAGCAGCTGAAGATGGCTGCCACACTCTGCCACTTGTAATCGTTACCTGCCGAGTAATGGTTTCAACTCTACTGCACTTTGCGAGCCTCTCCTTGCCTGGGTTAGTCAAATCCCCTTCGATGACTTCTTGAGCTAGGCTGGCTGGGCTGACTGGGATACTGGATACTGGAGAGCTCCCATCTCCCCTTAACCAGCAGCACAGCACCATGCAACTGGGAAGGCACGGAGGAGTGGCAGTTACATATTCCAAATGCAACAGCAATTTCTAAAATGAATGCTTCTCTACTGGCTACAGTTATAGCTCTCTGGGATACTAGAAATCAGCAAGGTCAAAAGCTATACAAGTAACAGAAAACGGATGAGCATGTCTCAAAATCCACAGCTTATGTCGATGTTGAGGAGTGGGTTAAAATAACTAAACATAAGAATTCATCATAGACACGATGAACCAAGACGAGAAAATGGTCCTCCCTCCGCACAGAAAGAGCAACATTAAATTAGGATTTCTAATGCTGAAAAACGGCTGAAAGACTGGGAGCCAATTAACAGCCCATTTCTGCAAGCTGCATTTCAAGGGCGATACAGGAAAATGACAATTACAGGCTACCGCACCAACAGACAACTGGGCTGCTGAACTCGCAGCTTGCTACAGACTGTGACAGTGTCCTCAGCCATGGTATCTGCTTACGCCAGAGAGCCCCAACAACAACCAGAGAGAAGAATGAAATTGGTAAGCATGCTTGGAAATAAATAAATGAAAATAATAATAAAAAGAGTCAGGATGGCAAAAGACTGACAGAATCGCTCTGGGGTTTCTTGTTGGTAGAATATTCATTCCCCTAGTAAGATATCTACCCATAGATCAGATTAAAAGCCTGCCTACTGGAATGAAAATGTAGCTGAACTTATCCAGGATATTAAAGTGTGTAGTGCAGCTGACATCTGATCTGATCACTTCTCATGCAAAGCAAGAACAAAAAACAAACTTTAAAGAGGCAAAACAAAAAGTACCAAGAAAAATCCACGCTGGAGGACTAAACACGATCACAGTGGCAACTTCAGATCAATATCAATAAAAGATTTTATGGACTGTAAGATGTATATCCAGCACAATTCAAAATTGACATGTTATGGGCTATACACCAACCGCTTCCCACAATGAAAGGTAATTTTGGAGATGCAGAAATCAGAGGCAGGAGTTATGCTCTGTAGGAAAGACGATACCACACATTTAACTTCTCACACACAGCTTCACAGAAATAAGCAGCTGACATGAGGAGGAAAATGAAAAGGAAAAAACAGACTAAAAATAAGAATTACACAGTTAAAGATAGTAAACTGGTAGTTTTTGAAAGAAGCTAAAATAAAATGCCTTCTAAGTTCAGGGGCCTGTCCCAGAAAGCTGCTATCACCTACAGACAAAGTAAAAACCTGCACCAGAAGAGTATAATGGGAGGATATCCACAAACTTTTGAGAGGTGCTAAGCAGGCCAACTCTATTTAAAAATACCGGCTGTAGCAGAGAAATTAAACAGTCATGGCTAAGCTGCTTAACATTTCACACTACAGACAATGGCAGGAAAGATACAATAACAGCAGCTTAGGGGAAAGCTGCCAGTGAAAACCAACTCGGAGAAAATCTTGAAGTTCTGGGATAAAGAGATGACTGATAAAAAAAATCCGCAAATTCTTCCAGACCTGGAAAGGCACACAGAGGAAAAACAGGAAAATGGAATTATACTCAAAATATCAGATAAAGATGACTTAGAGACATTATGCTCCTTCCAACAGTAAACAGGAAGTTTCCTCCAGCATTATCTTTACCATGGAAAAAGGAAGCAGCAAACCTGTAGTTCACCCACCGTCTTCCAGCTCAAAATCTTAACAATAGCGTATCAAGTGGAAAATACCCTCCCAGTCTCTTTTCCTTAACCATAGGGGCAGGATAAACCTCCTGTGATGGCTTCACAGAAACCTTCTTAAGTGTTGTAATACAGAACAAAAGTAAAACATCACCATCTGCATGTATCCTGCAGTTAAATGGTCTTTAAACAGTTACCAGTGCCAAAACAAATCAAACAAACAAACAAAAAAACCACAACAGACAAAACCCATCACACAACCCAATACCACCTTTTCCCACCAGAAAGGCCCCATAACCACTGATCTTACTCTGAAATGCATGAAGAATTACCCACTACTGCAATCAGTAATACACCGAGCGAGACACTGGAACAGCTGCCCAGAGAAGCTGTCAATGCCCCATCACTGGAATTGTTCAAGGTCAGATTGGACAGGACTTTGAGCAACCTGGTCTAGTGGAAGATGTCCCTGTCCATGGCAAGGGGGGTGGACTAGATGATCTTTGAAAGTCCCTTCCAACCCAAACCAGTCTGTGATTCTGATCAGAACAACGTAGTTTGTGATAAACGTATCTTCTCCAAGTAGTAACTCAGCCAATGTACTCAGTACAAGTAAAGATTGAAGTATGCAGGGGAGGGAATTAATTATTAAGTATTAACTTTTTTTTTAATTTGTATTTTGAATACTTTTAATATTAACTGGCTGTAAAACCCAAGGCTCAACAGTCTCAAGTCAAACATTTTGTAAGAAGGGAGAAGAATACAAAGACACAAACAATTCACCCAACTTGTCAAGAAGAAACAAGCCCTTGGAGCACGGACAGGACGCATGCTGGCATGATCTGGTCACTGGAGGAGGGGTAAGGGAGATGACTTGAAAGTTATTTCCAGCTTACTGTCTGGCAATGAAAATAAAACCTGAAACTGCAGCTGGACATTTGACTACCTTCAAACCAAATCCTCTGGGAAAGACCAAGTATTAAAATAAGTGAAGTCAATGAATAAACATGAGTCACCAAAATTGAGGTTTCCCAGGAAAAGATGAAAGTATTTCAAATCTGTCATATTGATGAGGCCAAAGCATCTGCCAACATCTACACGGGTAGTTGAGCCACTGGAGAAAAATGCAGAAACGGCTAAAAAAAAAAAAATAATCCTGTGGTACTTGAGAAGTGACCATTATTCAGCAAATAAGTGAGACTAGATCACATCAAATACTGCTGGCCTTGATGGCATAGGAAAGAAGCAGGCTTAGATAACCCAGAAAGTATGGCATTAGATTCAGATCAGAAAGATGTATCTGGAGCTTCAGGCATGTGGTAGGTCTCTGCTCCCTTCTCCATGCATCCCATTTGCTCATTTCAGGGAAGGATTGCCTTCAGGACCTTGAGCAGTGTCTAGGTCAGCTGGACCCACAATCTCGGTTGTGGTTCTTAATTGCCCTTCTGATATACATCAAAATATTAGCACTTTACAAAAAAGAAAAGGACTAGACTCCAGAACCTATAGCTCACATTCACGCTGGAGGAGAAACTAAGAGCACATACTTTTTAGACTAACTTATTTTAAGTTAGTGAACAAGAGGGAAAAGATAAAGGGCATTCCTTTGCTTTCAGAAATTTCAGATCATAATTAGTGAGCAGATACCAGATCAAATTTTCACTTCACACTTTCTTCTAAGATTTGATGCAACTCTTGGTGTTTCCAAGGGTTGTTCTACTTCTTACTAGGACATCTTTGCCAAAACATAATTTTGTTTTCATATTAATGTGAGAATCTTTTTAAAATCATCCCGGGCCATTTCTTAACTAAATGGAAGATGCTGAGATCAGATAACATCTCTCATCACTGAGCTATACCAAGTGGTGAATGAGAAGGGCAGATTGCTCAGTGAAATTACAGAATGCTACGCTAGAAGAAAGTCAGTTGTAAGAAGTGTGAGCTCTCGTACCCTTCAGATATCGGTTACACTTTTTTTTTTTTTAGGGTAAGGGACCAACAGCAAAACACTTTCTTTTCTGCTTTAACCCACACCAAACCCTTCCCCTTTTTGCTCCTCCATTCTTACTGCACCACAGTTACAAACTGGAAAGCTGGAGCTGAACTGCAGGTAGGTGCATCCTGCACCCGTGCAGAGCCCGGCAGCTGATGCACTGCTCGACCTTCATCGGTTGTTATTCAGTAGCACCAGTGACAGGACTCCATTTCCACCCAATGATTATTTGTTACTGTTGAAAATTATTTTGAAAAAGCACAGGTAAAGAGCAGACCCAGCCGTGTCTGATAAAATGATTACTTACAGAAATGGATCAAAAGTTGAAAAAATAGTTATCTGTGACAATACAGTGGCCCATTTCTACAATTTATATAAGCCCGTCCAAAGATTTCCCTCTGAGCATCTCATTAAATCTAGGCTCAAAAGCTAGAATTGAGTGCATTTATATATTTCAGCTGCTGAATGCTGTCAGGATCCAAAGATAAACTACTTCTTCCAGACAATTTAGATTTTATAATATTTGTTGGCTTCACCAAAGATGAAATACTGTTGTTGTTTTAAATCATTGCTTTGTACAATCTGGTTTGCATACATTTAACAGAGAACGATTTACAATCCCATTACCATTTGGAGTGTAGCAGCAGAAAGGTAAGCCACAACTGGGTACTTACCTTGTGACACCAGAGCTCAATTTTCACACAATCTTGTTTTTCTTGCATTTTTTTCCCAATTAGATCATTTGGGGCAGGGAAGATTTTGTTTTAGAGCTCCCCACCCATCTACCTTACTGAGGGTGTGCCTCAACACATTCATCTCTCTATCCCATAAGCTCTTTACAGCATTCCTAGCAAGTGCCAAAAACCAAAAATATATATACACACACACACAGCTCAGCGTCTTCTCCTACAAAACAGGACTGCAGTTCAAAATCGACCCATCAACATATCACTGGGACACACTGGAATAGCAAGCAATCAAATTTAATCGCTTTTCATGGACTTCAATGTGCTTCATCTACTCCAAGCGGCCAATCCACCTCCCAGCTAGAGGTTGTCCAGGGAGCTCCATGCTGAACCACAGGCGCCTGAAGACAGGCAAGACAAAGGCAAGCCGCCAGGTACCAAACCTTTTTCCTTCTGCCCCTCGGAAGGATGGAGCAGTGGGAGTGCAGACTTAATACTGTCTCAACGACCCCTCTATAATGACACTAGTGTGAAATGATTATAACATGAAAGGAAAACCCCTCTGCTTCCCACCTCTCACATCACACGTTACGTTTCTCCAAACAGCCATCATCCACAGGGAAACATCACTTCACAAGCACTCCATCCTTGCTTGTATCTGCTGCCTACAACTACCAGAGACAAACCAAAGTGTCAAAACGCAGGAGGCGGAAGACTACATCTTCACTCTATTTATGAGTGGCCTGAAAGCTGGGCTGGTGGCCAAATTCCCTGCAACTGTCCACTTTCCTCAGGAACATACTTAGGGCTGGATTCAGGCAAAACTGCTTGAGGAAAACATCTTTGCACCCATCCTTTCAGGGACACCTGCATTACCTTCTCTGCCCAGCCAGCTGAAGGCTGCAGCACGCTGCCCGGGTCCCCTCCACACCGGTGGCCTCAGAGACGTCCAGGAGCTCACACAGCCCCCTTGACTGGGGACAATGGGACAACATAGCCATGCAAGTGCCCCTTCTGGCCTGACTTAACCTCCTCTGAACTGGCACAGTCACAACATCTTGGAGAAGGTCTCTCCAGGCCCTTGAAAAGCAATACTAGCAGCTCCCGGTCGCTAATGAGCCAAAGTGTAACATTCGATAGTTTGTGATAGAGAAGAGATTAACTTCTTAATTTGACCAGATGACACTGTGGGACTCTCTGTACTCAACCGAACCCTCATCTAGGCCAGCTTTTAACGTTCTCTTTTGATACTGCACGACTTCAGTGTAAACAATAAAAAAAAAAATCTACTTATTAATTCTTACCAATTTCTGTCAAGCCATTCCCAGGCTTTCAAAAAACTCTTTTCAGCTATAGGAAAAAATATTACATTCAGAAAGTTTTTTTATGTCCACAGGTCTTGAAATCTTATTTATCCTTGCAGATCTCTCAGCATTACTATGTGGGTATGCCTCGATAGCATATGCAGCACTTCCCAGCTCGAGTCCCAAAGATTTTGGTTGTCCACTGGAGAGCTACAGAGACTCTTCTGATGGACAACAGAACTATTATTTTTCCTTTCTAGTTTATTCCATTAAAAAAAAAACTCCAGCTTTAATCTTCCCACATTTACTTTTCTTGGATGGTTACTTCTCCTCTTTCATAGAAAATCTTACCGGTTCATTCACACAGCCTTCATGTGGCACTACACTGCATTTCATATAGTTTTAATTAATAGCTTAGCTGAGCTACTCTATGTTTAATACTGTGAGAAGTGACTATTTTCCTTCTTTCATAACTGTTGCTATGATATTTACAGTATATTTGAAGTAAGCCTCCAACAGCCTACTTCATATGACCTAAATATTATCCTCTCTCTGTAAAATTCTAGGAACTGGCTCACTGAAAATAGCTGGAGGAAAAAACAGTTTCCCCATCTCCAAAAAGGAAAAAAAATCTAGACATTAAATTACAAAGAGTCTGTCTTTGAAAGAGTTATATCAAAACCTCTTTACAAAAATTAACCCGTGATTCTCTTCAATGTAACGCATTCATTTCAACCTGCGCTTCAGGGGAGAAGTTGCTCTCTCCCCACCATATATATCAACATAAATGTAAATGTATTTTAAATTAGCATTACTTGAATCAATCAGAAAGAGATCAGTGGAAGGTTACCAGCCCTAAAATAATGCTTGTCTAAAACACTGTCGAAGAATGATAGACCTTAACAGCTCCAGTGATTTTGTTGCAACATACTTTTATGCATAAAAAACAATCCTAGAGGAAAAAAACATACACAGCAACCAGCCAGGCTCACTGTACATCTACTACCTATGTTTCCACTCAGACTCCACGTCAGACAGATATTGTGCTCGCAGGCCCAGCAGGATCACTCTGAACAGTCACAAAAACAAGAAACCTAACACACAAACGTCTGGACAAAGTTAAATTATCAAATTAAAGCCAGGGTTTGCAGGACCTCCCTGATGACCTTGCAGATGAGTACGAGAAGTTGAATTGAGAAGTGGCAAACATCACCTGAGAGGAACAGCCTCCTAGTCCTCTATGGGTATTTAGATTTTCGATAGCACTCTGCACTTATTATTTTAATGTTAAAATCATTTGGAACCAACCACTGTCATAGCTCTATCCGCAATGCACAACTGGCACTGCCTGCTCTAAAAAGCCAGTCAGAATAGCAGAGATGGAAGCAGGTGGAGAAAAAGAGGTAGACCCTACAAAAAGAAATGGCAACAAGCGTTATGTGGGTGATGTATAATTTCTTTATTCCCGTTTATTTTTGTCTTGCTGTTTCTGAGGCAAAGAAAAAAGGGGGAAAAATGACACAGCAGGAGGGTGAGGGAAGGCCTGAAACCCATGGTGACAAATGAGAGCCGAAGGGCATTGTGTGAGGAGAAGACTAGAGGAAAGGACTCCAGAGCAGCATCCCCTCCCCTGTGCACAGCTTCCAGGCCTTGTGTCTGTCTGCTCTGTCGGCCCATGCTGGGACAGCCCACCCCCAGGATATTTCTCTACCCACAACCTACACGCTCTTCCAGTGGACAGTCAACCTCATGTAGTTCTTGGTCCTCCTCTCTCTTCTACGACGCAGTACTTTCACATACTTTGGTAAAAAAAAAGGACATCACTGCAGCATCCTTGCAACAAGTGCTTCCCCTGGGACCGACCTAGGGTAGGGTTTAATACCATGCAACCCTTCCCACAGTTTCCTCTGGAAGGAATTACAAACTTACCCATTTCACAGCTTCAAAGGCAGACAGACAGACTGAAAAGCTAAATGAATTATCGGAGGCAACAGTGGATTAAGACTCATGAGCTAATGTCTCAGCTGCACGCTCATTCCATTAAAATGCAGAGTCCTGTTTAATATTAAAACCAGCCTCAGTCAGAGATTTATGGTCAGCATCACCGGAGGTGGATTACGGAGCAAGACCATGCACTTATTCCCATTTAATTCATTATTCCCCACCATAGACATTATGCTTGGGGTTTCCGTTTGTTGAAATAACATCCTAAATCTGTAGGAAGGGCAGTATATGTTACTTTAGTTCTATAAGAAGAGTCAGGCTTCATGTCCCACCCCCAATCCCCAATTAGGTTTGGTTGCTTGCCAAACCTATATCCTAAGGTAGAAATACAAGGAGCAGCACCTGTACAGAGCAAGTCATGAAGAACCCTGCCTGATCACTCACTTTGGAGAGAGACAGCATCTCCTCCATATGCTTCCCAAGAAGCAAACCCATCATTTTGTAAGTGGGTCTCGCACAGTCAGTTTTGCAAGGACTCTTGCCAGAGAGTCCCATTAAATTCATGTCAATCATACCACAACCCTGCGGTAGCTGCACACACGAGCTTTGCCACATCTCCAACAGCGTTTTTTCTACACAGAATGACTATAGAGACTACTTCTCACACTTTTGAAAATTATTGCAAGTCCCCAGATGGTGGTATAATCAACAGTTTTTAAAAAATCCTTTAACAGAACGGGAAGACAGTTAGAAATCCCATGTTCACAGCAACACAGTTAAGTTTTAAAAGCTGTACAGGTCTCAAACAATAACTCTTCCCTGTCTGAAGCTTTGATTAGAAATATTCCCTGCCACATCTTCGGCTACTCTTCTGCAACCTGTAGGATACCATTAGTGTAGGCTAAAGTTAAAAAATAAACCCAAATCATAATTGCTACAACTGAATATTGGTAACTTCATGGAACTGTATAAATGAGATGATGGAATCTAGCAAAACAGTGTCTTTAAAAAAAAACATGCTGATTATTAAAAAAACGTTTCCTTTAATTTTTTTATACAATTCAGAGCATTTATTGTCAAGATACTGTAAACATTTATCAACCATCACAGCTTGAGAAGGTGCTGGTTTTTCCAGTTGAAACACGGGTTTTCAAAGCCTGTTTATGTTTACACTTTGACAAGTTCTGTGGGATTATTTTACTTCCCCAGTTACCACAGCAGTGAAATTATTCCAAGTTAAGAAAAAATTTCCTATGCTTCGGCTGAAGAGAAAGTCCTTCAACCTTCCTGTGACATTTTAATGGAAGAACAACGGAATTTCTAAATAACAACTTCAGAATGGGATGCTACAAACTAAACCCCAGGTATCGAGGGGGAGATTGGGGCGAGAAAAGGGCATTGACAGAGGTAAATACAACAATACATATTTAAAGCTGTGGTCCCTTTGCTAGTTGTGTGCAGACCCTTAAAATTACAATCTAAGGGCACAACTTCTTTAGTTACCTTGAAAATCTCAGCTCAGCAAGATGACATCCTTTTTTTGTCCTAAAGTTGCGTCCTACTTAAAAACTACTTTGTTTTGCCCCAGAGACATCTGTGTTTCAGTTTTCTGGCTAATGACCACAGGGACTGGGTTGTGTTGTATGACCTCCATTTGTAGCTTGCAAAGTGCTTTGGGCTTGTTTAGAATAGGCGGAAAAAATAAAAGGAGGAAGGGGCTCTGTTTAATTGCTACGCCTGAGTTTTCAAAATTCCAATATTTAATTGGATGGCTGGATTTATTTTTATTATTTTCTTTGCTTCTTGAGGAAGAAGTCTTTAAGGCACAAAGTGGCCTGAATTCACGGAGAACTTGTTCTGCAGCCTTATCGGTTTAAGGCGATCTTCACAAAATGAAATATTCCATATAGAAGAAACTAGAGGTTTAGCTTTTTCCTATTTTTCTTTCCCATACTCCAAGCAAGCAGCTTTCTTCTAAGTGGACTGAAAACAGTATTTCCTTTGAGTGGATATGGAAGGGAAGGGGAAGAGGAGGCAAAAAAAGACAGATTTACTGCACTTCCGTGCTTCTATCTCAAGTCCCAGTTTACAAATAAAAGATGTTCTCCCAACATTCCTGCCTGCCAACCCCACAATACCCTCCTGAGTCATCCTGGGCTCTTCTCTCATTGTCCATCACTACCAGTAACACCAGGACCACAGGCCAAGCCCGTGCGCAGGGACACCTGCGTATTCCCACTGTCCCCAATGGGCTTGCACAGCTGTCAGCGATGCAGAATTTGGCAAAGCGGTTGATAATTCCGATTGCTGCGTCTGCCAGCCCCCCTTGATCAACACTGTGCTTGCTCTGCAAAACCTACGAGAACAAAAGCATTCATCAGGAGGAAGGAAGAAAAGAAAATAACGAAAATAGACCCTGAAATACAGGCTAGAAACAGACCTGCTGAGCAAGACATCACCTTTTTACAGTCACTTTTCTGACAGCAGAGTTAGGATAATATTTGTTTTCCACTTTCTAGAAACTAAAGCTAATATCTTTTTTGCTTCTGAACAACTTAAGCATCTGGTTTCTGAGTTACAGGCTAAGTAATTTTACCAAGGGCTTTTAATTTTCATTTTGCAACTTAAACATATGCTTATGCTAGACTTTCTGCACATCACTTGGACTTTGCAATGCACAGATTCATTCTGTTTAGATTTATCTAAGTTTAACAGCATTTCATGTACAGCAAAACCAACTTTACCTTAAGAGTCCTTCATAGGTCAGCAGGTAAAAATTCTGCTTCGATAGAAGTAAACAACGGTACGCTTAAAGCTCTTTCTGCCTCTAAGGCAGTAACTGAAATATGTATCAGGAAAGAGATTTATCAAAATTACAGACCAAGAATATATTTTGGTATCAACTAAATAAATACCATCCATTTCGCACAACTGCTCAAACTGAAATACCCAGAAGGGAATAAAAACCCACAGTCACCACCAGTTTCACACCACTTATAAAAATATTATTAGCCTTGCGGCATAAAATTTCTTTTTTATTGCGACTTAATTTCTCTGATCACTCAGATTCTTGATCAAGTCGTCACACCATAACAAGTCACCATGTGTCAGCAAGGCAGGGTACCCAGCTTATCCTCTGTTGCAGGGAATAAGTTAAGTCTTTAACTTCTTTCTTCAGAGCTTAATTCCCTTGAACGTGCTGCAAGGGACTTGCACAGTCATCTGCCACAGGCCAGATGATGCTGTTACCTGGTCTTATTGACAGCCAGGATCACTTGGACGTTGTCAGGACCAACAAATACCTATGGTGTCTCAAAGCCATGCTCGTCTGCACGCTCAAGAAGTTCTGTGTCCTGTTTCCAAACAACTTGGTAGGGAACAGGACTCAGATTCAGGAGGACTGGGTTGTCGCTGCTTCTTTTACCAAGGTCTGTGGGATTCTGGGCACAGACTCCCTGCAAGTCCCAAATTCAATTAGGAACAGAAATATTTCCTTAACATGTCAAATCAAAGGATGAGTTGATGTGTTCATATACTTAGTGATGCCAACCTATAAATAAAAGCACAATAAAAGTTCCTATTATCTAAACATCTAGCATTTCCTTCCCCACAAATGCATATTTTTAAGGCAAATCAGATCAAATATTTCTCCAGACGTTACGTTCTATGCTTGCATTTTAAGAGATGTTGCTCTTTAGACTCTGTGGTAAGGATGGGAAATGGAAATAACTAGTGTATCATCTCTTGAAACCAAAGGACTAGGAGAGACAGGCCCATATACTGTAGAGACACCAGACTGCCAAAATACAAATACTTGCAAGTTACTGTATTTGCCTTCCTCGTTAGTTAAATTGATAGCATTTCACACAATAAGTAGAGAAAGAGGGGAAAAGTTGGGTGCAGTGGTCCTATTAGGCTGTCATACTGGCACGGAACAACATAATGTGGCAACATTTTTTTTGAGGACAAAACACCGACGTTAATTCACACTGCAGACAGAGGCACAAGCCAGAACAAGTATTTACACACGCTCTCCTATTGCATTCAAAACAGAAGCACTGGAAACTGATATTTTTGTTTAAAATGAAGTGTCAAGCTTTTACCCAGCAGAGAGCACCAGGGAGGCTCGCTGGAAGCAAGCAGTGGCACAGAGGCAGCCAGAGCTGAAAATTTCAGGCTGAATTTGCAACAAATGCAGCAGCCGCAGCCCTACACCCAGTGCAACCACAAACCCACACCAAAGTGGTCTTCTCTGAACCCATCTAAGCACATACATGAAGATTATGGCTGGCAGAGAACCCCTAGCAGCACAAGTCATCTGAGAGTTGGACCCCGAGTCTTGGCGCAGAGGGTGGGATCCATCTCAATCCCATTCATTGTCAGGGAACCCTAGAATGGTTTTGGTCGGAAGGGACCTTTGAAGATTATTTAGTCCAACCCCCTTGCCGTGGACAGGGACATCTTCCACTAGATCAGGTTGCTCAAAGCCCCATCCAGCCTGACCTTGAACACTTCCAATGATGGGGCACAGCTTCTCTGGGCAGCCTGTTCCAGTGTCTCACCACCCTCACTGTAAAAAACTTCTTGCTTATGCCCAATCTAAATCTACTCTCTTTCAGTTTAAAACTGTTAACCGCTGTCCTGTCACTAGAGGCCTTGGTAAAAAGCCTCTCCATCTTTCTTGTAAAAGCATCCTTTAAGCATTGAAAGGCCACAATAAGGTCTCCCCAGAGCCTTCTCTTCTCCAGGCTGAACAACCCCAAGTCTCTCAGCCTTTCCTCACAGGAGAGGTGTTCCAGCCCTCTGACCGTTTTCACAGCCCTCCTCTGCACCCACTCTAACATGTCTATCTTGCACGGGGGACCCCAGAGCTGGATGCAGAACTCCAGGTGGAATCTCACAGGAGCAGAGGGGCAGAATCACCTACCTCAACCTTCTGGCCATGCTTCTTTTTATGCGGCCCAGGATACAATTGGCTTTCTGGCTGCAAGCACACATTGCTGGCTCACGTCCAATTTTTCATCTACCCCTACCCCCAAGTCCATCACCCAGTCTGTACTGATACTGGTGACTGCCCCGACCCCAGTGCAGGACCTTGCACTTGGCCTTGTTAAACCTCATGAAGTTCAACACGACAACAAGCCATAAGCACAAACCGGCCAAGAGAGAAGCTCACCCCAGCTTAAGCTCAGCACCTACAATATTCGAAACAGGCACATTCAGAGGGCAATCTATTTCTTTCTCCTGACTGCACAGGCACCCTGGGGCAAAGAGCTTAAACTTAGATGTTTGAAGTAAGGGGAGACGAACCCCACCCTCACTGCCACGAATGTAAGCAGCTTTTATTTTAAGAAAGGCAATCAATGCTAGAATGTGCTTGAGTCACTCTCGCAATCCGCCACGGCCACCTCTCAAATTCTTCTCTTCCGGACCACCGGTGTTGTTACAGACCTCCCCAGCCTGCCTGTGCTTCCTACCACAAGACGTTATTACTACCCTGTGCATTGCCGTGACCATCGCCTGCTTTACCAGGACAAACCACCTGCAGCTGGTGCTGAATGCAGAATTTTTTTTTTTTTTTTAATATTTTTATTTGAGATCTATCAGCTACAAAACTGTAACCATTATTTATGTACAGTGTCTACCTGAGGCATCAAACAAGGGAGCAGGCTCTCACTGATACACAATTTTGAAGCACAATACTTACTACTAGTGATACTTCCACACTTTCATTTCTAGCAGAGGTTTAATTTCTTTGCCAGTTACAGTGAGATATATGCTTTCCCTGGGCAGGTCCCTATAATCTAGGCTGTGGTTTGCACAACTAGCAATGTAAAAGACTCTGCTCCAGAATAGTATTAGTGAGACCAACCAGGATGACTAAGTATATCTGCAAGACTTTATTCACGCTGAAATCAAATACTGAGGAATGTATTTCAGGTACGTTTATCTCTCCGGGTATAGTACCAGATTGGTTTGCTCTCAAAAGCCAAGTAGGACATACAGGCTTGCTCCTACTTCTGTGCAGCTTTTGGTCAGAGTGTAAGCCAAACAGGAGCTTAGCAGGGAGAGGTACTGGGGAGCAGATGTTAAATTTTGACTTAAGTATTGAGAAATAAATGCAAAAAAAAAAAAGTACTAAAAGTTCTCACTGAGAATTATTACAGAACTAGCCTGAAAAATGGCTAAAATCTAGTCAGAGTAGCCTGGATAGCCAGTGGGACTGCCTGTCTGGGCAGAGGGAGTGCACCTGAACTAATTCTGCATAGCATCTTGCACCAGCAGTACCCATTTTGGGAGCAGCACAGCATACGCATATTTATATATTCTATTTACCTACAACCAAAACCACCAATATGTCTGCCCCGCTCTTTGTGCCACTATTTCACCACACCAGCCTGCGGCTTGCTCTTGCAATCCTCAATCTTTACAGGTATTTCTGATAATTTCTTTCGGCTTCACACTCTTGGGGGCAGGGAGAGGGGGGGAAGAAAGAGGAGGGAATAAATCTGCAACCTGAATTGCGACTCAGTGAAGAGGACACTCCAGTTTGGATTGCTGTTACCACTTAGGAGGTTCCATGGCAGGTGGAGCTGTCATTAATCACACACAGTGACAAGCTGCTACTCTCAATCACACTTTCTGATCAAATTCTGCACTAATCAGGAGCTTCAGAGCAGGTTGGCTGTTCAACAAGGTTAAAAATGCAGATGATATTTTCCTTAAGCTTCCTAACATTCAGTAACAGAAACACAGAGGCAAAAAAAATGCCCAAACAACCCACCACCACACTGAAAACATCCTACATATGAAAAGGAGCAGCCACACTGCATGCTCTCAGTTGGACTGCTTTCTACCATGCACAGGAATTTCTTAAATGGACTAAAATTTGTCGTGTAGTTTTAAGGGTATAATAACAATCCCCTTTCAAAGCTGTATTACGAACAATACAGCTGCACTTATAGAATATGTTTGCTTAAAAACACCTCAAAAAAAAGCCACATTCTTATCAATCAAAGTTGCAACAAAAATATTTTTGGTCAAGTCAGTATGAAGAGCTGTTTATTTGCTATTTCAAGGTAATTAGGTATGTCAGGAATCATGCTTAACACAACGCACAAATACACAGTTAGCAAGTTAACTGTCAAAAGGTATTTATTTGCCTCGGGGGAGGCAGAACATGCTAGTCTTTGCTGTTCTCAAAAGAGTGCCACATTTTAGTCGACGAGATGCATATACCAGCAGGAGAAGCCCTGTTCAGCTTTCCCATCAAAGGTGGTTTACAGAAACTCAGAGCATACAGGTTTTGATAGATCAATACCTAAGTTTCAAAGAATAGCTAGAGTAAAAAGCAAAAAAAAAAAAAAAAAAAAATCAAGATATCTTAGCTTGTGGAAAGCCAGTGCAACACATCCTCTGACACAGTTGCTCAGAAGGTGCTTGCTTTGCTACCTGTGGCAACCGATTGCCCGCACGTGCCGAAAGATGTGGTAAGCTGAGCCATCAGAGAAAACAAAACTTAATTAACTAAACACACTGAACAAGGAATCGGAAAGGCAACGTGGACATGAATGCCATGATACCACTGCTGCCAAAATCACCTTGCAGGTAGGGACAACCCTTAAAGCATAACTCTCCCTTTTGCAGTTGTTCTCTCTGCTACTGGTTTTGGACCCATCACTGATGCAAACCAGAAGGAGCCCAACACCTCTGAAATACTGTTCTCTCTACCCATCCATCTAAAGGACATCACGCCTCCGTCCAGCCTCTGACACCCACGCAACGCAAGAAGGAAGGACAGAAAACTTGCAGCTTAAATAATTTTTCTGCTCATTAATTCTCTGAGGAAGCACAGTTCAGCCGGAGACAAGTTTTAGAACAGACACTGCCAAGGTTTTGGCTATTTATTATCTCTAATTTAACTGAAAAGGCAGAAATTGAGTGACTTAAGATTCATTAACAGCTTCCTTATAAAATTTAATTTTGGCTACTTACTTCTGTATAGGGAACATAAAGTAACATAATTAAAGCAGATGATTGCACTGATTGTAAAAGGCTGCCTGCTTGGTTTTCACTGATCACTCCATCTCGAGCCACGCTAACGAGTTGTAGGTTAAAACCCTCTGCAAGATCTTGAGCAACCACTCACCAACCCTTCTTTCCAAGTAATTAAAGCCCTCCTCCAGTGTATTATGTCTTGAGGGGGAAAAAAAGCGAAACCAAACCACCACAGACAGTAATCACCCGAGGACAGGACTCGAGATCATTCACCTGATCGGCGAGTTGCTGTAAGCTAACAGAGCATACAGAGGACCACGGGAAAATAAAATCCTTCAGTACTGAAACCACCAGCACTTTAAGACAAGAAAAAAAAAATAGAAGAGAAAGGACTGTGACTTCATTTAACACAACACTCACCCATTTGGTTTGCAAAGCAGTTGTTGGTCACATCCTGCTAGTTTTGTTCCTTATTTCAAGCTCCCAAATTACATTTAAACACTTACTTAGCATGCTTGTGTTTATGCACCCTCAGTAACTACAGACCCGTATTCACGGATGGGAGGTGAACAGGACAACAGGACTGCACAAGCGAGGACAGTCTACACCACGCACTCGCATGGAAAGAAAAACCAACCACAGAAACACAGGGTAGGGAGAAAGACGTTTAAGCAAAGAAGTGAGCGTACGGCCACACTCAAAACCAGACAGCAAGAGAGATGCAAGAATCATAGAATCATTAAAGTTGGAAAAGACCTCTAAGATCATCGTGTCCAACATCAACCCAACACCACCATGCCCACTACACCAAGTCCCTAAGCACCTCATCTACACGTCTTTTAAATACTTCCAGGGATGGTGACTCCACCACTTCCCTGGGCAGCCTGTTCCAAGGCCTGACCACTCTTTCAGTAAAGAAATTTCTCCTAATGTCCAATCTAAACCTCCCTTGGCGCAACTTGAGGCCATTTCCTCTTGTCCTATCACTGGTTACTTGGGAGAAGAGACCAACCCCCACCTCGCTACAACCTCCTTTCAGGTAGTTGTAGAGCGCGATGAGGTCTCCCCTCAGCCTCCTCTTCTTCAGACTAAACAACCCCAGTTCCCTCAGCCGCTCCTCATAAGGCTTGTGCTCCAGGCCCTTCACCAGCTTCGTTGCCCTCCTCTGGACATGCTCCAGCACCTCCATGTCCTTCTTGTCGTGAGGGGCCCAAAACTGAACACAGGATTCGAGGTGCGGCCTCACCAGTGCCGAGTACAGGGGCACGATCACCTCCCTGCTCCTGCTGGCCACACTATTTCTGATACAGGCCAGGATGCCGTTGGCCTTCTTGGCCACCTGGGCACACTGCCGGCTCATCTTCAGCCGGCTGTCAACCAGCACCCCCAGGTCCTTTTCCTCCGGGCAGCTTTCCAGCCACTCTTCCCCAAGCCTGTAGCGTTGCCTGGGGTTGTTGTGGCCGAAGTGCAGGACCCGGCACAAAGGACAAACACCTTTGGAAATTCAATTCTGCTGTGACGAATTTTTTTTTTTTTTTTTAAAAAAAAGCAGCTGATCATTGTCTCTGGACCCATGAACAGAGACCACTTAATTCCTGAGACCCAGGCAGCTTTTTATTCATACGAGTCTTATTGCTGTAAGACTTGGTAGGGCTGTGTTCTCCAAACTGGTGGAGCTTCGGAGAGCGGCTGGGGAGGAAGGGCCAGGGAAGCAGGGAGGGGGCAGGAGCCAGCCTGGATGCAGCCTCTTGGAGAGATGAACAGACCCATCTGCGCACTCTGCATACACAGCTCTGCCACGAGGGATCTGCATCTTACCTCACATATAAGCACCACTAACTTGCATTTTCAGAAAACCTCAATTCTGCTTAAGACATTTGGCTTTTCCTTCTATTTTGGGGGAAATTCACTACAGGTAGATTTTGCTGAAGACATGGAAAAGGGACTGACATCAAAAGCAATGGTACTATAGCAAGGACAGTAACAGTGACATTGCTGAAATGCCTGAGGGGGTTCATAAGTCAACAGGATACCAAGAGGTGCCATAACTGATAGAGGACCAAAATGTCTTAACTCATTTCTGGGACAAAATTTCCTTAGGCATCCTATAAGCTGCTCTTGGTATCATCTACTATACAACACTAATGCAGGTCTCTACGTGAAGTCTCTGAAATATGTACAGGCTCCTTTCCACTTTGCAGAACTCCAATTAGTGTGTAATCAATAAGTTTATTTGCCTGCCTAAAAGCATGATCCAACTTCTGGTTTACGTGGGAAGCATTTTTAATCAGGCAGGCTAAAGCAGGTACTCTTTCTGGAAGGTAAAATTGTTCTTGGAAGCTTTCCATTAAGAGACAGCGGAAACTCCACCACTAACTCTTAATTAAGTGCTCTATTGCTTTGGGTTTGTTTTTAATTATTTTTCTTTGTAGATAAGTCATTAATAATTGAGTATCCGCTTGCCTGAGTCATGACACTGAACGTACTAAGAAGAAAACCAGTGGCACTTGTCCATCCGAGCAGCAGTCAGTAGAGCTATTAAAGCGGTCTAGAAGGCATCTGTTCTTTCAAACTAATTTTAATAAGTTTTCTGCCACCCCCCAAAATGAGCAGCGTAGAGAGGCTTCTGCTTTGAAAACAAACCCACCTTGTCCAGCAACGCACGCTGCCACAACCGTATATTTATTTTTGCCTCTATACAACAACAGGCATCCACAATCTGCCAAGATACCAGAAGTGCTCCAAGATAGTTGGGCAAACACAGTGACAGCCCCATGTCAGCCATCGAGAAAGACATATCCCCAGGAGCACGCACTACTGCTGCGTGAACAGACATGCACCTTTCTCATATTGCACCACCTCCCTTGCTATCTAGATCAGAAAAATAATCTCTAATTAGAACCTAAGCATCTATGCAAGAAAAACATTTCTTCTCTTTAATAACCTACTTCCAGATTTTAGTCCATGCGGGACTGTACATCCAGGGCTTGATCACAAAATCGCTGCACAACAGAAAAACAGCGACGCGCTGCCTTTGTAAGGGACAAAGTGAATTTTGGGTACCGCTGGTTTTCAACATTAATATTCTTCTATAAGTAAAACAGTCTCCCTCTCCAACAGACAAGAAAAAAAAAAATTTTCAGATGTCCTTTTCTGGTCAGCCCTACTAAGCTGTTGACTCTAATGAGTTTAAATAGCCTCCCGGGGACAGGCCTGCAGGCTCGGGTAAGGGAAAGGGAAGGGAGCGAAAGACGTTGCTTCAGTCACTTTACACTGGCTGTACTATTTGACACATCGGTACTCAAAATGCTATCTATTCAACGCAGTATGCAGCTAAACTAATCTAAAGCAGCACCGCGAGCACTGCTGTGCTATGGAAGTGTTCAACAATGCAAACATGATTAGCCACATAGGTGGAGCTTTACATGCAATTGTTTTGGGAGAGAGATTTAACAGTGCCACAGTGACAACATGGCCTCTCTCTTCAAATCTATCTTACCAACACCCACTTCAGACTAGGCTTTAATCTTGCCAGATACAATTTTCTTCCCCTTCTTACTAAGGTGTAGGCTCATCTTGCACCAATTATGGCAATTCAATGAAAAGAAGAAAAAAGTTATTAATAAAAGCATTTGCTGTTTGTTATGGTTTTGGCCAGTCAAATTGGACTAAAGGATGCTTAGATAATATTAAGAAGCTATAAACTACACATATGCTAAGAACAAAAATATTTTTGCCACATAACAACAGACATGAATTGAAAAAATAAACAGTAACCCACAACTCAAAAAACCTCAATCAGACCTAGAAATTAAGTAAATATCTTTAACAAAACACTCAAGGCTCCGATTCAGGAATATCCCAGAAATATGGGAGAAGTGAAAGATTTCCTTCCAAAAAGTTTTGACCACGGTAAGGCAAAAAATAAGGATTTCGAAAGTCAGAAACGTGAAGAACTAGTGTCCCTCTGCAACCATGCTCATCTGCCACCGTTTCGGGATGTGCCCACGGCCTGTTGGGTCTCTAAGTTTTCTCAAATTACTTTTGCAAATAGTGCCAGAAGGGCTGGGTGGCATTTAGCTTAGTCCACTTCAGACCAGCTAAGGCAATAACGTTAGTCAACCCAGTACTATGTAATGCCAGCGTTAAGCCTTTTGGCATACCCGCTGCGAACGAGGTATTTCCAGAAGTACGAGCAGCTTTATACAAGGTGAATGCATGTGTATTTAAGGGCTGTTCCTAAGGTCCAGCCAACCTCTGTCCTGAGGGCTTACTAAAGACACCAGCACCCAGATCTCAATCATCATGAAACAGGTTGTGCTCGCCTTCCTAAAATGCAAGTCTCTCCGCAGCTGTGAGTAGTGTTGTGCTGCAAACGGACTTAAAAATATTAAATAAAAAGAGATTAAAAGTTCTCAAAGAGGATTTAAATACAGGCGGCAAGTCAGCACTTCACTTCCTACAATCCCTTCCAAGAGAGATTAGGGCACAAGGGCTCAATACCTTGAAAGTAAAATAGCTACAAAGAATGTTGATTTTCTTTCTTAGAACAGTGGCCGCAGAAGATAAGAGGCACAAGTACTTATGTTTTAAAACCGAATACAGGAAGTATTTAAGAGATATGTCAGTGCCACTATTACAGCGATACCATCAACTTCACACCTAGATTCTTAGAATAAATCTGAAAAACTTCGAACTAGAGTTTGGGTTTTTTTTATCATTAATTTTGTGGGCCTTCAGAAAATGTATGTATGCATATACATCCATGTATGTATGTGTATATATAAGCATGTAAATATATATGTATGTGTATATACACACATACAAGTTGGCATCAATTATGCCTGCAATATAAAAACCAAGTCCTGAAGCAGACTGACATTGCTGGGGTTTGAGTCTCAATCCAAACAAGTCAGTCTCGCTCCTGAATTTCCCCAAAAACAAATCTCAAAAATATCAATGCCTACGGCTTTATTTTTGTGGCTTATAAAAAAATTGGGCATAAATAAGTAGTAGCCCATCGTCTTACAGGTTAAATGGGACATTTGTTTAAGATAGAGGCAACAGTAGTGCCTGAATATCCAGCAAAAATACTTCAAAATATTTGCAGAGTTCTGCCAACCCACCATTAATACTGAAGTAGTGTGCACAAGCAGCGTGCGCTTTTATTACTCCAAACCCTCCCTCGAGACCCTTGCCATTCGAACGGCCCCATTCGCTATCCTTTTATGCCCAGAGACCCACAGGAGGGCAGCTTTAGGAAAAAGGTGACCTAAAACATCCCTCCTGATTCTTCCGTCTGCCCTTCCACGACAGCCCGGCGCCAGCTCCGCTGCCCCCATCCCGCAAACAGCAGCAGCAAAACTCCGACCCCTTCCCTCACTCATGCCACAAATAAAATAAATCAAGCGGGAATTACGCGTTCCCTCTGCCACCAGACTAAGCCTGCGGCAAAGAAGTTCTAAGATACCTTAATCCTTCTGGCTCCCTTCCGTCATGCTTTGCCTCCTCGATGCTCACAGCTCTCCCGTATTACTCTGTAATAATGCCAGCTGGCCTCTCTTAGCCAGCCTTTAAAAAAAAAAAAACCCCACACCAAAAAAATAACTCACAAATTAAAAAAAAAAGAGCAGAAAAACAAACCCCTGAACACAATATTTCATTCATGGGTTGGTTCTTACCAAGTTGTGACTTGGATAATTAATCATAATTCAAGAAGGCATAGCATACGAACAATTATTTAAACATTTAAAAACAAAGTGGGTTGCTGGCTCTTTATAATACTGACATATTTAGCACCCAAAACAAATCCTTTTACTGCTGTCTTTAAAACAAAGGCACACATTTTTCTGCAATCGAGATCTCATATTGCAGCACTCCCCATCCTTCTGCAGGAAAAAAGGCTATTTTCAGCACTAAAAAGTGATGGGACAGACAATTAAAAAAGTGGGTTTACTGGGTGGAAAAAATACTTTTAGTTGCATACCCAGTTGATGACAATCCCCTTACACCATTCAATAAGAATTTTTAAATCAAACAATGGGGGAAAAAATGAAGTGGAAAATTGATAAATATTTCTCTTCTACCCACCACGCAACATTAGGAAGGGGCTGACTTATTTTCAGCTGATTTTCTTCTAACGCTGATAGCTCTTTGAATGTATTTCCTAGTGGTTAAACTACCATTACTCCAGCTTCTTTGCTCACACTGACAACTATTTATTTAGGCATTCTGTCACCATGGGGAGGGCAGATCTCTATGCTGCTTTGCATCGCAGAGCCTTTCGAAGCGAGTATGTTTATCTTATATCCAATAGGGCACAATCATGTAGAAATAAAAAGTTGTGGGAGGGGGTAGAGGGTAGAAGGGGAAGAAGACGCCATGCGCTCCTGCAGATAAACTCAAAACACACAGCAAGATTTAAATGATTGTGGAAAAGTCCCAACTTGATATTCCTGGTACGGAGGTTGAAAGCATAATTTTAGAAGGTGAGCAGCACTCTGCTCAATTCTACAGGGTCTAATAATTTCCTCAAAATCAGTTTGGTCTCAGTTTTGTTTTTTATTTACACAGAATAAAGTCAGCTTAAAAAATCCTAGAGACTAGATCAAGACAGGAACTGATGTGCCCCTAGTGAATGGGTCTTAGGAATCTGAACTCCAATTGCATTTATTAGAAGAATCCCAACATAATATTCTTGCAATCACGTCCCTCTTCAATGTTTAAGTTTTCAATGATAGGCACAAAAATAAAAGTCCGGCTGAGTCCAAATGTTGCCAAAAGGATGCTACAGTGCACACCCTAGAAGAGTCTCACCTCTACCCTTCCACTTATTGACTTGACCAAGATGGGTAGCTTCAGTGTTTTCACAGCACAGTGCGAGAACTTCATATTTAACTGTTCCTCTGCCCAATTTATCTCAAGGACCTGAGCTCAGGACTTCTTATGAACTGTATTCAGTACGAAGGTATCTAATTTGAATCTTTGTATTTCATCGGTTGGCAGTGCACCTGACAGCTCAGCATTCAAACATTCAGCACTGCATAACCAAAGATGCTTCACAAGCCTAGCTTAGTCAACCTGGCAATTAGACACACAGTTAAGTGCTGACCATCAATCACAGCAAAATAAAAATACTCACATGAAAATAAGGTAAGAAAGCTTCTCTTATGCAGGAATACTAACCTTAACGCAGCACTTGGCTTTGCTGATAAGCCTTGCGAAATGAACCATATTTCCAGCATGCCTGAAAAAATTCTCAGCCAGAGACTAAAAGGGCCAAGCAAGTTCCAGTCTGGAGTTGACCCAGATGATTCCCTGTGACAATAAAGGGAAAAATCCATCCCCACAGCCTTCAGTGATCACAGAGTGGCTTGAGATATGACATCATCTGGAGCTCAGTTAGACACAGATGACTCTTCCAGAGAGTTATGACACCCCATCGCTCTTCATGCTCTAGCTACCCCAAGTTACTAATCAATCTGCTTTAGCACAAGTTCTAAAATTAACTTGCGTCTCTTCTAAAACCACTGGAAGTACTTCAGCATTTTAGAGTGAGGTTGTAATACCCTGAAAATAAGGAGTTCAGCATGAGAGACAGCTATTCGTAACCCTCCAAACTTGCCAGCAGTATGTAGTTAATGGAGCACTGGAGACCAAGCATAACCAACTCCTCCAATGTGGTTTTGCTTACTGTATTTCTCTGGATAAAGAAACTTCTTTAAAAAAAAAACACACAAAACAAAGATATCACTAAATGTCTTTGCCAACCGTATTTCCAATACAAATAAGAGTTTGGGGACAAAATTTACAACAAATTTATTAGAAGCACATTTCAGACTAGATTAATTTAAAGTATGCAGGAAAGCACCAACTCTGTATCAAGCTTACCAGGCCAATATAAAGGAATAGACCTCTGACCACAAACTTTGCAAACATCTATGCGAAGCATAGGAGACATTGATTAACAGATGCTTCACATAGAGAAGAGCAAGCTCTCTACCTGCTACCTAAGATGGAGGAATAACATTCAGGTACAAGAAAAGTGGCTTCTTCCTTAGCATCCCCGATGCTAGAAACACTAAGGAGCTTCTGCTACATCACATCACCAGGGTTTCTTTCCCATTGCAGTCTTTTCTCAGCTAAAAACCTCTGAGGCTCTTTGGCTTGGTGTCACTGCCACTGACCTCCTCATTTGAATCCCGCTTGGTGAAGCAAGAAAAGCTAAGAATTACATGATTCGTGTTTTACTGTTACCCCAAAAACCTTGCTGAGATAGCTAGGAAGACACAGGTCTGCAACTGTAAAGTACTAACATCTCATTAAAACACAGTTCAACGAATTATGCAGTTTCTTTCCTACTCCTCTTACTCATATAAAATTCACCAGTCAAGAGAGAAACCTCCTCGATACAGAGGGGGAAGAACCCCACCCCACACAATCATTCTCTAAGAATTAATGCATTTGCTAAAACATCTTCCTCTGCCACTTTCACACAGACACAGAAGCCTCCTCTGTTGCAGGGATTCAGCTTGCGACCGTGACCCAAACCAGTGCTGCGTTCCCGAGGTTGGTAGCATGGAAATGCTTCAGACACAGCCATTAGCTCTCCCAACAGCAACACGACAATTTCTTCTACAGTCAGTTTTCACTAATGCTATTCACAGCCTCACAGACAGCGAAGGAGCTGGCAAGACTCACCCCAATTTCATTCCCTATCTTCTGGGAAAGCTATGAGTAACAGTGGAGGCAGCTGCAGCTCCGGCGGGTGGAACCCAAAAACGCCGCGCTGCACTGCTCACCTCCCAGCACGACAGGGAGATGCGAAGGGCGGACTCTGGCCTGGGTTTGGCACCACAAGAGGGTCCGCAATACCTCTGACATATTCCGAAAAATCAAACCTGAATCACAGAGCGACTGGGCTGTGACTGAGAACACAACAGCAAGTTTGCTGCTGCTCTCCTGGCAGGTTGCAGGCAGCGGTTCTCCCCTGTCATGAAGGAAAGCTTAAATTATGCCTTTAAATTCAGATCAAGTCAATGAGTGCTTAGCAGTGTATTGGTCCCAGTCCCAACAATTCTTGTTTCCTTTTCTTTCCCTATTCTCAAATTTGCCAATAAGTATCACAGTAGAATCTAATTAATGCTCACTAATGAGTGGGAGACCAATTGCTAATCCAAAAGAATTTGGTTATGTGCAAGTAAGCAAACAAGTTAATGTACCATAAACTGTGTTTTGTTCATTTATTTTGACAACTGTAGTTTGTCTTTAATTATGATACTTCCTAACAGACTAGTTTGCTTGTCTATTTTGCAGAAGTACTGAACTCTTTCTCATGCTACAATGTTTTTCCCCAATGCTACTTCCCCCCCCCCCCCAAAAAAAAAAAAAACCCAAAACCAACTGATATAGGAAACATTGGCTACCTTCTGTCAGTAGAATTAATGAAAAAGTAGTAAAAGACCTCAAGAAACTTGCTTGATGGATGATCCATGTTTTCTGCTCCTGAATCTCCTTGTCAGGAAGGACCCACCAGCGGTACTTCATGGTGCTGGAGAAGTTTTCATTTCAAGCATCATTCCAGTGGGACTAACAACTCTTTGCAGAACACATTTGGTATCTACCTGTGTGGCTTATTTTCTTTTCAAGCTAAATATGTCCAGTTGGATTCAAAAGGACATTCCTTTCTATACCACATCTGTATACTAACACATTTCAACATTTTTCTCTGACTTAAGTTAGAGATTTGACCAGTTTAAGTCTTTAAATAGTTTAAACACGCTCTCCATCAGCGGGAGTTTCCCTTTTACTGCCCTGCATTCCACCACTGCTTAGAATATTACTTAACTGAACTTGCCAGAACCACATGCAGCCATTTGCGAAAACACCCAGCACTTTTGTAAGTGCATAACAGGCTTTTTTGACTGTCAAACATGTTTTTAAAGAATACTTTCTTATGGTGTTGAACTACTGATTTGTTTTGGGTTTGTTTTTTTTTTCCTAAATAAAAAGCAAGCAAACAGTTGACTGTGTAATCACAAGCTTTTACAGGACAGAGTAAACTCTGACCTTTCTCATGTTCAAAGCACAAACCTTCGCCTCTTCGGTGAGATGTAGGTGAAAACTTGCATAGGCCAATTATTAATGATAGATGTTGCGCGCACTTTGCCAGGATCATTTGCCAGGCAGCAGGTAACTATAGGGGAACCCCCCCAATTCCTGGGTTTGGTTCCCATGCTAAGAAAAGCTTGTGGTCTGGATTCTGGAGCTACTAAACAAGCAGATAATTTGGCACAGGCAGGTTTGCTGGTTGGGTGAGATGTCAGTGCCAGACGAAAGAAGTAGGTCACTTCAAGAAAAGCTGCCCTAGGACAGCCTCTCAATCTAGTTCTCAAGTGGCAGACAAACACCAAAACCAGCAGACTCCTCATTTTGGCTACAAAGAGCCAAAAAGGGAAATGGGAACTCATGACCTCTTGATCCTCAGGTGAGAGCAAGTCCCACCAGACCACAGCAGGGTTGGCTTAGTTACAGAAAGAAAAAAGCAGGTGGGCCATCCAGTTTGTTAGGAAGTAACATGTTCCCCCAAAGGGCTGAATACTTTTAACTGTTTTCTGCCACAACCACCATTCAAAGCTTAAAGACTTGTTCTACCACCTGCATAAGTATGTTCATGACCGATGCGGAGAAACCCTATCACGGCAAGAACTCAGAGATAAGGCAAATAAAGCAATTAATAACTAAAAAGAGGGAGGTAATTGGCAGCACATTCTCAGGCTGGAAGCATGGTCAACCTCTATGAGAGCACAACTGGAAGATAGTTGGACAGTAATTTCCTTCTCAGATAGCTTTCAAATATGGCAATAAAACACCAGGACCAATTTGAATAACTCAGGGGCTCAAGCACCTAACAGCTCTCAGCAACGAGATTAGTACAAACAACTTCTTCAGTTGCTACCTCCTGCCTTCTTGAAGGTTTTCAGGATTGCGTAAGCAACAGACCACAGCCTGTCTTTAACTGGTAGTCACCTATTCCAAGCAGAAAGGAAGTATTTTGCTCTCTGTAATTGCTCTCCTTTTCCCCATAAGCCAAGTTCTTCCTTCTTCCGCATGGAGGGAATGTCTCCACTTGGCCCACCCACGGCTGCATCCCTCTATGAGCAGCTGGCAGCCACGGATGCGAGGAAAGGACTGGTGCATCACTAACGCAGCAGTACAGTAGATACCTGGCAGCTGTCACAGCAGATTATCCTCTTAATTCTCCTTTAAGCTCAAACAAGAAAAGCTCTATCATCTCCTTCCTGCACATCCCACTTTCCTTCCATGGATGTTTCCCTTCTGGACAGCGCTTCAGATTTCCAACACCCTACTTGCTCTGATACCTGCTGCTTATACCACTCATCTCTGCAGCAGCTTACCCACTGCTGCTCTGATCGTGGCCTGAGCCCCGGCTCTATGCTCTAAGAATATCCTCCTGCTGAAGAGTATCAGTCCCACCTCACAGCCCTGTCTTCCCTGTGCTACTGAGAAAGAGATATCTGACAGCTATTGCCAGTGTCTAGGCATCCAACACCCAGAACGGCACAAAAGGCTCTTCCTACCTCATGACTCACTGTTTTTCCACGCAAAACACCCACATGCAGGCAATACAGAGTAATCCCCACAGCATCCAGCAGCAATAGGATGAGGACTATCCATCAAGATAGCCTTCTGATAGATCACAGCCCTACACACAAGTCTATCAGCTCCACTCATCGCTGCACTAATGCAAAGGCTCACTGCACAGCACTGGTGCTGGAGGTATCACTTTGCACTCTATTACAATTAGAATTACCCACGTTCTTTCAGGTAACCAGAACACTGCTGCCTCCTGCTACCCAACCTTACAAGAGGCATCTCATTTAAGGAAGCAAGCAGTCAGGAGCCGCTGCCCCAATTCAACCACTTGCTCTCAGCAAAAATCAGCACAGATAACCCAAGCGTTTAGGACCCCGCAGCTCTAATCGATGCTAGCATCCCATAATCAGCAAACCAAAGATACTCGCATTTCCCTTCAGCATGATGGCTCTTCCACCTTGCCTAAGCCACTCACATCATCCGCAGAACCTCAACCTCCAGCCTCCAAGGAGGCTGTCACAAGGCACAGCCAGCTTTTTGTTTTTTTTTCCTCCCAGGTCTGCTCACACGAACTCTCCTGTGACAATTCCCAGGCGGCTCTGAGGCGATCCCCATCACGGCCTCCTTTGCCAGGCTCAGAAAACCTTGCCTCAGTCTCAGCTTTGAAATCACATCTTTGTCTGCTAGAGCTCCAGCCCATTCTTTTTTGCTACTCCTCTATGTACTGCGTTCACCGGCTCCCTGGCAAGGTCTCCGAGGCTGTCAGCCGTCACGGAGGCACGCTGGAGCGGACCGAGGGTCTTGCTAAGGAGCCTACAGTGTTCCACAGCCCAGTGTACCACTGAAATGAAGAACAGATTTCACAAAACAGTGGCAAAATTCAAGTGCCAAAAGCCACAGGCACTGCTGTGGCAGCATATGACAAAAGATTTCCCAATCTTTTTGAGGTGAAGGGCCACTTCGCCTTTGGAGGGAAAAAAAAATTATAAAATATCAGTGTCTTGTCTCCATCTATTCTATGAGGACTAGGACAGACAGTCACACTAGAAGTAGACTTTAGCTTTATAAGACCAATCCAGTCCTTAGCAGCTGGGCAGACATGGTTTTATTATCCCCACCACAGCCTGCCCGAAGCACAGGCAAAGCTGCACCGCCCCGCCACAGCCGAGAGCCACCAACCCCCCCCCCGAGGGCAGGTCACCCTCGAGACTGCCCAGGCACAAATAAATAGTGCTGGCCTACAGGACAACAGATTACTTGAGCCTAGAGAGAAATGTGCTATTCTCAATTTTTGCCACCAGACACGGGAATACATTTGATCCGAGCGCCTCAGGCAAATCCCTTCTCCTCTCTGCATCTCAGCTTCCCCATCCGCACAGCTTTGCAAAGTCTGACACGCAGGAGCGAAAGGCACCGCAGAAATGCACAAAGTCACTGAGCAGAATGGCAAGACAGGGGCCAAACAGACACGATCGCCTCAGATTTTCTGAAGATGGTTATTTATTCATTCTCACATTGTTTCAGGAGCACTGAGAAGCCTTAACTGTGATAAAGGTCCAACGGCTGCCAACTGAGTATTTTCTTTAATCACATTTGATGTTGTTCTTAAAGCAGTCTGCCAGCTTCTGGAGTCATTTGATTATATACAAGTATTACTTCAAAGCAAACAAGCAAGGGATACGTTTTTATTTGTTTGTTTCAGTGTTTATAAGTTATATTTTCTTAGAATTTGCAGCGTGAAGGAAATTCACGGCACTTATGTTTGGATCTAATTTTCATGAAAATTGAATAAAAACAGAAAAACACCAGCCACCCAAATCCTTCCTACCCCCCAGTAATTAGGTTTCCATGAAGTGAAAAAAAAAAACATTGCTAGTCAGCCAACTTTGTTTAGGATAGATTTCATAAATCAGCCGTGTTCAGCTTAAATCTGCCCAAACGAACAGAGAAGTAGAAGCCTTGCGGCAACTGTTCAGACACCTGAGAAATGACAGCCAGAAGCCGAAACTACATTTGTTGCGGGGAGGGAGGTTGGGTTTGAAGGTTTTTTGATCAAGTTTTCGAAAGCGATTCAACTTGACTCATTATAAAGGCAGCATGGGAGAATGGGTGGGATGGGGATGAGACAGACAAGCAGAGAAGGGCATTGCTCAGTTGGGGTAAATCCAATACACGCTGGTGTGCTGCAGCGTAGACGCGGAGGACTCAAACGCAAGACTGTCGGCACTAAAGATACTACTGCTCCGGCTTGAGCCCACAGATACCTCAGGGGCTGGATAGCTTGTCAAACAGAGGGGGCATGATGTACACTAAGTCATACCGCTCATTCTTCCTCTCCTCTTCATGTTGTATTCATGAGAGTAAAAAATGAAGGAGACAAAAGTTAGTGTCTAATCCTGAGAACAGTAAGGGAACAGCTCAACTTTAGCAAATGACCATCTCCTGCTGATGTAAGGCTTGGTAAAGAAAGAAAATCTGTGGAACTGCAGCACCCGTAATAGAATACGCATCCCTGATATACACATGAGAAATCAGGATCTATCCACAAATTTCTTGACATTAGCCTAGTTCCAAAGATAAATTCCAAAAAATGTCTTAATCTGCAGGACCGCTCAGAAGAGCCATTGATCTACGCAAAAGGGAAACTCCCATCCTTAAAAGCACCAACAATAACGTGTATTGAAATAAGCAGAACAGATTGAGTCATTTCATCTCAGGGAGAGCAAGCTAGACTTCTTTTAAGTATTTCAGCTAAATTCATATGGGCACCATTCTGGAGAGGTCATGGAAAATCCTGGAACAACTGCTCAATGAGACAGGGGAAACAATACCAAAAAACCTCCAGTGTGTTAGCTTGAGCAATAATGCAGTTTTGAAGTGCCACTATCAAATCAATAGTATTGCTTCCTTGCTCTCTGTGCTAGACACCCAAATCCAAGGGAAATACTGCAGACTCAGAGAGGGCTCAGAGGACCATAACAACAATATTTTGGATGTAGAGACACTTATTTGAAGGCAGGCTGAAGACTGAATAGCAGACTTTAGAGACAAAATAAAAATGTAAAATCGTGACTAGCAGAGAGAAGTCATAACTTCAGTTTCTCTCCTCTTGGTCTCATAACAAAGGAGAATTCAATAAAAGCTACAAGTTATAGAAGAGATAAAAATAAGATAGTCTCAAAATGTCTAACCAGACTGTAGAGCTTGAAGCCAGAAGCAGCTGTTAAGGCCAAAAAAGCAAGAATCCCCCCAAAGCAATCAGACACATCCGTATGGTTAAGAACATGAAGAGATTTAAGAGCCCAAGATAAAAACTCTTCGTACCAGGTATTTAACTTTTGTAATAATCCCTGAAAGTTAGTCAGAAACGAAGATAATTACAACTGCCCAAATCAAAGCATCATTTATCCTTTCAAAAATGGTTGGCCATAGGAACTGCTGGAAGTAGGTACTTGATTAGATGGACCAAAAGTCTGGCAGCTCCATGGTCAGCCTGTTTTTAAGCTTCATTTGGATACAACACATTTAGCCCTTGGAAATGGTGTTTTTCAGAAAAAAATATTCACTAAGTTAAATGAACATTCTTAAAATAAGGAATATCACATGAACTTAAGTTCAGACAAAAACCCCCCACATTATCATATTTCCCGTCTTCTTTCTGAGGGCACAACGGAACCATAAGACCCATAAAATGAACAAGCTCTTCCTTCCCTAACGCATATCAGTTAACCACCTCAGCTGCTCAATAAAAACTATGCCCTCAAAACACATCCAGTTCTCCAGAATGGGAATTCACTTGCCGTTTCCTAAAATTAGATTTTATTTTAGCAGTCTTAAACCCCGCCAAATTCCTACAGTATTTATAATAACAGTACATGCAATCAGCACCATATAAAGTTAGTTACTTTCAATGCAGGAGAAGCTACAAACCAACCCATGTAAAAAGTTCTTGGGTTGTTGGGTTTTTGGGGGTTTGGTGGTTTTTTTTGTTTGTTTATTTTGATTTTGGGGGTTTCTTATTAGCTACTTGTTTTAGCACACCAAATATCTAACCACACAATTGACTTTCTATTTGCAATTGATAAATACTCTGATAATCACTTTTTAACCTACCTACTAGCAGAAACCCCATCAGAAGTAAACCTTGGGGGGGGGCTGCAGAACGGACACACTGAAGTAACAATTCCTCCCAAGAGGCTTGCTTGTTGTTTTCTAAAACACTAAGGACAGATGCAGAACCAACCAGGCCATTTCCTAAATTCCCAACTGGATGAAGCCGACAGCCAGCACGAGGCGTTTGGCAGCCGAGCAGGAGCTCCGAGGAGGAGGCGCCCGCCGCCAAGCGGCATGCCGCCGAGCTGAGCCCTCAGGCAGGGGAGAGATTTGGGCTCTTCTCGGCCACCCGTGCTGCCTCCTCTAGGAGGCACCAACTCCACCATTTATTTTTAGTCATCAATATTAAAAAGAACCAAAATCCCAGCTGGCCCAAACTAAGACAGGCTCCGGGGCCTGCCCTCCCACCATGTGGCTGGGGCTGTCTGGATCAGCTGCTCAGGGTAAGCGAGGATCATCCTCTTTTGGGTTTGGGTTGACGGCAAGTTGAGTATGAGTCAACCCTGTGCCCTGGCAGCCAGAAGGGCCAACCATGACCTGGGGTGCATGAAGCACAGCATAGCCAGCCGGTCAAGGGAGGTGATTGTCCCACTACACTGCACTGGTGCGGCCGCACCTCCGGTACTGTGTGCAGTTTTAGGCACCTCAACATAAGGAGGACATCACACTATTAGAGTGTGTCCAGAGGAGGGCAACCACGATGGTGAAAGGCCTCGAGGGCAAGACCTACAAGGAGCGTCTGAGGTCACTTGGTTTGTTCAGAACCACTAGGAGAAGAGAAGGCTGAGGGGCAACCTCATCGCAGTCTACAACTTCCTCAAGGTAGAATCATAGAATCATACAGGTTCGAAAAGACCTCTAAGATCATCGTGTCCAACCGTCAACCCAATACTCCATGTCCACTAAACCATGCCCCTAAGGGCCTCATCTACACGTCTTTTAAATACTTCCAGGGATGGTGACTCAACCACTTCCCTGGGCAGCCTGTTCCAAGGCCTGACCACTCTTTCAAGTAAAGAAATTTCTCCTAATGTCTAATCTAAAGGTAGGCAGCGGAGGGCGAGCTGCTGATCTCCTCTCTCTGGTGACCACCAACAGGACACAAGGAAATGGAATGAAGCTGCGCCAGGGGAAGTTCAGATTGGACATTAGGAAAAGGTTCTTCACTGAGAGAGAGAAGGCTCCCCAGGGAAGTGGTCACGGCGCCAAGCCTGTCAGAGTTCAAGGAGCATGTGGACAACGCTCTTAGTCCCATGAGGAACAAGGAGTTGCACTCAATATCCCTTCCAACTTGAGATATTCTACAATTCTGTGATCCTCCACATCACACCCTCTGGCACTATAAAACACCCACCACCTTCCAACAGGAGACTTAAAGCCCACAGCTGTGGGGGGAGATGTTATCTGTGGAGGAGGCACTGCAGCTCAGGTCCCAGCTCATGCAGTTAGGCTCCGCAAGTTTTTGTTTCCATAAAACACTTAAATCCTATAAATCAACCTTCATCCCCAGCAGGTGATGTCTGTTGCCCCCTTTCTGCTCCTGCCTCCGTGCACCACCCGCTCTGGGGGAAGCTCACCTTCTGCACCACCAACGGGGCTTTCCTGCTCGCCAAGGGGAGCACCGGTCAGACAAAAAGTTGGAAACAGCTGGTTTTGTGCTTATGTCAAAATTAAATCACATGGATTTTCCTCCATTCTGTTCAAAGCTGGATGTCCTGAAGGTATCCAAGTTTCTTACCCTTCCCCAGGCACATGCTGCCAACTCCTCTGAATATTGGTGGGCAGGCTGCCTCAAAGCGCAAGAACAATAACAAAATAGTGAACTTTTTTTTTTTTGCTTTATTTTGGAGTTCATAAAATGGAAAGACAGCCTTTCTCCGCTCAGAGATATTTTTCAAGCAAGGCCATCACCTGGCTCCAATGCAACCATTTCTCCCCCCCCTCCAGAGGTGCCTTAAATCAGTGTTTGACACCAGACTGAGCAAAGCAGCAAAGTTAGCAAAAGCTGACAAGTAGTTGTTTTTGATATGAAAGGCTTCTGCTGAAGCACATCAAAATACCAAATTCAAATACTGGATAATCAGCATTTTTATAAGACTTCAGTCTGGTACAGGCTACATCTGTCAAAAAACGCTGTTGGCTATGTGGTCCTCCTAACCGAGAAAATAACTCCCAGAACTTTGGCACAGATCTATACACCAAAATGAAAATATATTGAAATAAAGTATAGTTTTGCATATACTTTAGAAGCCAAGGAATTCTTTCTGATACAATAGCAATAATGCTAATAAGTTAGCACCAAGATACAAACAGCAGCCAGGTCAAATCCTTAAGTCGCTCTGTAGGAAACCTAGATATGAGCTTGTTTTAGCTCAGAATTACACTGAGACCTCATATGGTCCTTGCTAATGAAATGAGAGGAAGCAGTAGTATCTATTCCCAGTGTAACAGCAGGGAAACCAGATTGCAAGGTTCTTTGGCTAATATGAGTTACTATAGTGTTGCGGGAGCTTTGCACTGTTGCAATAATTGCAGATTTAACAGGCTTTTTCATCCTTCTCACCTTCAAATCCTCTCTCCCTCAGAACAGCTTAGTGCTGCCATCTACTTTTTTTTATCCTAACAGGGTTGGTTTTTTTTTTTATGCTAACAAAGTTCTTAGACTAACTCACCCACTACGACAACACTGGCTCACTTGAGCCTCTACAGTTGGGTCCCCAAATTTATACTTAGCCCAGCTCATCACCACAGGCAAAATTAAAAGCACAGGAAACAAAATACAGGATCAGATCCAATACTAATTTTAATGCTAATTTACAGTTGAGCCCTCAAATATGAATAAAGAGAAAACCCAACTCCTTCAACTCTTAACCATAACATATCTTTTACAACCCTTGCAGGTATTAAGCTACTAAACTCAGATGACAAGTGGCAGAGACATAGGTCTTATCAAATCATCAGGACAGTTCTGGAAAGCAAGTCTATATAGCTAAAAAATGTTATTCAAAGTTTCAGTCCTAGAGGATTAATAAAATTCTTTTATAGGTCGTTTATTTGCACAGACACTAACACCACTGGAAAAAAAAATATTTCCTGGCTAAAGGATCTATCATCTGAATATGGAGGCTGAAAAACATTCAGGCATTTTACTAGGAGACTGCCTGCTGCTGATCAGGCAGGAACTAGCCTTGATTAATTCTCCACCTCACTTTTTCATCGCAAACTTTTTTTTAAGGCATAAGCAATTGTTTCCACACAATTCCCCAACCACCAGTTGTTGAGGGTCTTAACCCTATTTTGGGGAGAAGGAAGAGCTGTTCAGACCGCAGCGCTGCTCCCACTCGTTCACCCATGGAGGGGAAGTCACTAGGAACAAAGGAAGGCCACAGCACCTTCTGCCTCCCCACCACCACCACACAAGGAGGATCCATCCATTGTCACAAGGATCTCCCCAGACGCTGTGCTCCAGGGAACCACGCTGTTGGCTTATACCTTTGCTTCCCTTCATCCTAAACCCATCACCCTAACCTCCCTGGATTAGGGCCTGATCCTCAAAGAAATCAGTGTGCACTTCATTTGAGGTGAGGTGTGGGATGCCTGTAGGTCTGTGCTTGCTTTGCCCTAGCAAGATGCAGCCTTTTGACCTGAACAGTTTAGAGAACAAGAGGGAAAAAAAAAAAAAAATCTACATTTCATCATTATCCATCTCATGACATCAGCTACTTTTGGCAAGCAACAGACATGCGCTGAATAATTCCCTTCTTCATCCAGATGGCCACAAACACAACATGGGGTCCTCACCACAGGTCCCAGAGCTGCACTGACGATGGGTACCCAAATCTCTACTCAGACCATTCACAGCGTGTCCCACACACGTGCAGAGAGGGTCCTGCACAGGGAGGAAGGCTTTTACCACCGCTCTGCCCACATGTCACAGCACAGGCTGTTCAGATCCCTGCCCAGGTTTGCAGTTTGGTCTCATATGACCCCAGGCCTCTGCTGAGGCTGCAAACAAGTCATAGGGGCTCTGGTGGAGTGAATATATTTGTCCACAGGGAACCGAAGGGAATTAATCACATTATGTGTGCTGTACCAGGCTGACGAAGGTCACACAGCCGAACCGGGGCAGCCCAACCTTCAGCACAGATGTCAACTTTACAAGGAAGCACCCTGAAAAGGGGTGAGAGAAGGTATTTTCAGAAGGGGATTTTTTTTTTTTTCCTCCTTCCCGCAGAGGCTTTATTTCTTAGTGGAAGCAGGATGGGAGAGAAGAAAAAAACAAAACAAAACAAAACCAAAATACAGTTTTTAAAATAAAAATTCATTTCCTAGCTGTCATTCTTGGGTTTTGCATATCATGCCTTAGCATTAACCGCTGCCAAACACAAGATGTCAGGTCCATCTGGCAGACGTACACTTCCCCGGCTGCCAAGTGTTTCCTTAAGATTCAGGGGCTTCGCTATTAAGTATATTTGCAAATTCCAGCCTCCTAAATGAGTAGGGCTCCTGAACAGCAGCCTCTGCTTCAGAGTGCCCTGGAAGGAGGGGAGCAGAGGTGCACTGCAATCATCCGGAGTATCTGCTGCGCTTGTTTGGAAGGAATGCCAGTTTCCTGGTAACCGATGGCTATAGCAGCTGTGGGAGAGCTTTAAAGAATTCCTTTTTCTCCAGATTATCCCTAAGTAAAATTAGAAAGTATTTAGGAAGCAGAGGGGGAACCCAACCATTCAAGCTGACATCATTACTTATTTACATATAAATACAGCCAGGAAATAAGCATATGTATTTATACATAAACAAAAAAGCTATCTGTACAATGTTTCATACCCTGCTTTTCCATCCAATATTTACTACTTTATTCCTGACTTAAGAAACTTTCTCCCCAAGAAATTGGTGATAAAATGCCCTCTGGTGGGCGTGACTGTGGACCTCTACAGCAACAACCACCTCCTGAATAGTTCAGAGCCTTCAATATATTCTTGGGATTACTATTTTTAATGGAGTGAGACAAAGCACATACTTGCTTTCCAGAAGCACCAGACACACCCCTGACTAGTGAGCCCATGTTTTACTGCTCAGTATCTCTGGATTACAATGAGCTAGAAGTTAAGAAAAATCCTATTAAAGCATTCCATGGTTCCTAAAATTGTTTTCATGTTTATTTTACCTCTTTAGTATACTTTTTCTTCCTCAAAAATAAGTAATTATGAGAAACAGAAAAGGAAAGTGGCATTAAGTTTTGCTTTGCCTCAGCATAACAGAATCTTTGCAGACTAAAATGGAGAAAGGAGGGGTGGAGAAGAGCAGCATTTTCAGAGCTTATGAATCATTTTCGTCCTGCTAGAGCAAAAGGCGCAGCTAGGAAGGAGGCCCTAATTGTAGGGGCGAAAAATAACAGCCCCTGTCCCAGAAGAGTTTAGTGCCTGCACAGAAAAGGCAAGGATGGAAAAACCCCTCAAAAATAAACTGAAGTTAACAGGATGCGTTTCATCCTTAAGATGCTCAATAACTGTGGGTGGTGCTTTCATTAATCTGAAAAAGAGAACTGAAGGCTTAAGATACAGTGACAGATGAAAGATAATTCAACAACTTGGGGGCAGAGTGCATCTGCAGCTACTTTGAGAATATATATATATGTAAAATAGACTGCTTTGACAACACAGCCAAACTGGAAAAGACTAGCCACGAGGCAGATCGGACTACGCAAGCCTGACCCTAACGCGGCCAAAAGAAGCTGCAGTTACACACAGAATTGAAGTTGACCCCATGTAGTTTCTAGGGACTTTTTTTTTTTTTTCCTCTTTTCAGAGAAGCTTCAGAGTCGCAGCTAAATAAGGATAAGCAGAATGAAACACTCGCATCACATGAAGGAAAATAGAAGCGCTCCACTGCTTTCCCCGAGTTCCTTGGAAAGCCTTTGTGCTTCCATTTCATAAGGGATATGGCACTTTCTCTATTCACCCGGATGGTTAGAAATTTGTTTCCAGCTTCCACAGTACAATTTGCAGTTAATTGTTGCTTTATGTTAAGAATATTTGCAAGTTTGATCTATACATGGAATGTGAAGCATTTCTGACTTTTTAAAGATGTTTCTGGGCAACAAAACTTTGCTTGTGAAGTTGTTCTTGGGTATAAACAATGGTATGATTTAACATTCACCCTCCCCTTTTCTACCCCCAGAAAGAAAAAACAAAACTGTCAAAAAACCCTCATTTATTTGAAATCTGCCCTTTATATATACACCCCTGCTCTGTATAGAGCTCCGTCCCTCTCTAGTGGCAGCCAGGTCACATACCAATTGGTAAGCCTGCTCCAGGCTTGGCTAACAGATGGTTTTTAGCTCAAAGATCAGAAACTTTTAGTTTAAGAGTCAAAGATCCCCCGTTTATTCCTCTTTGCCAACAGCCCACCCAGAGATTCAGAGTTACATTTACGATTTTCTCTGAAGACCGAGGCTAAGGATTTCGCAGAGCGATGCTGTCACTTGGTGTTGTACTGTAGGAGCTCTATCACCGCTCCGCATCATCATCCTTGCAAGCACCTCCAGACATTATGTTGATGGCAGCTACAGTGAAACGTATTTCTCTTATTAGATACAGCAAGCCAAGATTAAATGGTGTATTTGTGCATGTAATAGTTATACACACAATGCCCATGCTCCTAAATTTTTGCCTAAAATTAAAGTAACATATTATCTAGGTAAGATTAGTACTGACATTTCTTGGATCTTATCCCGATGGTTAGTCTTTTCTCAAAAGCAGCTTTGCTGTTAGAGTAACAATTAGCAGGTGAAGGTTACACTATTCCCCCTCCTTCCTGCCCCCTTAAACAAATATATATAAATATTTGTAATACATGAAAATAAAATATATGCTACCATGCCTGACTAGCACAGAGGAGAAAAAACACCTTTTCTGTATCTTTTAATTTGCTAATCAAGAAGATGGCCCAAGACTGTACAGTTGTGATTGTTGTTAAATTCACAGCCTTTACATATAATTTTTTTGTACTTTTTTTTTTAAAGGTAAAACCATCCTCTTAAGCAAACCTAGAAATGGCTATAGTAAAATTCAAGAGGTTACAGGTCTACTCAAAACCAAGAACTATATGTTCTAATTTTACAAGGTAATATTTAGACAGGGGAAGCTTATAATCTGCTGTCATACACGATGTCATTTTAGTAAGTACCTTAAGGAAATCTGAGCCTGTTCATGTTCTGCTAAAGATGATAAACTGCATGATAAACAGCGTGGCCTGAAAATAAGAGGAAGGAAATGGTTAACCAGGACTTCCACTCAGATTACATGCAGCAAGAGTCTAAAAGCCTACTGGCTTCTCCAGACAAAGAGTAACTAATGCCCCAATTAACCAGCACCTCAAGCAATAGATGCCTGGGCTCAAGCTGCACCTGCATTTCCATCATAAATTAGAGTTTAAGCTTCTCAACCTGACCCAACTGGGAATCATTCTTGATCTCCAGCCCAGACCACCTTAACTCTGCCATCAGAGCACTGCAGCTGCATGAACTTCTTTGAATAAAGAAGCCAGCACAGCACAGGGTTTGGGGGTTTTGGTTTGGGTGTTTTGTTTTGTTTTTGTTTTTTTTTGAGGGGGTGGGGGGGTGTCATTTTACTTGTATTATTCTTGAAATGCAATACTTCAATAACTTGGCTGTTGCAACCACAAGATTTGTCTAAGAATAGGTTTTAGAAGGCTTGAAGGATGCTGCTGTGAACTGTTCAAGTGTGATATTGAAACAGTGAGTTTAAAGAAAACTTGCTGCAATTTCTCTTTTAGCAAGAGCATCCCCTCCCCTCCCCACACACACAAGCAGGCTTTCAAAATTTCTATCCGAGACAGAGGAAAAACAAACAAACCAAAATAAAGAGTATTATCACAGCAAGTGAACCACAATTCTCCTCTTCCTCTTTGGCTGCGTTTCTGTATCCAAGTACCACTTTTAAAGTCAGTCCTGTATTTTATACGCTTCAGGCAAGTCTTTCTGTTTCCTTACTTCCTATACCATTTCTATGCTCTATTTTTTCCTCCTATAAAGAATAACTCAAATATCTGCCACAACTTCCCATTGCCATTTAGTTCACAGAGAGAGAAGGTGTGTGACACTGCAGAACTAGAACTGCCCGGAAGTTTAAGCATAAAATTACACACTTTTCTTCCAAAAATGAAAAATGTACTAGAAAATAAGCTTTACTTCGGGTATTTGATAATCTTAAAGAAGAGGCAGAACATTTATCTAAGATTTCCAAGGTACCAAATATAACTTAACTCCACAGATTTGGGCCAAGGACAAATTTGGTCCATTTTATATAATACAAAACTGTGAGGGGAAAGAAAAAAGGTATTGAAGCACCTGGACTACACAAACCAGAGACCAGAAAATATGCCTGCTCTTCAACCGTCCACCTCCCTCTTTTGCAGTTGCTGTCATCTGCTGAGATTTGCAGACTCTTTCTTTGACCTTAAGACCTTCACAGTTGAATTTCACAAGTGATTTGTTCCTCGGGATACAAAAACACTGCACAACATCAGATACATATTGGAACATGTCAGCTCCACAGGTGTTAAGTAGATCAGGATTTGGTCCACAGTTCAGCAGCTCTTGTGACAATTCACACATCAAGATCAACTGAGAGGTTCCCCAGAAGGTCCCACACAGCCACATCCCACGCTCCTATGTGCTATAGGCAGCTCTTAAGCAAATCTCATTACATTTGTTTGCAGCCTCAAGGCTTAGACTTCAGAAAGCAAAAGGGTGGTTTTTACTTTCAGACTTGTACAGAGACCATAAGAAATAAAATGTTGGCACAGACGGCAAAAGTCTCACGACTTCTGAATTTGAGATTGGGCATTCAATCCAGCCTGCAGAAAATCCAGACTAGCATCGGTGTAAATGAGATAAGAGTTAACGCACAAAAGATCAAATCCAACTTTCATTTATGTCTATGCAACATTGATTTCTGTTAACTACATGTGTGTAACCAAGAGCAACATTTGATCTGAAGCCTAGTGCCTTGATGCCCAGCTATTGTAAAACAGAAGCAAGAAAGTAGTTGCAAACATTTGACTGATGTTGCCTGCAAGCAGGGCATTGCAGAAGGCTGTACCAGCAATTCACACTGACAGAATTAAGATGGGGCATGGCAAACCTCGCTATTAGAAGTAATTGCACAAATATTTGGAGTGTTCTTTAAGGAAAAAAAAAAAAAGATGACATGAGGGAAAGGCAACACAAAGCCACAGACCAAGAAATAAACTACTACATGCAAATACATGTAAGCTTCTCTCAAGTTAATTTTCCTCTTAATGGAATATTGATTGGTATGCTCAATGTTTAGAAATGCGAAATAATGGGGGGGGGGAGGGGAGAAAAGGAAAGGAAGACACACTCAGAAGAGTGAGTTTTGTTTAAATAATATATACTTTTCTTATATGATCAGCCAAAAATAGCATAATAAAGAGGGCAGTACAGTATGTTAAATATTTTGTATTGTATTAGCAAATCTGTCAGAGCTGACCTGGAAGTGTTAACCACGCAATTTTTTCACCCTTCTCATAAAGAAGCAAAGCACAGCATTTTTCATAACCTCCCACCACACAATATCCTTACTGTATCTGGTATTCCTCTGCTCTGAATAGGATAGGCTACAGTGTCCGTGCTAGTATCTAGGCTTTTCAGATGTAATATATCAGGATGTTTGTGAAATTGGGGGGGAGCTAGGGGGGGAACCAGTGTTTGGGGGGAAGCAGAGCAGTCCACAGTCATGATGGAGAACATCTACTCCTACCCCCAAGTGCAAAGGAAGGATGAGGAAGAGAAGTTGCATCTTTGAAACAGTTATCATCTATGAGTCTCCCATTTCTTAAACAAAAGCCTTAAAATATAACCAGTGTCATAATAATCAAGCAGCCACTTATTCCCACCTTCCAGAAATCTCTTCCTATTCCAGGGACTACTACCACCTGCACAATTTTAGAGAAAAGAATTTCTTCCATTCTTTTCCTTCTGTCATTCACAGAGTCCTTCCAAGATATCCCTTATAGCCTCCAACACTTTTTACTAAAACAAGCCATTCAAAAAAAGGGCAGAAGGGAACAAAAAACCCAACCAGAAGAACCAACTTCCATTGCCATCAGAGCAGATTTGATATTCCAAGCAACAACAGCATCATGCTCAACAGCTCTGCTGACCCTCCCCACTACCGATACATTAAGGACATACTTAAGAATACAGGCACCATCAAGGAGCTGTTTCGTAATGTGTAGGTTGATACAGTTGAATTGGTTTATACTTTTCACATACACATGTACTTTTATGCTCTGCCCCTCATTCCAAAACATAAGGTATTTCATCCAGAATTAGGGACTACTTCTTCCCGCACCCACCCACCCCGCGTCCCAAACTTTATCAAGGAGAAAAGAGTAAGCTGGGAAAGATATTGCTTAAGTTTAGTTATTCTGTAGCATTTTGTATAGTTTCAAAAGCATTTTCCAGACATTTATATACCCGACAACATTTTGTAATATCAAGTATTCCAATTTGGCATTTTTCCACTCTTGGCAAGCAAGAGACAATAAAAATCACGAGAAAGTTAAAAATGAAGTTTTCTGAAGTATACAGTATGTTAGGAATCATTTAATGAATTCAGGTGTTCAACAAGATACAAGTCAACCAAAATTTGCAATACATATATATTTCAAAGCACAGGTAAACACAGCTGCATCCACTTTAAAGTTACTCCATGCTATGTGATTACAATGAACCTCCCCAACTCTTTCACCTCTCTTTCCTTGATCTGTGGTTTACCCGTGGCTGGAAAAACTAACAGCATTTATATCCTTCTCCCTCTAATTAAGGGAAACAGCATGTTTAAGCCTCAGACTGAGAAGAGCAACTTTTCTTTGAGTAGCTACAGCATGCTGCGATCTGCAAATCCACCAGCATCGCATTCACAGGCCAAAACCCAAAATCCTACAACAAGGTCTGACAAAGCATATCTCAGAGCAGAATTATCTGATTTAAATATTAATTACTCATCAGCATGGACTTTAAGAAGTGTCTGAAGCAAAAGCTCTTAAATCGCACTTTAAATCCAGGATTTCTACTGTCTGCATTGTTATGCAGATCATGATTATGGGGTGGGTTTTTTGGTTTGTTTTTTTTTTGTTGCTGTTGTTCTTAAAAAAAAAAGCAAAGACTGATAGTGAGTCTCTCTCTCTCAAGGTTCAAAAAATATCAAGAGATGTATAAATAAAGTCCAGCTCAACAAATTAGGCACACCTTCAGTTTATGAGACCTGCTACAGGACACCATTATTGCCTCAGATACCTCCATTATGAACTTGAGAGATTCTTCACAGCATCTCTCAACTACATCGAGAGTCCAAAAACACTCCTACCGCGTGCATGCCTAACAGTTTTTGGTTAACAGCAACATTGCAGAGGAATTGTATCAATGGCAGATTTTCTTATAAACTGCTGCACTGTATGAGTTCCAGAACATGTCCCTAGAAATAATCTGGTTTTCTCAATTAAATTGTGTTTTACCTGTATTTATGTAGGGTTTAGTCCTAGAACTGGAGACAAATCCAAGAACTGCACATTCGTGTCTTTCAGTAAGCCAAACCAAACCCGAACAGAAGTCCTAGCATTTAATATCACATCATATAGCATATTGTAATGGATGGCAGGGAATTAAAAAAACAAAACCACAAAACGCTGCAAAAGGAATGTTGAATTAATTTTAAAAGTCTGGTTTTGTCTGTAGTTCAAGCAGACTGCTTCAGTGAATCAGTACTACTATTGCAAGCCAGCACTATAAGTTACCTGAAGTTTAAGACTACCAAGAAACTATGCGTTTTTCTGATGTTAATGCCAATTAGAGCAAAAAATCCAAGTTGAGGATGTTTGAAACCCTAGACCTAAGCACCACTGATGAAAAAAAGCAGCACACAAAAATTAAGCAGAATGGTCCCATGTTCCAGATATTCTAATCCACAACATAAAATTATTTATGGAAGAGTGTGACTAGGAATTCAGTTGCTGTCATTTATCAGATGGTCAAGACAGCCCAAGTCAACCGGCTGCAGGACAACAGCACCAGGAAGGCTTCTCGGGGCATCTCCTGTACCAGGTCCGTTCAGTTCTGGTTCAACCGTACCAAGTAAACAGCACCTATTCACAACCTGTGAAGGGCGCTGACTTTTAAAAACCTGACAGAAAGGCGTTCCCATAAGAGATTTCTATTTCCTTTTAATCTCCTTTACAGCTGAGGAAGAGTTCTTTGTACTTCTGGTAACAAAGGAAACACAGAAGTGACAGGAGCATGTCAAAGCTGTTTACGTTTCATACAGCCTCACGCTCGGAGTTGCTGTTGGCCGGCTACTTCTTGAGAAGACCGTGTTCAGCCTTTGCACAGGAGCTCCATCTTCATACGAAGAACTTTATAAAAAGAGTTAACTGCATAGAGGGATGCTAAAACTCTTCCTCATACAGGGTAAGCTAACACAAAACCAGAAAGGAAATTTTAAAAAAGTGACTAATACAATAATTTCAAGTACCCACAAGTATATTCAAGACAACGTTATCTAATTTGTATGTTTATGGGCTTTAGGATATAGGTATTTATACAGTGTTTCTTCTGTGGAGAGATGAGTACATTAAGAAGGTTTTAGATACACAAATAAATCACAGAATCTAACGATACTGTGTCATGTTTAAGGTTATTGACTCAGCACAACTGCAAGGCCAAATATTGCAAAATGGAAGATCTGGAGGGGAAAAAAAAGTTGAAGGACCAAGTAAGTCACTCACCCGTGCTGAGATTTTAGCTAGCTAAAAGCCTCGATTACGGCACAAAGAATTAACGATTTGAAAACGATGTAGACCTCTGTGGTGCACTATGAAGTTGACGCTCTGCAACCAGAGTGGCTTCAGGTGTCTGGGCTCCCTGGGTCCATAGCCCATGGCAGCAAATCCAAATGGATCGGTATGATTAGTGGACAAGTCACTGCAAGAACCTTTGTAATGCTACGTTCAACCTAAAGTTAAAGAAAGGATGCTAAAAAAACTAACAAAAATATTAAAGAGACCCCAAAACTCAGAAGTGCAGCAAAAAGCCCTCCAGATCAGTTTTAAGATTAAAAAAAAAAATCCCACATCAGGGATATAATGGAAGGGACAGGGGTTAAGCAAGACAGGACAGACTGCGATTTCTCTCTCCATTTACAGATCTAGGGGTACTTTTTCCTCCTAAAGCTCTGTGTGAGTTTCCACCACAGTACTCAAACTCTACACACCGAAGAAGGGGAGGGGAAAAAAAAATATTTAATTTTTTCCCCTTGATTTTTTTTTTCCTGTGCTTCAGAAGAACTGGGTCCATAGGTTTTCAGAACTAAATTTAAAAGTCAGGAAAGCAAGTAGGCATGGACAAGACTGAATTGCAGATGAGCACGGAGAAGCAGAGAAACAGCACTGGAATGAGCGCCAACGACTGCAAATAGTTAAGGCCCCGATTCTGGTGGCCGGTAGTACAGTGCCGAACTGGAGCGACTCCAATGGAAACAACGGATCGCAACCTGGGAGCGAAGCAGCATCACTGGCGAGATGAGTGCAGCAAACCTGGGAATAATGAATTCTCCTCACAAACAGGCAGTAAAAGTGATAGCACCAGATATGGTGCACAGTAAACCCAAAAATCATATCTAATGTCTAGATCTGTGTCTTCCTCTCCCTTCATTGAGAGGATTTCCAGTCAACATACACACTATATACTTTTTATTATTGTTTGAAGAAGAGCAGCAACCCTGGCAGCATGCTAATCTAGAAGAGACAAAACAGAGGTGGTTACTTTCTTCCCTCAAGATTTCTGCTTCGAAAAAACAAAATGAACAAGAAAGGGTTTGTTCCAGCACACCACCACTTTTTGTTTCATTTCAGCAAGACTTCGACAAAATCTAATTCACTATGCTGTGTATCTAATATATTGGATACTTGAAGTATGACCATCACTCATTAGAAATGTAATTAAAAAGTGACAAAACTGGATTCCCCCTCCCCAGCATGCAGATGAAAACCAGTAACCCTGCCTCTATTTGTAACCATGACAACTATAGAATATTTTATTACAGTAATATAATTCACACTGAACATTTGCTCATAGGTTTTGTTGTTAAGGGAAAGGTTGACAGACTGTGCATACATTTCATAAGCTACCGGAGACAACAAATACAGGAAAGTCAGGCAGTTTTTGAGCCTGAGAACCCAGTATGTATTTCAGAGTTCATTTAAGACCCTCTACAGGAAGCTAAATGACCATGAACAAAAATTCATCCAAATTAAGTGTTACTGGTCATTACTTGCAAGACAACTACTTGGTATGACTGAATGTTTTTTGACTTCTAAATAAATCACAATGATACTCTCATATTTTAGAAGAGGTAGTAACTCAGACACTGAACTTTAATTTTCAGTTAAAATACCATAGGCATTATTCAGTTTCTATCAGGAAATACCAAAATAGATGTTATGGGAAAAGGTACCTATATGAAACAAGGCAATGAAAGACACAGTTTACATATGCTGGCTAAGTCTTATTCTGGATGGGTCACTAAATTATTTGCATAGCTCCCATATTTCATCTTAAATTGAAGACAACTTCCATAAATACACACAATGAGGACAGGTTATAAGAACAAAAAAAACCTGCACATTATTCAGAGAAAATCAGACAACCTCCTGAGCATAACTAAAGTTTGACGCAGATAAATGTCAGTGTAAAATATGGCTGTACTTTATTTTTCTCCACATGGGAAGGAAAAAAAAAAAAAATAAAGCCATTAGCAGTTTAAACCAGAATACAACAATAATAAAAGAATGACACACTGTTGCTTTGTTTTGGAGGCAAAAAAAAATAATAAAAAGAATAAAGCTTGCTGGAATACTATTCCTTCTCTCACACAGATCATCATACCTATCAAGGAGGATTTAAAGTTTCAGCAGATTGCTAATTATAAGAGACAGTAATACTGTTATCTGCAGTCACCTTAAAGCTACAGTAGTTTGGTTTTTTAAGTACCTCAAAATTGACCTCAAAAGGATAGCCCAATAGATGTGTTTAAATCGGTGCGAGAGACTCACACGTGCCTACACGTACACACACACACATTTGCTCAGTTGTTTTAAAGAATATCAGGAAAAAAAGTTTCTTTATTTATCGGAAATATGCTCTATATAATCTTCCTTTAAAACAAACAATAAGCCTGCAGCAAACATGCATGTCTTTTTCCTTCATTGATGGAAAAGGGTTTAAACCTCCCTTAATCTAGTTACCAAAACACTGTATTTTTTTCTAAACAGTTTTCATATACAATAAACAAAAGATAAACAGCCAACTACATGACCAGGGCTCCATAATTTTTGGTGGTGGTGGTGAGATAAATCTATCTCCAGCATTCTAGGAATATTTTCAGTTTAATAAATGAAGCCAGAGGAGGAAAAAAAAAAAATTATCTCAGAGACTATGAGCAGACACTATTTATGAAGTGTATGACAAACACCACCATCCATCCCCAGAACTCCCTTCCTCCAGACCTTTCTCCACGCTCCGCGGAGGCAAAAGAACCTGAACCCAAAATCCCGGGGAGCACAGACCTGCATCCTCACACGACAAGGATAGCTAGTCACATCCACTCAACGTCAAAAAAAAAAAAGTAGCTTTTCCCTCCCATCCTAAGCGAGACCTTCCGAAAACAGGTACCCAGGGGATGCGCCTCTGTGCTCCTAACGGCACCAGACAGCACTTCGGCTCAAAGATAAGTTAAAAGAAAACACCACCCCCCCACCCCCCCAAAAAAAAGCATCAATAGAAAACCCAGCAGCAGCCAAACAAAACCTCACACCGGCGAGGAATGTCATTCGGCGCGGCAAGGCACGGCGTGGGAAACGCGTACCAAGTGCTTTTTAAAAATATATATACATATTTAAGCAATATTGTGCCGAGAAGTTCCTCGTACACATCACGCGTGGGGAGGGGGGAGAAAAAGGAAGGGGGGAGGAAATGGAAACGTATTCCAGACACAGGGAGACGACGGGGCTGGCAGCGGCATTTGGGAAGGGAGGGAGGGAGGCTGCCTGCCGGGGTGCGCATTCCCAGGCAGTTTCGGCCGCGGGCCCGAGGGTGGGAAGGGGGGACCCACCGGGACAGTCGCCCCCGGGAGGGGTGGGGGTCCACGGGCACACAGCCGCCCCCCGGGGATGGGGGGGCGGGTTTGGGCGGCCGACCCCGCTCCGCGGCGCGGGCGAGCGCCTGAAGTTGTGGGTGCGCGGCGGTGCGGGGACCCCCACGCCAACATGAAAAAAATCCTGGGGGAAAAAAAAAAAAAAAAAAAGAAAATCATCCTCATAGCAGTCTCGCCCCCGCTGGCTCCGCGCACAGCACCCCCCAGGCAGCAGGAGGCACGCAGGAAGTTTTTAATGCGGGCAGCGAGCGCAGGCGCAGGGCAGCCGCCAGCTCGGCGATGCCCGGCACGGCTGGCGGCGGCGGGGAGCTCCGCGGGCGCGCAGCCGCCGCGCCGCTTACCTCCCTCCGCGGGGGCGCAGGCGGCCCTGGGCCGGCAGCGCGGGTGCGCGGCCGCGTCCTCAGGCGGCGGGAGGATGCGCGGCGGCGGGAGGCGGCGGCTTGTGCATTGCAGCCTCCGCCGCTAACGCAGAGCCCCGCGCGGCTGCGGGCGCCGGGAGCCGCGCTGGAGGCCGGGCAGGGGGGCGCGGCGCGGCGGCGGAGGCTGCTGCGGAGCCGCGACCATGCTCCCGTCTGGCCGCCTTCCCCTCACCTACTGCCCGCTTTAGCCGGGGAGGGAGGCGGCCTGGGCGCCGGGGCGAGGGGCGGGCCGGGCCAATCGCGGCGGCGGCGGGAGGCGGGGGAGCCCGGCCCGCCCCGCCCTGCACGCCGCGCCGCCCCGCCCCGCGGCCGCCCCCGCGGGAGGCTGCCCCGGCCCCGCCGCCGCCGCCGCCGCCGCCGCCGCTGCCGATGCCGCCGCCGCCGCCGCCGCCGCCCGGGCCCGCGGGGGCCGCCCCGCGGAGCTCAGCCTCCCCCCGCCGCCGCGGGTGCAGGTGCGGGCGCGGAGCCTCCGCCCCGCGCCCCCGGAGCGCTGGGCCGTGTGCCGAGCGCTCCCCCTCGGTAGGCGGCAAGGACGTGCAGGGGGGAGAGCGTGTTTCCGAAAAGGTCATCGGTCTCCCAGCTGTCTTCAAAAGTAGCGTGTAGTTGAAAAGAAATATTACCCCGCTTTATTAAATCATCTCTCTCCGGGGGCGTGATCCAAAGCCTCTTGAAGTCCACGGGAGTCTTTGAATAGGTTGGTACGATTCTCTCCCGACACCGCTTTTTTTCTTTTTTTTTTTTTTTCTTATTTATTCTTTTTAATATCCATCGTGCTTGGAGTCACTACAGATTTTACGCGTGGAAATCTGCATCTGTCTCTCCATTCTGTATAATCTTGTATCTGTGCGTGCCGCTTTGTAGAGATCTTTCTGATGTGCACACAAGCTGCGTATGCTATAGTTTTAAACATAGAACACTTTGTCTTTTCTATTTCCTGTAAGCATAAAAATAAGCTTAATCAAATTCTTTTCTCCTTACTTTGTCAGTTAAAAATGCATCGTGGAGAAATATATGCTCTAACGTGGTGAAAGTGAGGCAGTTGTGCCAAATGACAGCTGAGCGAAGCAAAGGGAAGGGAGGGAAGCACAACCCGCAGAAATAGGCAAATGCACGTTTTTATTGAAAAAGGGACCCAGGCTGCCCGATGCCTGGGAGGAAGCAGGGTGCAGTGTTAAAAGGGCAATTTCATTTTCTCTCTCTTCCCAATCTCACAAACAAATGAAAATACGTTCTTGCAGTGGACTAAAACATTTCTAAAACCAGCCATCATCATTAATATTAGAATGCTTTTAGCAGAATATGGCCTCACTCTGAAACAGGAAGGCTCCATACATTTTTGTCGTTAATATATCGTGGATTAACATTGAAACTTCCAGTCCCGTACATCGCAGTGGAGTGTGAGGGTCAGAAGTTCAGAACAGTTTAAATCTGAATTATTTAGCAAGCGCGCACACGACACGCTTTTCCGATTTCCGCACAGCGTTTCTTTTTTTTTTCCTTAGTTTTCTCCCTTTTAAACACGAGAGCCCCGTTCGGTGTTATTTGCCCTGGTGCGCTGTTATTTGCCCAGCATATATAGTTGACCCAGAATCCGACGAAGCCGATGAGGAGAAGTCTCAATGGGACTGTTGACCTAACAAGTAGCATGTCAGTCTCCTGGTGGCATTTGAATGTTCTTGCAGCGAATGCTTCGAGACAGAAGAGAGCATAAAGCAGAGATTCTTTGGAATCCTTAATTAGACACAGTGATTTCAGAGTACTGGGTCCTGCCGCTATCCTCTAGTGCCTAGTACTTTGTTTTGTGACCTTGAGGTTAAGGATACTAACCAGCCCTGTTTATTTTTAATAAAATCTTAGGCTTATATGAGACAGTTCTAGGTTTTATTTATTTTTAGCGTAAGTGCTTCCATCTTATCAGCCTCACAGGTTTATAGTAAGGATTTAGCTAATATTTGGATAGCATTTTTAAGCTATGAAGCTCTATAGGTTTATTACACTGGCCATTTTCTGGGTTTTTCATTTTAGGAAGGTACTTTCATACTCTTTCACTTCAGGAAGATAGAGTTCAAATCCTGACCTTAGTTTTCCCTTCAAATTTTGTTAAATACCTGATTTACAAATGCTGACATAGGGTCAGATTCTGATTTCACTTACAGGTAATGAATTTCAAAGAATTTCTTGATCCTCAGGGACTTTATTCTAAATCTAAATAAGTTTAACTCAGAATATGACCCACAATTTTCATGAAGAATAAGCATATGATTACATTAAATACAGTATTCTACGTTAATTTTCTTGCTTGGATTTTCTGATTTTAGTAACTTCAGTAATTTAAGAATGAAGTGCTTCATTTTATTTTTTTTTTTTAATTCCTTTTTTTTTTCCTGCTGTTTCTGAGAGAAAGGCATCTACAGATGGGCTCTGTAGAGAGGGGCAGGTGGCTGAAAAATGATTGGGGACATCCTGCTCATGGTTCAGTGGAGTCACAGTGTGCAAGAAGTTGTTTAAAAATTAAGGCTAATACCTGGGTCTGGAGAAATTCCTCTGTGCTTGGCACGCTATTCCTGGCACTGGGAATGATGCACTGCCACTCCTTTCTCAGCATTCGTGAAATCCTGTCTGCTCATTGAGTGCATGTTTTAAGGGAGGCAAACCTATGTCCAAGTAATAGCACTGAAAATAAGGATCCTTAAAATGCTAGTGAAACAAAAGATCTATTTACAGAAAAAAACCCAAATATTCTGTGGTGAGGGTTTTATTTGGACGGGTGGATGTTTTTTTTTAATAGAATCTGTTACAGGGTTGTACTTGACAGGCTGAGGATTGTTTGTGAGAATCCCGATTTTGGATTAGGCAGCTGATAGCCTGCAAGACTTTGGTGGCTGGTAAAGCTTGCTCCACTGAAAGAAGAGATTTCCTCTTTTAGTAATAGATCATTATGTTACAAGGCATGTATTAGAATGAGGATAATACAACTTCCCCTGTCTTTGCTGATCATATCAAAACCAATGGCATCTTGAATTGTCAGAGCATCAAGTCCATCTTCTGATAAAATATTAGAAGACACACAGATCTATTCATCTTATTGGAGATTTCATTTTAGTCTACAAAATATTTGATGGCAATGCTGTTAGATTAGCTGTGGGCATATTGCAGGGACCAAGGTAGTAATCAGGTACCAGAATTTTGCAAAGGGGTTTCCATAAATATTTCCCACTTTATGGTAAACCTTAGCTGCTAGGTTTGGATGTGCTTCGGGGAGTGAAATTCTTATTTATTTTGAGGGATTTAAAATATAATTCTTTAAATTGTTACTAAAAATTTCTTACTTTTTGATGCAGGTCGAGCCGTTTCAAAGGTAATGAAATTTCATCTTCAAAACTGTTGTATGAGATTTTTCTAAGCCATAACCAAAGAGGAATGTCTGCTATGCAAACTTTAACTGCAAGGTTTGACTCCTGCTTTCAGCTAGTGAAGATCTCCTTAATTACAGGTTTACAACTCGGATACTAATGTCAATGGTTTAATTTTCTGCTGCCTGAAAATGGTGATAGATACGGTAGAATATCTAGAAAATCTGGTAATAGGTATTTAGTAGATTTCCAGGGTTTAAGGGTTCTGAACAAGTAAGTGGAGATCAGGAAGATATCTTAGGGTTTTTTCCAATCATGTATTTTTATTTATTTGAAGTATAAAGACTGTTCACTGGTACTTTTAGCATTCATCTGTACATATGTTACAATTATCCTTAGCGTTTAGCAGAAAGGTAATCCCCAAAGGAAGTGGGAAGCGACATTTAAAGTAATTTTTAGGTGTGCAGCTTGAGTTAATTGCCAAAATATAAATTTAAGATGGATTAAAACTGCTAAATACTGCTAACCTGTGGAATTTAGTGAAAAACATCATTGACTTCTGCGGACACACCATGTTTAATGAAACACCTCCTTCCCTGAGCAAACCTTTTCTCTTCTGCTGAGTAACCAAAGCCGGTATCAGGCGTGGGAAGGCAGAGCCGGCAGGTACAAGGTCCTGTCACTGGGAGATGGTTAGAAAGGGATCCTCTACTTCATGCATCCCAAACCATGCACACCTCCACGCCGTTTATATGGTAGTGATCAAGGCAGGCAACTATTCTTGTGAAATGAATCAACCATCAGACAAAAAGAGGAGTGTCGGGTGGTCACTGTTTGGTTGATAACCTATAGAGGGAGTAAATTTATTTTACCAAGAGATGAAGAAGTTATTAATCTCATGAATATCGGATCATTCTTCACATATTTTTTCACAAGAGGATTATATTCTAACTCCCAGACTTTACATATCCCTGAGTTTCTCAGGCGTTTAGCTTTTTAATCTGACCACAAACTGTTTGCAGATACCTGCATGGCTCTGTGGGCAAAGGTTATGAAGTCATTTGCTTGGAACTGGCAAAATAAAGATTTGTGTGATTTTAGGTGTGTGAGCTGAAACTTCCTTGTCCCTGACTTGTCAAGGGAATGAGACGAGTCTGATCCTCTAAAAGCAAGCAGTATATTGAGTTGATTTCTCTTAGCTATGACAGGACCATTTGCTAAAACTTCCCCCAGAAGACAGAAGTGGGTTCTGCTGGAGTCATGATTTTGATTTCTGATGGGCAGTAATAAAACTAAGATCTATTTCACTATATTGGCAGAGTCTAGAGCTCTGTCTTGAATTATGTGGAAATCTCTGATGGTTGGGGATAGCAGAAAAGTCAGGCTTTTGTTGGGACTTTTTGAAAGTTTATGAAGATTTTGTTTAACAACTTTATTTCCAAGTCACCTCTGGTCCCACTCAATCACACGGAGAGGCATTTCCATTGCCATTGAAGTCATGGCATCAGTTGCTCGAGTTTTGTCAAAGTAACTCCACTATGCTGGTTTATGGCGGGGGTGGGGGGGGGCGGGTAGGAGGAATTGGACTTTCAGGGTGATTTTGGAGGGAGTTGCGTTGTTTGATTTGTGTGTCTAAAACAGTAACAATATGTTTCCACCTATGCCTCACAATTATACAGGGAAAACTAAAGTACATGCCATTTTGAACTGAATGTCTGTATTAAATTGGTTTGACTCCTATTTTCTGCCATCTGTGGCGTAACTAGAACAGAGAGTGAGAACAAAAAATATAAATGACTCAGTCACATTTCCTTTAGGAGACACATCATGCCCCCCGTTCTTGTCAAATAATTCATTTCAGCTCTGAGTGAAACAGTGTTGTGACACCCTGGGCATGGAGAGGAGATGCTGCCATTCTGTCATTTAATAGAGGGACCCAAATTTATGCTATAATATTTTGGTTAAGCAGCTACCCATCATTTTTCTGTATATTTAGATGGCCTCCATCTAATCTCAGCACAATGCTGGGATGTAATTCAGCTTAATTAAGTACTGCATTTTCCTCTAAATGTTATGTACCTTGTAAGCCAGACTGTGGAAAGAACCAGAAGTAGGTTCACAGAGAGGAAACTGAGACAAGTAGGTGCTGCTGAAGCCTCCCAGAAGACTTAGTTGCCACCTGAGTTGGTTGCCACTGACTCTGGAGGGAACCATACTAGGCTCTGGAGCGAGATGGAGACAGCGCTACACCCCACAGTCTGTGTTTTCCTTCTATCCAGACTGACCAGAACAGGTCCCTTCAGACCCATAGAAACCTTGATAGAGGGAAGTTGATGATACGTGGGGCTTCCCTAGGGATGGATCTGAGGTACAACCAGGCGTGCCAGCATACCTTGGAGCCTGGATGCACTCAGAGGTCTCACATACATGTAGACATCTCTTTTAGAAGGGCTGATTTACCCCAAAGTTTACATATGAGGTAGGTGCTTCAGGCGTACAGACTGTCCCTCCGGCATCTTACAGGTGTTAGGGAGTTCATCATCACAACGCCCTGTGAAGGGGGTGGCCTCATTGCTCTAACTATAACAAGAAGTTTTCCTCCTGTATACTCGATGTGTGGTAAAAGTCAGGTTGAAAATGGTGGTGGTGCTCCCAGTTTTGATTTGGTTAATGCTTTGCACAGACTCTGAATGTTAAATAAAACTCTTTTTTAATGGATTCCTCTGGGAACCAAGTTTTGAGTAAAGGCCAAATGTTTTTATCACTGATGAAAGAAATGATACAGAAACAGGTTTACACATGGCACAGGTTATCTGTGAACAAACGGAAGAATAAGTGATAAAGGGGCAAATTAAGCACCTGAAGTGCTTAATGAAGAGGTCAAAAAAAAAAAAAAGTTTGAATATTAGCTAGGTGCAAGGCAATGTAATAAAGAATGAAGACAAGAGTCTACGCAGGGCAGGAGGCTCTCTTTTGGAAGGCAAGGACTTTGAGAAAGATTTAAGATTCTTTTTGGATAAGCACCTCAAAATGAAATCTCACTGTAATTCTGTGGTTAAAAGGCCAATGCAATCCTAGATGTAAAAAAGAGTAATATCAAGCAGATAAGAGGATTTGATGTTGCTGGCGTGCACAACAGTGGTAAGGCTACTGTTAGGAACTGTGTCCAGTTTTGGTGTTTCAGAGTTCAAAAGCAATGTGGAAATACTAAGGTAAGTTCAAAGGAAAGGTATGAAAAAGGATTCAGAAAACAAGCGTGACAACATGAGGCGTAAGCAGCTCAACTTATTTAGCTCATCAGGGAAGAAGCTGAGAAGTGACTTGGTCACCACAGGTAGGTACTGAGCCATGGAAAAGATATCCAAGAGCGAGCAGCCACTTTATCTACCTGACAATCTACAGGACCTAGTGGTTACAAGCTTAAATTAGACAAATCCACCCGTAAAAGACAGAGCCCTAAATAATAAAACAGTTTGTCCTATAAAAGCTGTCACAGGTAGGGATGTTTAAGAGAACGTTAAATATGTATTTTTAAATACTTGCTTTCATGTTGTGGAGAGAAGTCCAGAAGCGATCAAAAGGGACTTCAGGGCACTGGGGCGATGGGTGGAAGGATCAGGAGCACAGATTGAGCGTTTTCCTCAATCCCTTCAGTGGCAGGGAAGAATACTGAAGGGAACAGGAAAACGCACCTGATTAACACGTGGTTCAGGGGCTGGTGCCATCGGTGGAATCTTGGCTTTTTTGACCACGGGGAGGTTTACACAGCACCGGGCCTGCTGGCGACAGATGGAGTTCAGCTGTCTCACAGGGGGAAGAGGATTCTCGCGTATGATTGGCGGGGCTCATTGAGAGGGCTTTAAACGAGGTTCGAAGGGGGAAGGGGATAAAACCAGGCCTCACTAGAGAAGAGCCTAGGGACTGCACGCCAGTGTTGGGGGTGAAATCAGTAGCCCAGCTCAAGTGCATCTACACTAATGCACGCAGCATGGGCAGCGAACAGGAGGAGCTGGAAGCCATTGTGCAGCGGGGTAGCTATGACTTAGTCGCCATCACGGAAACATGGTGGGATGAGTCTCACAACTGGAGTGCTGCAATGGATGGCTATAAGCTCTTCAGAAGGGATAGACAAGGAAGGAGAGGCGGTGGGGTGGTTCTGTATGTTATAGAATCATAGAATCATTAAGATTGGAAAAGACCTCTAAGACCATTGAGCCCAACTGTCAACCCAACACCACCATGCCCACTAAACCATGTCCCTAAGCGCCTCATCTACACGTCTTTTAAATACTTCCAGGGATGGTGACTCAACCACTCCCCTGGGCAGCTTGTTCCAATGCTTGACAACCCTTTCTGTGAAGACATTTTTCCTAATATCCAATCTAAACCTCCCTTGGTGCAACTTGAGCCATTTCCTCTCGTCCTATCACTTGTTACTTGGGAGAAGAGACCGACACCTACCTTGCTACAACCTCCTTTCAGGTAGTTGTAGAGCACGATGAGGTCTCCCCTCAGCCTCCTTTTCTCCAGGCTAAACAGTCCCAGTTCCCTCAGCCGCTCCTCATAAGACTTGTTCTCCAGATGGTTCACCAGCTTCGTTATGGAGTGTTTTGATTGTCTAGAGGTCAACGGTTGTGATGACAAGGTTGAGTGCTTATGGGTAAGGATGAGGGGGAAGGCCAACAAGGCAGATATCCTGCTGGGAGTCTGTTATAGACCACCTAACCAGGATGAAGAGGCAGATGAAGCATTCTACAAGCGGCTGGCAGAAGTCTCACAGTCACTAGCCCTTGTTCTCGTGGGGGACTTCAACTTTCCGGACGTCTGCTGGAAATACCACACGGCAGAGAGGAAACAGTCGAGGAGGTTCCCGGAGTGTGTGGAAGATAACTTCCTGACGCAGCTGGTAAGGGAGCCTACCAGGGGAGGTGCCTCGCTTGACCTGCTGTTTAGAAACAGAGAAGGACTGGTGGGAGATGTGGTGGTCGGAGGCCGGCTTGGGCTTAGCGACCATGAAATGATAGAATTCTCGATACTTGGTTAAGTAAGGAGGGGGGCCAGCAAAACCGCTACCATGGACTTCCGGAGGGCGGACTTTGGCCTGCTCAGGACACTGGTCGAGAGGGTCCCTTGGGAGACAGTCCTGAAGGGCAAAGGGGTCCAGGAAGGCTGGACATCCTTCAAGAAGGAAGTCTTAAAGGCGCAGGAGCGGGCTGTCCCCATGTGCCGCAAGAAGAACGGGCGGGGAAGGCGACCGGCCTGGCTGAACGGGGAGCTCTGACTGGGACTCAGGAAAAAAAGGAGAGTTTACCGTCTGTGGAGGAAGGGGCAGGCAACTCGAGAAGAGTACAGGGATCTCGTTAGGTCATGCAGAGAGGAAATTAGAAAGGCAAAAGCCCAGCTAGAACTCAATCTGGCCACTGTCATAAGAGATAACAAAAAATGTTTTTACAAATATATTAACAACAAAAAGAGAGCCAAGGAGAATCTCTGTCCTTTACTGGATGCAGGGGGGAACGTTGCCACCGAGGATGAGGAAGAGGCTGAGGTACTTAACGCCTTCTTTGCCTCAGTCTTTAATAGTCAGAGCAGTTATCCTCAGGGTACTCAGCCCCCTGAGCTGGAAGACAGGGAGGGCGAGCAGGATAAACCCCCCATAATTCAAGAGGAAGAAGTTAATGACCTGCTACACCACCTGGACGCTCACAAGTCTATGGGGCCGGATGGGATCCACCCGAGGGTACTGAGGGAGCTGGTGGAGGAGCTTGCCGAGCCGCTCTCCATCATTTACCAGCAGTCCTGGTTAACAGGGGAGGTCCCGGACGACTGGAGGCTCGCCAATGTGACGCCCATCTACAAGAAGGGCTGGAAGGAGGATCTGGGGAACTACAGGCCGGTCAACCTGACCTCGGTGCCGGGGAAGATTATGGAACGGTTTGTCTTGAGGGCACTCACAAGGCATGTGCAGGACAACCAGGGGATCAGGCCCAGCCAGCAGATCTTGCTTGACCAACCTGATCTCTTTCTGTGACCAGTGACCCACCTCGTGGATGAGGGAAAGGCTGTGGATGTGTTCCCCAGGGCTCAGTTTTGGGACCGGTCCTGTTCAATATCTTTATCAACGATCTGGATGAGGGGATCGAGTGCTCCCTCAGTCAGTTTGCAGATGACACCAAGCTGGGTGGGAGTGTTGATCTGCTCGAGGGTGGGAAGGCTCTGCAGAGGGACCTGGCCAGGCTGGATCGATGGGCCGAGGCCAACTGTATGAGGTTCAACAAGGCCAAGTGCCGGGTCCTGCACTTCGGCCACAACAACCCCAGGCAACGCTACAGGCTTGGGGAAGAGTGGCTGGAAAGCTGCCCGGAGGAAAAGGACCTGGGGGTGCTGGTCGACAGCCGTCTGAACATGAGCTGGCAGTGTGCCCAGGTGGCCAAGAAGGCCAACGGCATCCTGGCCTGTATCAGAAATAGTGTGGCCAGCAGGAGCAGGGAGGTGATCGTGCCCCTGTACTCGGCACTGGTGAGGCCGCACCTCGAATCCTGTGTTCAGTTTTGGGCCCCTCACTACAAGAAGGACACGGAGGTGCTGGAGCATGTCCAGAGAAGGGCAACGAAGCTGGTGAAGGGCCTGGAGCACAAGTCTTATGAGGAGCAGCTGAGGGAACTGGGGTTGTTTAGCCTGGAGAAGAGGAGGCTGAGGGGAGACCTCATCGTGCTCTACAACTACCTGAAAGGAGGTTGTAGCGAGGTGGGGGTTGGTCTCTTCTGCCAAGTAACAAGCGATAGGACGAGAGGAAATGGCCTCAAGTTGCGCCAAAGGAGGTTTAGATTGGACATTAGGAGAAATTTCTTTACTGAAAGAGTGGTGAGGCCTTGGAACAGGCTGCCCAGGGAAGTGGTTGAGTCACCATCCCTGGAAGTATTTAAAAGACGTGTAGATGAGGCCCTTAGGGACATGGTGTAGTGGGCATGGTGGTGTTGGGTTGATGGTTGGACTCGATGATCTTAGAGGTCTTTTCCAACCTTAATGATTCTATGATTCTATCTGCTTTGTGGAAAAATCTGTACATCTTTCTGTGCATGTGTGAGTCAGGAGATTGGTGGCAGTTCCTTGTCTCGCAGTCTGAGAACCTGTTATTCCTCCTGTTATTCAGTCTCTCATGAGGCTCCGGAGACCGGCACTGCCGTGTTGCTCTCAGCATCCTCATAACACTTGCAGTTTCAAAAGAGAATAATTATTATCAAATAATCATTCTCTTGTTTCATGGCTTTGGTGAGGTCTTGCAGACTGTCAAGAAGGATTTATTTTTTCTCTTGGATGAAATTGGCCACATATATCTTGGTTATTGGGGAGTTGTTTCATTTTTTCTGCATTCCCCTGGAGCATCAGAGATGAACAGGTGGCTGGAGATGGCTTTTTGCCAGCGTTCTGCACTGGTGCAAACCCACCCTTCCCCGATCATAGGTGCCTGGGTGCTGTATTTTCCTTTCATCAAACTAATTCCAGTAGTTGAATTGATTTGGACTTTTGCCTTGTGTCAGATTGGCAGGGATCTTGAAGGTTACACAGCTTCTCCAGTATATCAGGCACAATGTGCACACTGGGATCATCTAGATGTTTCTCATTTAGTCCATTTGTTCTTTTGCAGAGGTCTTGGTCATTAGTGACAGGTTCTTTTCCTTTTATACATAAATTTACTCTCCCAAGGACTAAACTGCTGTGATTTAATTTTTGGGTTTAAAATAGGGATAAAACATATTGCTTTGAGATATATAGGAGATCAGGCTCTCAGCTCTGTTTTTAAATTCTGTGAAACTTTCTATAAATGGTTTGTATAGCCAATAAGGATATGATTAACAATATCATGATGAATATTCTGCACAAAATTTTGGCATTTGGAAATTCAGAGGCTTTTGTATCCAAAAGGAGTGATGCGATGATCTATCTGCCTTCTTTCATTGAACAGTCTATAGAATTTCCCCTGGTAATTCTTGCATGGAGCATAAATCTTACGGATGAGCTAATGAGAACATTTACAAACAAACAAATGCAAACACCCAAATCTTGATTCTCTTACAGTATTTCCTGGAGAATCTATTGCATTCCTTTCTGGGTTATTTAAAGTAATAATTAGCCAGGTTGATTTTCATAATGCTCTTTAGGACTAATCACAGCCCCGTGAGCCTGCACTAAAATCCTGGCACTGACTGAGCTGTATGAGGGTTTGGTTATGAATAACCCTATTCAGTTATACCCCTTGTGCGGAGCACGGGTTAGTAAGCTGTGGTATGTACACAGCTACACACATGTAAATAGTGAGAACAGTGCCAGGGATGTAGAATTCCTCAGTGTTTAGGAGAGAAAAACATTAGTGAGAGGAATTTTTTTTCCTGCCCATCCCTTTTGAAGCTTTGTTTCACAGTAGCCAGAGGGAGAAAATAGCACATTATATGAGTAAATTGGCTGGAGAATGTAACCAGGGCCCCAGTAAACACTAAGAATGAAAACCCATACGAATGTGTATTCAAGCAAGTATGCACAAAGATGGTGTTTTCTGCAGCGCTCTCTTGGAGAAAAATGCTGTTCTGTAACTAAATAACTGGGAAGAAGTCGGGGTTTGGCTGAACTGCCTTCTGTTTAGATTTTCACCGAGGTTTCCCGATTTCCCCCTTTCGTTCCCCTTCCCCTCTGCCCCAGCGTAATTTGTGTGGTGGTACCCGATACTCCAAATAATTCAGCTGAAATCTGAGATTCCTGATAACCAACACCGATTTTCAAATGATCAGACACAGACTGTATGATTTTGGAGTGATAGAGTTGGGATATTTTAAATTCTGTTCTGTCAAGGAATGATTAGGACATTAATTTGGACCATATTAGTACATCTCCCCTGTGCTAATGGGAGGATAGACCCCCTTTCATGTTTAATCTAAAGAGGGATTGATGACTGGCGAGGTTGTCTCACATAGGGATGTCTGCCACCGAAATAAATGATGAGCTCAGTGGTGAAAATGTTTAGGCTGCACTCTCTAAATGTGGATTCCTTCTGTGCCGAAGGCAATGAAAGCCCTTAGGTAGCGGCTCTGTAGATTTTTCTTATTGTGGGCAAAACTGAGGATTTTTTTTTATTATTTGTTAGCCCAAGGCTTCTTTCTTGAAGTTGCTACGATTGTTGATGCTGATTTCACATTTCATAAACAGCCAAGTCATGTTCAAGAAGCAGAAAACTGATCTCAGAGATGACATAGCCACTGGAGGCGGAGGAAAACGGCAGCATCGCCTCTGCCTGACGGTGAAAGAAAAGTTGCCAGCAACTTTTACTTGATGTGTGAGTTTAGTACTTCGGTGTTAGAAGAACAGTAAAGTACCTTTGAATTAGAACAGACTGGAAAAGTTGCCTAATGTACTTTTTTTACTCTATTACTTTTAACCCACCACTGCAAAATTCCTCTTACCTGTAACGAGTAATTTAATTTGGAAAGGTAAATAAGAGCTCATCAGCTGATGCACTTCTACAAAGTGCGCGAGCAGATTTTATGCCTAGGGACAGACTTCTATAACCATTTTGAAACGGCACAATACAATGCAATAAATCCTGTAGTCTCCATTATGTTCCCTGTGTTATTGTGGCTGGACAGAATCACCATATCTGAGACTTCTCCATCATACTCCTCAAAGAAGGGGCAGTAATATTTCTGCAAAGTATATTTCTTAGTATCTCATGCTACGCCTGGGTATTTTGGGAGATGATAAGTTTCCTTCTGTCTCAGAAAGCTGGTTTGTTACTAGTCTCACTGGTTTAGAGAGAGTGTTTAATACAGAACTGTCTTTTTACTTCTCTAATAATATGTATTTTCTACAAGGATTTTGCCTTTTATGTTACTTATCTTAATGATTTTCGGAAATGATCTTAATGATTTTTGTGAACACCCACCTTAATTTCTGGCCATGCGTGCATGTAGGTGTAAAGCCCAGGCAGAAAATCCTCCACATCAATAGGTAACCACAGTTCAGGGCTTTTAGTATTTTACAGCATCAGGCTTGTATATATTATGGCTAAAAATTGTCAGTGCTGAAAGGGTAGATCTGGAAGGTATTCAGAGGCTCAGAAATCATATTAGTGTCTTTTAAAAGTTGCCTTTAATTTAAGTTTTGATTTAGTAACGCGTAAGATATTCAAACTACATTGAGTTATCACTCATTGACGGTGGCTGAAATTTTTGCAGTTTCCACCTTCAGCGGTTGTTTTATGGTTACCCCAGAACCACGTGAGCGAAGCAGATTTATGACTTGTGAAACAAATATTAGCACGGAGCACATCAGTCACTCGGCGCAGCTTGGAACATGTTTTCTCCCAGCTGGGAAACCAGACAGGTATCATCGTGGGGGTGACTCTGCTCACAGGTGTCGTCCCTTTGGCTTCAATGGAGAGTTTTGTATATGAGCAGGTGTTTGCTGGCTGGGGCCCAAGGAGGAACCTCTGGGAACCCTTTATTTCATGTAGTACTGTGTTTGTAGGCTTGCAGACTCTCACTCAGCGTTAAGAAATAACCATAATAACCTCTCATGTTCCTGGAAACTGAGTGTGTTTGGCTGCTCTGTCAGGCGACATGACTGGCAGGGTTTCCAGGCGTGTGACAGCATCACCTCTGGACTTAGGGCCAGCCCAGGCAAATAGCAGGCGCCGGCTTCAAAACAACCCGAGGGAGTTGTTCTGCTCACGATTTGTGCTGGACAACTTCTCCATACAGGGCATTCACAAAACTGAGTGTTCTGAATGCCAAAAGTTTATGTGGGTTCAGAAAGGGCTCGGATGAATTCCCAAAGGAAAAACATCTATGGAGAGCTGCTAAACACAGAGGCACCGGCACCGGCTTAAGAAATTCCTTTGCTGTAATTAGCTGGAGTCGGGGAACGCGTGCTAGCGAGGTATCGCCACATAACCTCCGTTTTACGTTCTTCCCTAGACATCCTCCCTTGGCACATGCCAGGTAAGGGTACAGATGGACTTCTGGTTTTAGAGGTAATCGTAGACCTAGGAAAAGCTTTTGGTGGTTGGATTCTTCTGGGGAAAACATAACTCTTCCACCAAGTTTTGGATGCCCTCTCCCTGGAAGTGTTCAAGGCCAGGTTAGATGGGGCTTTGAGCAACCTGGTCTAGTGGAAGGTGTCCCTGCCCATGACAGTTGGAACTAGATGATCTTTAAGGTCCTTTCCAACCCAAACCATTCTATGATTCTGTGATTTTCTAACCTTTCCGCCAGCATCCCGCAAGGACACCGCAGGCTGTCCAGAGGGGCAGGCGAGGCAGCAGGTCTGGGCTGCAGGGCGTGGGATGCAGACACTGCAGCAAGAGACGTTGGGGAGTGAAGGTTGTTCCTAGCTGAGGTGCTTGGCAGCTCTACAAAAAGCAGTTTCATGGAGACAACTTGTTTTTATGGGCACGGACTACCACCACCCCTAAATATATCTCATTAATTCTCAGTAGGAGAGATGGCCCCTCCAGAAAAAGGCACTGAAATGATCTTCCAGATCCCCTCTTGCACAAGGTTTTGAAGCATAAGAAACTGAGGCTTAATTCTGCCTATATAATGCTGTCAAATCTAATTTCAGAAAAACCGATGGGGAATATGTTGAGTCTTATCCTTACTTTAAGGTCAAACCTTCACTGTACTTTGTTATAACTATGGAAAAAAATTCCTCCCGTTTATTTCCTTTTCTGTAGGAAACTCAGCATATGAATAATGTGCCTAAATTACTGTGGAAATGCAGCTAGGGACATATTAGAATAACTGCTTTGAATGTGATTTGATTGGAGATACACAGTGATTCCAGTTTAAAAAGACAACTTTAGCACAGTTGGCAAAAAAAAAAAAAAAAAGAAAATCACCTACTTTGATATGTGTTCTGTGTCAAAATCTTTTTCCCATGGTTTTCCGCCCCTCCATGGCTTCTTCCCTTGCATCTTTGCATCACACAATTCCCAAATAATCCCCACTGTTTTCAAAAACTGTTTAAAAACAGGAATGCTTGACTCGCTATTGAATTATGGACTCACAATTTGAGGCCGAATCTGCAGGCCTTAATAGAGATAAAATTCGTATTGACCCTAGGCTCTTTGATGGCACATGGCAAATGTCACCTGAGTTATTAACAGCCAAACAGAATAATGGGCTCTGGTTAGTATTTGAGGAAGCCTTTACCAATGAATTGGAGGAGATTTCTTCCTAATCCCAGATGCTGATTAGTTTATATTCTGATCCACACCGTTTGCTAAACTTTATGATTTTTATACTAGCTGGAATGAGTGCAGAAGCTGTTATTCAGCCTGTAAATGGCTAATCTTTTTAGAAATTTAAGATTAGAAATGTACATTAAGAATGCTGAATTTAAATGTAATCCTCTGTTCATTCACCGGTGCAGACTGTTTCAGGATATTTGTTACTACGCTGAAAACATTTTCGTCTTTCTTGGAAATGGCATTTATATTTCCTATTCCTCTGCACCAATGACTGTTTTAAAGAGCAATATCTTGTTGGGCACTAGGGATAAAAACTAATCCTTGCATCCTGGGGAGCTGGGACTCCTTCGTGTCAGAAACCCTCAGCCAGAAACACACACGTGCTTCACTTGACTTCCAGGACTAATCCCTTGGTCTTCAGCTACTCATGCGAGGTTAGGCGTGCGCGTTAGCCTGTCCCGGGCTGGAGTCCCAAAATTAATCGCTTCCAGCCTCTGCATTTCTCAGAGTAGCGGCACTGGTAAAGGCAAGGTGGTAACGGCGATGCTCTCTTGGACATGAAGAAGGGAGGAGGAAACATTTTGACATCAGAGTCAGTGAAAACTACTGTGTTATTTTGTCCTTGTGATTCACATTCATTATTTATCACGACTCCAAATCAAACAAGCTTATCATTGTCTTTCCTTTTAACACAGCCCCTCCCTCCCTGCCCGGTGTCAGGGGCTGCTGTCCTGCAAACTGCATGAGCTGCAACCCCAAGCTGTTCAGTCGTTCACCCAAACCTTCATTTTTTTTTCAGGCTGGTGTCAAGCTGGATACATTTCCATAAAACGGGGGTGTTCCTCTCCAGGAAAAAAAGAAAAAAAAATCATACATTAAATGATGCTGAATCCTAAATGTCCAGTGTGCTTTCTGCCAGCTCGCAGTAATATTTTGATAGATAGCAATAAAAATGTTTTACAAACCAGTGCCTTTCAGTGCAGAATATTCTGATGGTGATTTCACGCCACCCGTGCCCACACGAGAGGACAGTGAGAAGGTCAGCTGTGAAATGCGTGATCAGTTCCAGTGCGGACAATGAATGCCGCAGACCTGTATTGGGTCCCTGAGCTCTAAGAGGTCTTCTGAGCATGGACGGTGGGACGGCGGTTGCGAGGGAGGAACTTCATGCGTGTCCCAGGCGCGTCTGTTGCCCTCCCAGCAGCGTCCCACGCAGGTGCTGTCTGCGCCAGGGATGGGGCAGCAGCAGGAGCCTGCAAGAGTTGCTGCTTAGATGGAGTAAAAAGACGTATCTCCTCTTAGAGCAGCTTTATGAACCAGCCTGTCCCCACCCCTGTAGTACTCTAATTGCTCTTCAGTAACTAGATCATTTGCTGCTCTTTGTGAACGGTCTCCGTGCCCCTAAAACACCAGGTATGGTGCAGTTGTAGGACGGCAAAACATCTGCCTGGCAATTTAGTGTAATGCACATAAATTGCTTAGAGGCACATCCTGCTTTGTCTTTTACCGATTTGAATGACCTTTATTTTTGTTTAAGGAATGAGTCACTTCTGCTAAAGGCATGTCATGATTTACAGCACAAGCCCACAGCGCCCGTGTCAGGGTGCCCTGGAAGGATGCTCTCCCGTCTGTGTTTCCCAGGGTGTGTGAGGGGTTAACCCCAGAGGACAGACCTTCATTTGCAGAACTCTGCGGTGGATGGGAATTCCTCTTGTGGAGCCGCTGGGTGAGCAGGTCAGCAGGGATCCCTTAGGTAAGAAAGATACGTGTTTGCAGTCAATTATACGTATCGTATAATTGCATCCGATACACAGAGTATTTTCCCCATCATTCTTCTTTGAACCCACCACGCACACGACCCTACCATGTGAGGCAGCAACAGACTTGTTCTTACTCTGAACAGCAGGATGTGACATGCTTTTGTGATCTCCTTTCCATAACGGACAAATGCCCTGTGTAGAGTTTCAGCAGCTTGTGATTCCTTCAAAGTAGTCTACTGGGGGGAAAAAAAAAAAGACAGACCTGCTGGAGATACTGAATTATAAAATATTTTAAAACCAGAGAATTAATTAAAATGAGTGCTTAAAAATAATTAGGGACGTCTGGATGCTTTCAAGATTTTTTCTGTTGGATTCCAGAGGATCCAGAGGGAATAATTTGGTAGAAAATCCTATTCACAAAACGATAACCAAATGTTGGGTCACTACATTCAAGGAAAGCCAGATGTAATGTGAACCAAAGGGTGGCCTGATCCAAATTACCCGAATAACCTAGCCTACCTCAGTCGTACTATTGCTTTCAATAAAAGTTTTGACTGCTGGGAAATTCTCCTAGGTGCAAATATTTTTTTGAATAATAACGGAAGGGTTTCAAAGTTATGCAGGTATTGAAGTTTCTAATTAAATAATTCATATCTAAGTCAGAGATGAAAAATCCAATAACTGTAATGGTATATAAAGCTGCTGAAAGGTGTTTTAAATATATGCATCTATAAAGCTTCATAGCTGGATTTCTAGCCCAGCCTACTTCTGTACTCTAATAAATCCTTCTCTTTCTTATATGTGTTATCCCATCTTATGTCTGTCACAGAGCACTGGGCTGAGAGGCAGGCGCTGGGATCCTCCCTATAGACACAGGCAATAAAAGCGCTAATATCCAACCTTTTTTTGTGTGTGCTTTTGTTTTTTTTTTTTTAGGCTCCAAAGTCACAGAAATGTGGAGCTGGAGGTCTGGTGACTGATGAGTAATGAGCAGAAAGAATGTGTATGCCTCCAAAGATTATATATGTTAAAATATTTTCCTGGGTCTATTGATAGTTTAGAATTTAAACTAGTCACATATTCGCTACAGAAAACAATTTTTGACAGAAAAATACATTTTGAAATAAATGGGAAAGTGTCTGCTTTTATCAAAAACTTGCTTTTTTTGCAGTTTTCAGCATTGACTGACTTGGAAAAATTTCCAGTCCCTTTCCTTCAGAACATTATTATAATGAAGACTACATAAAAATCAAAAGTATATACTAAAAGACAGAGGTTTTCTTTTCCTTTGGTATTTTTCATCTACTGCAATATATGGTATATCTTGATTCCTTTGAAGTCAAGGGCAGCCTTTTCATTGATTTTAATGGCAGCTGGATCAGACCTTTAGTGAAAAGCAACGTACAAAGGCACCGTGCTAACTTCAGACTAGAAACAGATCCTTTTAGGCGAGTAGCACCTAATGGCAGCCCGGGCTTTGCCGAGGGAGGGTGATGCCTGGTGTGGCACTATTTGTTTCCCGTTTCAGTGCTGGGCTATATGCAACCAACCTTTTGCTGCCTAGACCCTGCTTATTTGGGATAGAAGATAGAAAAGGCTATTTTTCGGAGTGACTTGAGTCTTGAAATAAAGTAGATGCAGGAGACTATTAGGGTTACGGTGAGGGCAGCTGTATGGGGAGAGGCTGCTTATAATTGAGAAAGCTTTACCACATTTGATTCTGGGAAGGGTGTTCTTTCAATGTGGTGTGTTTTGATAAGCGGTATGAGAATTTTTAAAGTCAATAACTTGGTTTATAAACTTCAGCTCAGCTGGACTTAATCCTGCAGCTAGCAAATCCACGGACCAAGTAGCCCAGCTGTGTCCTCATTTGTTAAGATCTTAAACCCAAGACGACGTCTGGGATGCTGAATTTTTTTTTTCTTACACATTTATAAGAAGCCTAATAAAGGCAGATAGGAATAAGACGTGCAGCAAACCTGGCTCTTTCAGTAGCGAAAAGAGGGAGAGGAAGGAGATGCATTTAAATTATCCTTGGGCTGGCGCAAATTTGGGACCTGTGTCTGTAAACCTTATCTCTGCCTCAGGGAAAATACTTACAGCAATCAGGCTGATACAAGCATAAGCACATGCCTAAGGCTTCTTGTCTTAGGTATATTTTCCTAAACAGGGGTACTTTACTGATTTGAAGCCTGTGCCACACCATCGTATTTTGTAGAGTGGGAGCCTCACCCTGTTATTCCTGAGCAAAATCTTTGGGGATAAATCCCAGGGCTTGTATGGTTCTCTGTTAAATGAAACTGTGCAAATTTGAGCATGCACACAGCCCATAACAGAGCTGGGCTTGTAATTAAGGAATCTGTCTCCTTGAAGGAGTGAAAAATGATCAATAATTTAAAATATTTTATATTACTGTCTATACTGTTAATGAATATTATAGATTATTTTATACATTATATTAATAAATGCAATATTCACTAAAGAAAGAGCCTCAGCATGGGCTTGTTTAAGAAAGTCATACATAGTGCAGCTGTAACTTTTTTTAAAAAGCCATCCATTATTTGTAACACCTTTTAAAAGTGTTTATTGCTTTATATTTAGCAATTGCTGGTATTTCCTTCTCTTCTTCTGTATCCAGCTGAGCTTGATTTTAATATGGCTTTTTTTGTTTACTTCAGCACAGATGGCGAGATGTATAAGGAGAGCGCATATATAGAGCCTACTCTTGTTCCCTGTGAAAACCATATGAATTTTGGCCCCTGACTACAATGAATGCAGAAGTGGGCCTGGCATAAGAGATTGCAGTGTTGGATTGTTTTGCCTGTAAGACGGAGACTGAATGCAGATATTTATGATTACAGAGAACATAAATAAAACCGAAGCACCCATTTCTCCCCCCTCCCCCCCCACCGTTTTCCCAAGGGGAAGAGAAAATATGTGTGCTTCATTGAAGTAGGTTACATATAAATTTTAAGTCAATAGAAGGAAATGTTTCCTCACGCTGCACTGTAGACAGGCTGTTAAGATCTCTGCTGCTGTGGGTAATAGACCCAAAGTAGTTTTCAAAAGTATTCAGTAATTTTGGGGCTCGTGGTCACAAATAGTCAAATTTCAGACTGAAGAGCACTGAATAATTCCTATGGCAGAAGTACAGTGTTTCTTCACTTTCAGGAGGGACATCACACACTTCTTCTTCATGCACCGAGGATGAAACCTGGCTCCCACATGGGTCACAAATTCCCTTCCTCTCCGTGGGGTAGTAGCTTCATGCCCAGAAGTTGCCAGTGCAGGTTAGAGCACTACTAGCATAGGACTAACACGATTTGCTCGGAAAGAAGCAGCAGAACACCATAAACAAGGCAGTTGTGGAAGCACTGGTATCACATTTGGGTGATCTGTCTATGGATGATTTAGGATTTCTGTCTGAAGCTGTAAAGATGACCCCATGAACTTCTCCAGTAGACAGGCAATTAGCTATTTGCTAACTAAACATACCTCCACCAGACTAGGGACAATAATTACTAGGCATTAACGATTGCTAGCCAGGTGCAGGTGGAAGTTTGGTGAGCTGAAACTCTCCAAAGGCAGGACAAAAACTACAGTCCTGGCTGAGCTCTTGGAGTATGCTGCTGGAGTGAGTCAACAAGAGCTGTGCAGAGCCTTGGTGGAAAGGTGTTTTGGCCAACCTGGCCAATAATCTCTTTTGGCCAACTTGGCCAACTTGACCAAAGGTTGGCTTAAACACCTTAAATAGGCGGTCATTGCTCATCTCCTCCAGCTCATGCAAAGTGCTGTGGGTTAGGGCATATTCACATGAAGGGTGAGGCAGGCAGAGCTGCCCAGACAAGGCTGATGGAGGGTGATGGAGCATGCTGGAGATAACAGCTCCTTCAGCAAGGACCATTGTGCTGGAAGAGGACATTCGGATCTTGTTGGAGAATCTTATACAAATCCCTGTACTCATTAGTGCTGCCCCATGGCCTTCAAACACCAGGTTTTGAACCCACAGCATCAGCCTGGCCAGCATTTGTTAGAAATTGTGCTTTTCATTGTCTACGTGTGGAGAATTGCTGGTGTCAAAATAATTTGGGATGAGGGTTGGGGCCAAGAGTTTTATTAACTTCTGGTATAGGGAGAAAGGGAGATGGGCAGAGTGAGTGCATTGTCGTGCGTGTAGTTGGCCATTTTACATATCCCAGCAAAAAGGCCAGTGGGTTTATAAGAAAAGAGAGAGCGAAATGGAGATTACAGCACACTGTTGGTCAGATTATAGGTATTTTATTCAAGTAGGTCAAATTTTACGACTTATCTACTTATCAGCGTGTGTCAAAAAATCAAGCATAGCTTCAAAAGTTACAGTATTTACACTAATGTACAAGTCACTGGAAGATCACTGGCTTTTATTTCACCACCTCACAGAAATGATAATCGCCACAAAACCCTGCTGCCTCAACAAGTCCTTCCAGTATCTTGTTACCCCGTTCTCGGTACTGATGCTCAGATAGCTCTCCCGGGAGGCCTTGCTGAAATCCATGTTTGCACAGGAGTCCGCACACAGGGAGCTCATTGTAGGGCTGGGGTCTGAAGCCTCATTATATTTAAAAAACATCCAAGGTGTTACGCTATCAAATATCACCAGAATGAGACTCAGCTATATTTCCCAGGATAAATGAGCACATTTGCTTTAATATTGCAGTGTTCACTTTTAGATTTTCTTTCTGCAGTTTATTCACTTATTTTCTAATTCAGAAAATGCACTAATTTGCAGGTTTGCCCATTACTGGTATGAATTAGGGTGCTTTTACTGTATAGTAAAATTAAAAACCACAGACTAGCAATAATATCTGTACTGCAAAACACCCTCCTTAATTAAGCAATAGGACATGAAAGGCTGTATATTTCTGAGTGATTATAGCACACCTCATGTTGTTTTATAAGGCATGAAATCTAATGCAGAGTGACCACCCGAGAATTGTAGTAATTGCCCTAAAAACACTGCCTGGAGTGCCTGGTTGCTATTGTGAAATGCAATCAAGATGTGAAAATAAGGATTAGAGAGAGACCTGTGCATGAAAAAAAACCCTCTCAAATATGGCTTTTGCCCTCCATGATAGCCTCTCATTCCAGCCGTGTCTTGTGCAAAGTTTTAAAGAATGTAACTGAATGGTGAAAGTGCAATTAAAGGTTTGTAAACTAATTGTAAACAGCATATTCTTGACATAAAAATTGTTTAAGGGAATTAAACCGCCTTATAGACAGGATCTCACATGCTTGCCTGAATTCTTTAGGTTTATGTTTAGCTTTTTACAGACCCTACTTGTTTTCAAGTTTTAACTAGGATTTTTTGGCATTTAGCTAATCACTTCTACATAAACAATAATTAAATGGCCATCACCTTGGAAACTGGCTGCAACGTTAATCTTGAACTCAAATATAGGGTCTGTTACAGCCAACAAAACAATTAACCCAATTTGTTCAGACCGTTAATAAAAAAGATAAAATATTAAAAAATCAAACCTTAGTAGAGGCAAACATAAGCCACATTTTGCAAGCAATTGCGTTCTCTGCTAACCCGGGGAGTGCTCCGGTTTTGTATGTTGATGTGCATAAAGTAATCGATAAAAACCCGTTCTGCTGGGCTGTTCAGTTTAGATAAGGATATGTGGAGTCCCACATGGTTGTGGTATGTACCACAGGATTTTTAACCAGACTAGGAGTTAGGAAAAATAGTGATTACAGCCTGCTACGGATTGAATAACAACTTTTGATATGTCCTAGTAGCATCCTGCGGTGTTGCAGCCAAGAGTGAATACAGGTAAATGTAGTTTACCCCCTTCTAACTTGGGCAATATTGAGTTTATACCAAATGGGTAAGGATATCTATTTTTTATTTATTACTACACCGCTGGAATGATGCCATTTGTGTTCCTCCCAAGAACTCCGTAAAACAAATGTCTGTTTAAATAGGCACTTTAGACTACCCTTCGGGAAAGAGGAAGAAAAAAGAGAGGGTGACAGCCAGCCATAAATACCTTTGCTGGAAACTTTCAACCCAACCTTTTCCGTTTTTTTTCTTTCTCCATTTTCATTTCGAATTTTCTTTAATTGAAACCTCTGTGGCAATTCTAGCCTTCATTGAACATTGAAATGCCAATAGAACTGCTCTATAATGGAGGGCTGTGTAGCAAGACTGTACAATAATATCCTGGTGCAATATAACAGTAGGTAGCTGGGGAATGTAATCGATTTCCAAAAGAACTGGAATGACCCTCCTTGCAGACACGCAGCGCTCCGAAACTCCGCTGACTCCAGCTCCGATCAGTTCTGGTTCACTTCCCTCCTTAAGAGGAGGATGTTTAATCTTATCAAGAGCTGGCATGAGGCTTTTTTTTCCTCCCTTTTTGCTTTAAATAGTGTGTGCACCATTATGTTGTCACCTTTATTTACCTGCCACACTTTACCCGTATGCCTTTATTAGGGTATATTTATGTAAAGTTGTAAATGTCAATACTGGTATTATTTCTCTGCGGGACAGTGATTGTGATCTAATGCCAGATGCCAGCAGTTGAAAGGGGGGACGATGGAGCAAGCACTGAAAAGGGGAATGATTCAATTTATAAGAATCCAGGATTTCTACCGGAGACGTCCTGCGTTTCTGTACGAAGGAGTTCTGATCAGGAGAGCTGTGCTTTTACTAGAAAAGATCCTTAATTGCACATTAACATGTAACCTTACTACGTAGATACAATAGCTATGAAACGGTTCTGACTGTTTTTTACCGCGTCTTTCAATTTTTAAGAACTTTCCTTCTTTCCTTCTGAGGGAGACGCACATAAATATTTACATTTCTCTAATGAAATTATTCTTCTGTGTATGTATCCATGTGTAGGATCAGGATCTAAGCAAAGCTAAATTAAGGGACTACGCTTTTGTTGTTTTTTTGATTTCTTGATCTCTCCACTTCCTATGAAGGGGCAGCACAAAATTGAGCTTGATGTTCAGAAAAGCATGACAGACCTTAAGATGTATTTTGCAATATTTCTTATTTGAATTATAGGAAGCAATGCAAAATATCATAGCACAGTCAACATTCTTGCCTGGTAAATACTGTTTTATAGCAGATATAGCACCTCTCTTTAACAGAGAGACTTCTTTCTGGAACAATGATGTTCCTGATTCAGCAAAGATTTTACACTCGCCTTTCTGTTTCATAAACATGATCTTCAGGTTTCGAAAATGGCCCTTTACAGAGAGGGAATAAATATTAATATAAATTATAAATAAATACCCTTTTACAAACAATTAAATGTATTTGCATTTCAGGGTGAAACGGTCGGACAAACCAAACTCTCCTCTTTAGAGCCTTCTTTTGCTGCCGGCCTGTGCTGAATACGGTGGTTATTGCTTCCCTCTTCTTTCCGTTTTCCTTGTTTCGTGCCACAGTCACCACTGCGGGTCTCCCGGCTCTGCTTGCTTAGCCGCGGGTACGTTCAGTGGTATTTAAATGACGCCATACGGGATCAGGTTTCCATAAACCCCACTTCAGTCAAAGGCTTCACATTCAAAAGCGTAAACATTAAGTAAGCAAAAGGAACGTTTTGCCTTAACTTAGCTGCACCAGTAAGGCCTCGCGGTCCTACAGAAATACGAAATTATCACTCTGTTTTGCAGCGTTAATGCCCTTTCGGAGCGCGCGCACGCTAATGCTTCCCCTCCCGCCGCCCGCGCGCAGCTCCCGCCCGGGCAGCTCGGGCTCGCGCCGCCGGGGCTCAGCTCGGCCTTCCGCCGCCAGAGGGCGGCGCGCGCGCTCCGGCCCGCCCGCGCCCGCCGCCCCCCGCGCACCGACCGGCCGCCGCGCGCTGCCTGCGCCGGTGGGGGGGGCGGGGCGCCCTCTCCCCGGGTCCTGGGGTCCGTCTCCCTGGGTCCCAGCCGCCCCTTGCAGGTTCAGCGCTGGAGGTGCGCTGCACCTCCTCGAAGCGTGTCGGTGAGAAAGCCGCTGAACAGCCCCGAGCCCGTCCCTCCTTACCCTGCCCTTCGCCGGGCACCGATGAGTTGATTCTCTGTTTTTCTCATGCCTAGTACAGAAGCTCAGGGACTAGGGACCTGTGCAGACCTTATCACCTCCCCCTTCCCTGCCTCTTTCACCTGCCTCCTCCTCCTTTCTCCCCTGAAAATCCCAAGTCCTTTTAAAACAAAATGTTATGCTGCACACACAGTTCACCTTAATAACAAGAAGGAGAAGATGAATGATACCTGGGAGGTATTTATCATGTCACTGATAGTACTCTTGGTGAACAAGGTGCACTAAAAAACTACCTTGGCTAGAACAGAATTAAAATGTGCAAATTTCCCTGTGTTTAGGGAAGCGGGGGAGCACAGGGGAGCTGCTGGGGAAAGCTGGGGAGTGTTTTAAGAATCTGGTTGCAAACAACTGTTAGAATTGCAGGTACACATTTAGTAGCTTTAATTCAGTCTTTGAATCTCCCAGGATTCGTGGGTCAGTTAATAAGGTACTATGCATTTATCTTCAGAATTGAACCTGAATATTGAGGTTTTGCCACTCCTGTGTAGAAAGGTCCCGGTCCTGCACCTGCCCCTTTGTGGTTGGACATCCAGGGTTACACAGACCTTGACGGATGTCCCTACGTAGCTCTTTGCCAATGATCTTTGTGTTATAAAAACAGGGTTTTAGTCCCAAATGTCAGTATTGTCTGAATCTTCCTTTCTTTCTGCAGGTGGCCAACACTCTGTTTTCTGGTTTTTCTGTCTTCTCCATCCAGAGATGGTCTTGTGGGTATAAAGCCTGTGAAGCGTTTTGGAAATGAATACCGTTATGCAAATTGTTGCTAGAAACAGAGCACAGATCTACGTGTTGTAGATTCAGACTGAGCTCTCGCTGAGATCAACTATAACGCTTGTCTAAATAACAGAACAGTTTGCAGAATAGGACAGGTATGCTGCATTTATTTATATAAGCTTTTGGAGACCAAAAGATGAATTTTGGCATACCAAATTGTCAGCACACTGGCAGCTAAACCCTATTCTTTCTGTTGCAAAGTCTTGTTGGATTTAAATGATTTCTTTTAGCGTACTCAAGTCCCTCCTCAACCTGCTGGAGCCCCCATTTTAGCTGCCTGCTAGGATGTGAAAAAACACATCTCCAGGTAAGAGGAGCCTTAGCCTCATCGGGTGGAAAGGACATAAAAAGTGTTTGTCATTATTAAACTAAGCAGCCTTAGTCATCATGTGGCAACAAAGCACCTGGAGGAATTAAGTTTTGAAACAAAATAAGGTTAATAAAAGAAATGTTTGAGGTAGGGCATACAAAAGGTACAGGTTACACTAGTTAAAGGTGCCTGTAATCTTGTGTCAGTGTGCTCGGAGGAAAGGACTGGCTTTCATATTTCTTCAGCTGAAGTAATCAAAAGAGCAGAGCATCAGTCAGTCTTGTACTGATGCAGTCTAGCTTCAGTAGGCTGGAAAACATACTTGTGTCCTAAAGGTGCTGCCCAATAACTTCTTGTGAAACCATGTTAGCTTAAAGCCGTGAAGGGAACAATGTTGTTTGGGGAAATGCAAAAGTTGGGTGAAAAAAACCCAAAATATTGTGTTTCTGGCCCCATTCATTTCAATCTTACCCCTTCCCTGAGTCATAATCTTTATTAACATTCCAGATGCTGGATAGAAAGAGTTGTAATGGAAAACGGCAACTCAGGGTACAGGATCTGTAAAAATAAAGAGCAGGGCTGTGTTGGCCACAGAGCATCTGAAGCGTGGATAGGCACTGGGCTCGGATTTTCCAAAGCAACCAGTGATTGCTTACCCACCTCTAAAACAGGTTTACAAAAGGCAGTTCCTGAATACTGCCTGGAATAGGTTGCTCAGCAAAAACATTCAAGTCAGTTTTAGGACATCGTGGCTGCATGTAGGAAACATCGTGTGAGAGTGGAGTAGGTCTGCTTTGAGGGGACTTGATGGATATATTGCCATTTAAAGTAGTTGGTACAACTGATTACCATGGTTACCACACAGAAGCATTATGCACCTTGTTTGTAATTTTGGTTGCATGCTTAGAGAAAGAGAGAGGGAGGAATAAAAAGCATATTTGAGAAGTGTAGCCTGTACTTAACTCGTAGGGGTCTTGTAAGGTTGAATTAGCTAATATTTTCTGCTTTGCTTTGAAGATGTAAAAACTACTTATGTTTTATTACTGTTATATTTTTTTTTATTTGGACAAATCTTGCCAGGTTTAAGAAGTCACATTTCTTAAATAGCTTAACCTGTCAGACCTGTAGGAAGAATTTTATATAATGGGAAAACCTTTGCTCCCAAGGAGAAGAGAAGATAGATGATCTAGTAATTAAGGTGCTAAGCTGCACCTTAAAAGATCTCAGTTAAATTCCTGGCTCTGAGAAATCCTTCCTGGTAGTAAGTCACTTTGTCTAACTAGGATTCAGTTTACCTTCAGTGGAGGGTAATACTTTCCTTTCTCATCTGGTCTACTTAGATTGTAAATTCAGAGACTAGAGACTGTCCTCGACTACCTGTTTGCATCTAGCGCGGCTGTAATGAGAAGCTGGTCCTAACTGTGGCTTGTGTTTCCTTGAATAACCATGTCAGCCATGGTTATGAACAACTTAAGGATGGGATAACTGTTTTGCTTGAGTTGTTTAGGTGTCTTCAGCGGACAGTCAAAAAGGCACAGGAGATGTCATTGTAAATTAGCTACTTTCTGACTTTAGCTTTTTCTGACATTTATAGTCAACGGACTGCAGTTTTATTACAGAGTTATGGGAGGTATTTTACTCTGGTATCTTTAAATTAACCAAGATGTTAACTAGGGTAGTAAAGAAAATGGCTTTTTTAAGCTTACTGAAGCTCCACGCAGACTGGGAAGTCAGATCCTCTGCTTGCAAATGCTCATGTAGCAATAGTGTCATCATTTTACATCAGCTGGACAGCTGGTGCAGTATCCTAATATTAAAGGTAGATTCCCACTTTAAAACCTTAAGCAAAGTGGAGAAGGGATGTCTCGATTACTCTGATTCATCTTGAAATTGAAAATCAGGAGATTAATCAAAGCTTTAGTAAATGTGAATGGGAAGATAGATAGAGAAATGAGCTTTTTCTCAATCCCTTTTGTGACAGGGTTATGTTAGAGGGCCACGACCCATTATCCTATCTTGGAGCTGCTGGGCAGGATTGATATGAAACATCAGGAATACAGTCTATCCAGATTCCAGAGGGCTTGCTTATGCTAAGCTCTGAAAAAGTAAAATATAGGCAGAATATGAGCCAGCAGCTCAGGGTGCAAATTTTAGGCACATGGAATAAACTGGAAAGCATGTGAACTCCCTCTGCCATGCAGAATGGCTAAAAATATTGCAGAAATCCAAGCTGAATGCTGGAGGCCTTTTCTTCTTTTTCCTCCTAAGCAGATATCTGGTAAAAATAATTTGTCTGCCACCAGGGAGCTCCTGCAAGAATGTACTCTAAAAGCTGATGGGATGGGCTAGTTGAATGTATTATTTCTTGGAACATTTTAAAAAATATGTTTTTGTTTGCTTTTGTTAAAGTAATGTTAAAGTAATAAGTGCCTTGTGTCTCTTCGGTATGTAACCTTGCCTCCTGTGCTGACCAGGTCTCCAAAACAAAGATGATGATACATCCATGTGATCCCTGTAAAAACCACAAATGTATTATCCGTGATGCAAATTATTCCAAAAAAGAAAATCTTTTTTTCTTTGGTATTGGCAGGTATAACATTATATGTGGCACTCCTAGTAAGAGTTTCTAAAATAGCTATGCTGCATAAAAAGGTGAGAGGGATGAATAATTAGGTCTAGGCAAAGAAGAAGTATTTCAAAACATTTATCTTAGAGCTGCATCACAAGAGAAATGACATCCCAGTTTTAATTTGTCAGTAAACCGGACAACTGCATGCAAAGGGGTCACTCTCACAGAACACAGATAGTCCAGCTGCCTTTCCCTGCACACATACAATGACATTTCTTTTCTTCTTTTCTGTCTGCTATGGATGCATTTGAGTCTTTGTTTCAATTACATTATTTAAAATTAATTGCACTTTTGAAGTTCCGCAGACATGAAGCAGAGGATATTCTGCAAACCCCATGAATGAAGATATTAATAAAGTATTCTGCATAAATATGCCCAGACTTATGCTGAGGAGGAAAAGATATCTGATCAGAGGGTTTTCTTGGACTGGAAGAAGTGGTCCAGGCATCTGAGCAGCGGAGTGCATTGAAGCCTTGGCTTCAATGTCTTTAGTTGTATCTCAGGAAAGAGGTGACGGAAGGTACTGTAGATTTGATAGCAGAGAGAGGCTGCTTTGGGTCACATCACCTCTTGTTTTAACTGGAGACTGGTTCTTCTCACTTGCCGTTCAAAACGGTGTCAGGACCCGTGGGTCAGCAGAGCAGTGGAGAGGCTGGCTGTCCCAGCGCAGTATGGCTGCAGCGAGTTCACCGGTGCTCCTTTCTGGCAGCCTGGCTCACCCTGGCCATCAGCTCCTCAGCCGGCTGTGCAGTCGGGGCCTCGACAGTGGAGGTGTGGAGGCAATTCCAGCTAGCGCTAGGTGCCTACGGTGTATTGCCTGTGTTTTAGTCCAAACTATTTCACACTAAGGGCCCTCTTCTAAACACTGAATTAGGTGGACTCTTTCAAAACTTCATGGGTGATAGCCCTGGAAGTAGAAAGCCTTCATGACTCACTGAGTATTGTCTGTGAGGAATGATTGAAGCCATCTACTCACAATCCCACTAATCCCCTGCCATGTCTCCGAGACGGGACATCAGAATTCCTCCGACGACTGTATCAAATGCCATGCTCAAGTCCTGCACGAGGAGTTATTTTTCAGAGTTCCGATAAAGGGAATTGTAGGTTATTATGAGAAATGGATATAAATTTAATAACAAGGTCTGATATAAGCAGGAAGGCTTTTTACATTGTCTGTTCTACTAAGATTACAGACAGCCTCTATAATGTGATGTGCCAGCAAAGCAGAAAAATGTTTTATGCTATTACAGCCTGGTGTTGGGAGTGTGGATCTTCCCTTTTCAGTGATTCAAGTGTAGTGGAAAGAGATTTGTGTGCAAATAGCAGAAACGAACAAACAAACATAAATTCAATAGCTGAGAAAATCTTTGGATACTGTGACTGTTTTCCCAGAAAATCTAGTAAAGTGTGTCAAAGCGAATGCTCCAAAAATCTAACTGTCCTTTTAGAGTTAATTCAGGAATTTCACTGATTTAAATAGAAAGGGACATGGTCTCTTAATATAGGGCTTGAGCAGTTTGCTACCTGATGCTTTGCGACCATTTGCAGCCTTGAGGAAGTTATTCACAGCAAGAGGGACAGATGCTGGTGGAGGGTTTGTACAATTGGGCGTTTTGAGGAAGAACTGTTGAAGTGAAAGGGAATAGCACTCCTTTTGTGAAAAGGCTGATTTACATTTAAGTCAGTAACCATTGCATTGACGATTGCTACAGAACATAGATGTAGCGGTTATGCTGAGTGTAGAATTAATTAGCGAAAGCTTTCAAGGTTATGAGGTATCGGGCCAGTGTTTCTGGTTTGAATTCAATGGATTCTACAGGAGAACGCAGCTGGGTTAAATGCAGGAATGAATCAACCTCAAAAAATGATGACCAGGTTTCAAGCAAAGAGATCACCTGGGAGACACTTGATAATGCGTAGAGAGCCTTCCCTTGATGTTGTACAGTGAATTGGTTTTTGTTGCTGTCTGAATGAAACAATGGCAGAACATTATGCAGTTGCACAGTGAAGGAACATCCCAAGGTATCTCAAAAGAACGTGAAGACAGCAAGGTGAAGTACCCACCACTCAGAGGTGGCAGTGCTGTTTCTTCAACTGGTTGTCTTTGGTTATGTCATGGTCTCTTTCATCAGGACCCATTTTTTGGAGTGTGCAAGAAAGGGCAAAGGTCACTGCATCAAGGAGTCTGGTCCGTATGTTTATCCTCAGTGTCAGGGTAAGGTCCCCATCTCATTTACTGAACGCTAGTTGAATCTTGTTTCGAACAGAATGTTTTCCCTGCCTTGTGGAGGGATGCTTGTCTCGATGCTGTCTGAGTGCCTGATGTATGTTGACAATTTTACCCTTTCCATGTCCCAGCGAGCGCAGGATGTGGTATTGAGAGTATTTCGTATATGAAGGGCACAGACATAGAGAAGTGAAGTGATTTATGTGAGTCCATACAGGAAGTCTGCAGCAAAGTTGGAAAAAATACCACCATGGCTTTGCTTACATTAGCAAGTAGTGGGGCACTGTAGAAGGGGGGCTGTAACACTGAGAGGAGTGGTGCTGAAGACCTGACATCCACACTAAATTTGTTTTGGAGGCTTTACTTCAGACTGGGTTTACTCTCAATCAGGGAAATGAACTCCTGTCGGAAGCTGGAGTGCACCTGGTGTGCACCTGGAGCACATCCTTTGGTTTAATTTAACCCCCAAAGAGTCCAGTTTGCCTACTCTGAGACCACTCATGGTATGAGCCTACAGGTGATGATCAGGAGACTTGCTTCTAGCACACAGTCCTGACCGGAGCTAAAGTACTGCTGTAGAAGCACCCTCTGTCTCCTTCCATGCTCAATTCCTCTACAGTATTTAAGGTGAATCCCAGGAGGCACTTCCTACAGTGTCTCTGACATCATGTGCAAAACCAGGCAATTACTTGCAGATTATTGATACTGTCCTTGGCTCATTTTTCTCATTTAAAACCTTCCTCTCAGCGAGCTCGCTGCCTCACATGGCTTCAGCTATCTGCTTTGCATCAATGACTTACAAATCTACCTGTTCTCTCCTGACCTCCCTGTCTCCGTCAAGTCCAGCAGCTTGTCGTGTTTCTGAAATTTCCCTCTGAATGTCTTGCCCTCCATTTAAACTTCACATGGCAAAGGCATCATAGCTCAGTGAGCTGCTTGAAGTCATTACAGCAGGAGCCCAGACAGCCATTAAACATAATAAAATTTTACATATGTCATAGGTTAGTGGTAGAAAGAAAAATGTTTCAGCTAATTGAGCTAATTTTTTATTAGGTATTTTATTTCAGTATTGTATTAAATAAGTGTACTTCAGTAACTGTACTTCAAGTGTTTTATAAATGATAGAACAAAGTTTTTCTGTATCCTGGTTTCACCTGGGATAGAGTTAATTTTCTTCCTGGTAGCTGGTATAGTGCTGTGTTTTGGATTTAGTACGAGAATAACGTTGATAACACACTGATGTTTTAGTTGTTGCTAAGTAGTGCTTATGCTGGTCAAGGACTTTTCACCTTCCCGTGCTCTGCCCGATGGGCAGGAAGCTGGGATGGAGCATAGCCAGGACAGCTGACCCAAATGGCCAATGGAGTATTCCATACCATATGACGTCATGCTCAGTATATAAGCTGGGGGGGGCCAGGGAGCAGGGATCGCTGCCCAGGGTCTGGCTGGGCATTGGTCGGCAACTGGTGAGCAATTGCATTATACATCACTTATTTTGTATATTTATTATTGTTATTTGTTTTATTTTGTATTATTCATTATTATATTAATTATGTTATTATTATTATTATTATTATTATTATTATTATTATTATTATTATTATTATTATTATTTTCCCTTCCTTTTCTGTTCTATTAAACTGTCTTTATCTCAACCCACGAATTTACTTTTTTTCTTTTCCCGATTCTCTCCCCCATCCCACTGGGGGGGGCGGGAAGTGAGTGAGCGGCTGTGTGGTGTTTGGCTGCCTGCCGGGCTAAACCACAACATTCAGATATAATGTTTAGTTCAGCTTTTGGAATAAATTTTTTGAGCATCACGGAAGGCAAACATCCATTCTCATACTTGTGGATCCCTCTGTCATGTTTGCAATTGTTGACCACAAGCTACATTTGCTTGTCTCAGGGAGGCCATGAGCCCCAGGGTAATGAGCTTAAATGGTGTGAGACCTGCTTCAAGGCATAGTTGCAGCAGGCAGTGATAGGAAACAGCACTGCTGTCGGGAGACCTCTCACTGACACGATCCCACACAGATTCCCCTCTCTCTATAGCGTTATTCAATATGTGAGTCAGTAGGATTTAGGTATCTCTGAATCTGGGATCTGGCATGGCTAAATCCTCATCCCTGCAATGGTGACCAAGGTTGTGTTGCCATAAAAAGGCTACTCATACCTTTTCAACAGAGGGCAGGGCCTTTCAATGACTCAAACGGAGTTACGTATCTTGATGCTGTTAATGGTAAGAGGCATGTCTGGGTCAATGCCAGCTGTTCTGTGACTCACGATGAGCCCGAAATGGAGATCAGGAAGGAGGAAAGGACCCAGAAGATGTAGTACTGGGGCAGCAGCTATACACAACCACCCAGCTCTCCTGCTTCCTTGGGGAACCCTGCCAGAACCCCCCCGAACCACCTCCCTAACTGCCTGTACTGGGAGCCGGGCAGAAGACGTTGTGTTTGAGGAGTTAGTGATCTTGAACAGACCTTGTCTGCTCTATTGGCCATTGTATTCAGGGTTTAGAAGCCGTATGTTATTAATATAATCTGTAAGTTATAACATATTTAGGAAAGGAAAGCTCTATGTAGATCAAGGGGTGGGATGTATTGATCTGGACTGGGAGACCGGTGCACATTGAGGAGTTGGTGACCCACATAGCAGTTAACCTGAGCAGCCTGCGCCGTGCTGCGCTGTGCTGCACGTCCAGCGTGGCCTTCAGGCTGTGTCGTGCTGCACAAACCCCCTGGCCGCAGGACAACCTCAGCCAGGATCCTGCAGGCAGCTCCCACTTGGTACCAGTGATTACACTGCCTGCGTGGCCTTGCCTTTATCTAAAAGTGCAGCAAGAAGTTGTTCATGCAAAAGTCCTTTGTGAATAGAGTTGTTTTCGTGTAAGAAGATTATATATTGGCTCGAATGACCAAAAAGGAGATATTTCTGTCTATGGACAGGATCTGCTCTGCACAGTGTGCCGTGGGAAAATCCATCCGGGGTCTGTGCGATGCTGCACGAACATGGGGTGCCACTGTCTGAAGGGACGTAAGGTTTACTTGCTATCTGTATTTCTCTTCTTATTCTGTCTTACTAAAACAGTTATCAATCTGCTTTACCCAGCAGCTTGATCATCACAGACCTTTCACCCAATCGTGCACCGGCAGGGTTGTTAGTTTTGGATGACTTCTGGAATGAAAGATTTTGGGCAATCTTCCCCCGTTTCTGGGTAAAATGTCCCTAGACCCTCACAACATGGCCAATTAAAACTGAAGTTGAGGTTTCACGTCACCTCATGAGGCAGCACGGGGTGCTGCTGTCCACCGGTCCCTGGGATACTTACCTTACCCATCCGTCCTGGGCAATGCATGTCTCTGGGTACTTCTGTTTGTCAATCCCACAACTCACTGGTCTTCACCTCAGCAAGAGAATGTCTGCTGCGATTAGTAAGGAGAAGAGTAGAGAAATCTCTGATTTGGCAGAAGTCCCCATTGATTGATTTCCAGATCACAAACGACAACCAGCTGCCAAGCCTCGAGAGCACTCCAAGTAAGCATTCACATAGGCAGACACCACACATTTGACAGATGTTAGTCACATTGCTTAATGCTCCACTGGATGCTACAGATGTGAGCGTGGTATAAGAACCTACAGAGGAAAGAAAAGGATAGAAAAAACCCACCAAATGACATTTTCCCTGAAGAGATCGTTTCCACACTTCCTTCTCTAGGTTCTCAATGCAAGTTCTGTTCTATAATTAATAGCATATCACCTTTATTCCCATACCAGTCTTACGCCTTACAGGCTGTCATCTGAAAACACAGGCGTAGAATTTGTGCTGTGCCAGACTTCAGCTAGCAAAAGGTTATGGGAGAATGTTATAACAAAGTCGGTTATAGAATTTTAATTTCAGATTATTAACCTATATATATAGGCATAGGTTAAGTCGACCTATAGTCCTCTCTAATCTTTGCCTCCTAGAGACACCCAAAGTGCTTTCCCTAAGCTACAGGTGGGAAGGTGGAGGAAGGCAGGAGCAGCATGTATCCTCTTTGGTGAGCAGAGTTATATGGCAAGAAGGCTCAGCCGCAGGAAATGGATCTCTACCTGTACCCTGTCCTGGGATTTCTCTGAAGCTCCACACCACAATTTATATTCCTAAAGTCATGAGAAATAACGTCTTTCCTGAAATGAACTCTTTGTTTTCTCCAGTTGTACTTGCCATACTTCAAAACCCGCACGAGCTGTGAACCCTGTCATGCAGGACAGAGCTTTCAGCTGTTGATATCCAGCCGCCTCCTGCATCCTTTTCCTTACGAGCTCAGAACAAGGGCTGTAACAACATAGCCCAAGACGTCTGGAAGAAAGGATGGCTGATGTTGCATGCTCAGAAGATTAACAGGTTTGGGAACATAAGCTCAGTTGTACAGGTATTCCTTAGGGCTGAACATATCCCTAAATGTGTTTACCTTGTACCATCATTACAAGACACTATGAAATCTCACTGTTAAATATTTTGTTCTGTTACATGAGTCTCTGGAATAAAATCTCGAACAATTTAGCTTGCTTGTGTGTACAGAGCAGTAAACAGATACAAATTCAAAAGGAAAAGGAGAAAAAAAATGCCCTCGAGAAAAGTATGAATGAGCTTGAAAAGGGCAAATAAAACAGCAGAGACATTTATATTGGTCTTTCCTACTGCTCTGAACAAAACAATTATGAGATAAGAGAGGCAAGAATGGGAGGAAATTCTTTCATTTTTCATGTTGGAAGTCCAAAGGATCCAACAGCCTGTTTATGAAGAGCAATAAAGAAGATACATGAACTAGGTAAAAATGTTGTTACAAATATATCGGCCTGTTTGGAAAGGCCAGGAGTTTGGGTTTTTGGGGGGCTTTTTTGGTTTTTGGTAGTGTTGTTGCTTTTTATATAGAGCTATGAGCTAAGTTTTTAAGGGTGGGATTTTTTTTTGTCAAGAGAGCAATAACTGACAAGAATGGTTTGTTATAACTAGTAGAGAGGACTAATGCTTTTATTTAGGATTTGGAAACGGTACGAAAAAGAGGCAGATGGGAACCTGAATTTAATGAAGCTTAAATAAGCAAATATAACATTGGCCAGCTTTTAAACAAACTTGAAAGCAACTATTCCTTGTTCCTAATTTGAAGCTTTAAAAAACAGAATGCATTTGCCTGATACGATGCTAAAAATGGTGGCTGATGTTCCGAAGGGAGATTTATTACTTTTTTCGCTTTCTCATCTGAATTGCGTGTTCTTTTGAAATGGTGCAGGGAAGCCCATCTTTCTGCCAATTAAGGGATGATGTTCACAGCATTATGGCACTTAAAAAGCAATAAAATTAATATACGTGGTTTTTTTTTTTCCTGAATTTTCCTTCTCTTGTATAAAGAAAACAAAATAACATATTCCAATACAGAATGTGAATTTGTTACCAGCCTAGTAGTGACTGTATTATCCTGTGGAAGAAAATCCAAGCTTAGGAACAACTGTAAGGTCTCTGCAACTCTGCCACTGTCCCCCCTACCAAGAAACGTTTTTTTCTTAGCAAAATCTAGCAGTCTGAGTGATGTGCTGCAATAACTTTTACTACTGCTGTATTCCCCTATCATAATTAGACATCAAAAAATGTTTAGACCAGAAATCTCTCCAAGTCAAGAAATCAAAAATTAAATAATTCCATAATCTTTTGAAATTATTATTGGTGTAATAACCCCCTCTGGCGATTAACTACAGCAGCAAAGCCTATGATTAAGGTTGCTCAGCCCTTATCATTGTTGAATTCTGTTTTCAGTGGTTTATAACTGTGCCAGACTGTAATAATTTGGATTAAAACTTTCCCAAAACATGAAAAGCGTCTGTGTTTAGCTGAATATTTTAGGAAGCTTTCAAGAAAAATGAATCGGCACTTTTCAAAATTGGGTCAGGGAAAATATATTTTTCTGCCAATATTTAAACAAAAATCTTACAGTTGTTTTATTAACAAGTTTTTGCCTGTTCTGCTTTTAACTGTTATTTCAGGCAAGGACTTGAAATTTGGCAGGTGGATTGTCTGTGTGTCAGGGAAGTGCTGTCCTTGCACACAGCTACCTCCATTTAGCCAAACTGTTAGTCTCTGAAACATCTTTATATGCTTTTTTTTGACACTGGAGGGTTATTCTAGGTCCTAAAGGTTTCAAATCCAGTGAGCAAACTGAAAAGGTGAGACAAGTTGGGGACTGCTGCCGTGCGAATGGCTGGGACGTGAAGCACAGCAGGAGGAGGAAAATGGACGTGGCCATAGTGGTTGGGATCAGGAGCTCAGAGGTGGGTCTGTAGTTTGGAGGTGGAGGAGAAAAGTGGAAAAATCCTGATAAAGAACTGGGGGGAAGATGTGGGTGCCTGGAGTCAGTAGAGGAGCCCTGGGGCTGGTGTTTGTACAAGGACAGACTGTAGCTACACCTGTATTGCTGGGACAGTGTCAGGGCACACGTCCCAGCACTGGAGTACTATAGTTTGTTTTGTTATATTTGTCATATATATTTGTTGTTACAGTTTTGGACTGCATAAATCATCACACTCCCAGATGATGCTCAGACATGGTCCTGGCATTAGCATGTGTCAGGGAGAGGCGGTTTAGGTGTAGGCTCCCTGTTTTGGGGTGATGGGGAAGGATAGCTGTTTTGAAATGAACCATCCCATTCCAGGTGGCTTTAGTTATAAATCACATTGGAAAAATACCCATTTATTCCCCCCATCCCCCCAGAGGATGAGGAACAGTGGCTTCTGTCAGCTACTCTCTTACCTCTGCTGGCAGGGTCTATGGAGCAGATCTAGAGGTTTCTGTCAGGCTGGGAGAGAGGACAGGAGGCAACGTGGTGCCATGTTATTTTACAGTTCTTTTAAAGACTCAAGTTCATAAATGCTTCGGAAGTTACATATGAAAAAAAAAAAACCCACAGCAAAAGAATATTTGGCCGCAAAAGGGAGGTGATGTGGCGTGAGAGAATGGAAGAGGCTGTGCCATGCCAGACTGTTTGGTATGGCTCTGACTCTCTTCCCTCTGCAGTTAAGTCAGAGCTGCCCTAGGACAGCAGAGTTAGGCCAACGCCTGCGGTTTTGCAAGCTGCAGACCTCAGGAGACATCCCATTAGGGAGTGTCGGCCACCGGCTCTTCGCTCCGAGAGCACACCTGGGCCCAGACAGCCCCCCGGGCTGCACGCTTTTTGTTGGGATTGCTGGCGTGGGCTCACAGCCTCCTGGCAGGGCTTAGTTCAGGCTCTGAGTGAATGGACTACAAAATGGGTGGCCAATAAGTAAGAGAGTGGGTTGGTGCTTGGGTAGTAACTGGCTTGGCATCTTCTTCTGTGAAGCCCTTCCCCAGGCTTGACATAGATCTACAAACGATCATGTACATCCATGTAAATAACATGATTGGGAAGTGACCCAAAGAATCGCTGCCCTAGGAGTCTCTTGGCTCATTATATTGTTGAAATGCCAAGTCTGAAGAGAGAAATTATATTTCAAATTCTCTGAGCAGTCCAAATGGATGTTCATCTAGTTTAAGGAGAAGTAGCTTTAAGTCTCAAAGAGGTGGTGGCCCAGGGTGGATGGGGCGGTGTGAATCAGTACTTTGTAGATGTTTGTAACTACAAGGTTTTTGCACATAGAAGCTTGTGAAGCCAGAGATGGACTTTAGCTTTGCTTAAGGACAAGTTAGTTGTTTCTTTTCCTTTACAAAAATCCCAGGAGATATTCCAGCCAAGTCATGGGATAATCTGTTCCTGGTGTGCCCAAAGACAGAGCCTTTTCTACTTTGCTGTGTAGGTCTATCTTGCAGATGGTTTATGACAAAATTTGTTGTGGTCCTAAGAACAGTGTACAATCAAATGAAAGCTGACACAGGAGATGAAACAAGGAGGCAGGAGCCTCCTTGTGTAGGTCGTCTTATTTCCAACAAAGTAGAAGAACATCAACGTAACTACAGAATGGTTTGCGTGTTGATAGCACCTGTGTGCTAGAAGTGCTAGTATTGCCTTGGCTTGATTACACCTATAGGTGGGATTTACCTCTCCTCTGACAAAGCAGGGACAACAATGTCATTCCTATCTGTTGTTTTATCTATTTGGATTTTTAATTATAAATTATTAACTCAGATATTGGCTGCTTGATGTGTGTGCACATGCACATGCCTGTGTGATCACATCTGACCATCTTTTGCATCAAATCAGAAATCAGAAAACTTCTGTATTATTTATGATTAAAGTACAATAGCTATATTTTTAAAAGCATGGTTGTGCATAGAAAGGACTACGGTACCAAAAGTGACAGCAGAAGAATTAATGCTTTCTCCAGGCCCTTTTTCTCTTAGAAATGATTGACAAAGTAATTTTCTTCTTGTACTTTAATAAAAGTGTATACATTATACACACCAATAAATCCTCACCGGGCCAATTACACATCATATGACTTATCTTGTCACAGCACCTAATATCCAAACAATAAATTCAAAGGTATGCTTAATATGCAGATTTGCGTATGAGGATGTTTTCCAGTCCCCAGACTCAATTGTCTTATGAACACTACAACATACAAGAAAAAGAAACAAGCTGGCTAGGATTTGTGACTAATAAATCCTGCCTGGTGGAACAAACTACACCTGTATGACTTACAAGAGTGTGCTGTATAAGTAACATTTGTTTTACATATTGAAATTGTATTGGGAGATGAAATACTGAACAAATATTGAAGCGCTTCCTTTCACACAAGATACTCTGCACACATGCAAAAACATATTAGCTATATATATGCAACACAATATATTTGATTCCTATTCATACCGCTTTGCAATGTAAAGGGACCTTTCTATAAATGAGAATCTCACTTGTTTTTCATTTCTAAGTGAGGAATTTAATGGGAGGTGGAAATTCCAAAATTTACTTGCATCCTGGGCTTTTGAAAAGCTTTTATTACATCTGAATGCATGGTTTCTAAGAATGTTTCTGGTCTAAAGGCACAAACATGCCTGTGGATTTTCCCCAATAAGGGCTATCAGCCTGGTTTGTCCTAAACTGGACTGTTTAGTAGTATGGAGGCAAAAAGGGGGGCATTTGTCTTTATTTCCACTGTCCTAAAGCACACTGATTCATAGCATCTAGTGCAACATATGCAGAATTCCTCCCATTTTCTGGTGTGGGGTGACCCATGCATTGTAGAGAGCAGCTTCATTGGAGGAGTGACCTCCCCGTGGACATGCGGAGGTGATGGATTAGGTCATGGTTCTGCACCTCCAGCAGGCTTGGGTATTGCAAGTGCCTGAGGGGAAACAAACTGTTCAAAATAATGGAGCTGAGATGGTTGTGCTGGAGGGAAATGGGGAAAAGATTGTGGCCTTTGAAACACAGTCTGTTTCTCATTCTGCTCCTGGGCAGTGAATCATCCTGCTGTCCCCTCCTCTGAGCTCCTGGCGAAGCCACAGTTTAGCCCTTTGTGAGTCTATGAATAGAATTACCCACTTTGTTGCACTCATGTTGGTCAGGATAGCTTGCCTGAAAATCAATAAATTCTTGGCCAGGTTTTTAGCATATGCGGGATATCATTATGGAAATATGCACACCTTTGTTATTGGAGAGTGTCTAGACTTTGCTGAGGGAACTGCAATTGTATAGCACGTAGAAGTCCAGCTAGCATGCCCCCCTCCATATACATCAATAATCACCCTAGAAGGCAGGCCACAACAAATTAGTCTTCTTATTGTTGCCCCTTTAACTGATACAGTCTGCTAGTTCAGACTCAAAGTGCGTTTAAATTACTGTGCCTTTCAATTGTTTTAGACTGGTAAGATATGTTCTTCCAGGTCTAAATATTTTATTTAAACTACTGCTTTCACGGAACCAACATGGGGCCTGAAACATTTCGGTGCAGGAGGACCTAGAAATAATTAGTTAAAATTAATTGCTCTAGCCTGTGCCCAACATTTAGTTGTTTCATCAAAACTGCAACAAAGAGGCTGAGCCTGAGTGATGCGTATGAGACCTCACCTTTCATCGAGCATGGATCAGCATTGCTTAAGCTCCATTTTCACAGAGCCAGCAAAGGGAACTGTGGCCAACTAATATACCTGCTCCATAGACTAGTGCGAGGGAATATGTGATGGAGGTGTTCAAAGAAGAACATAAACAGATGAGGAGTTTTTGCTTTATGTGCCATTAAAGAGTAGAAGAAATGGAAAGGAAAAATGGTAACAAAACCCAGCCTTTTTGTAAACATTTTAAAGGGTGGTGGTGTTTCTACCTAACTTTAGATACCAATTTTTGGAGCTTAAGTTAGGAGATAAGTATCATAAGCCTCTTTTGCTGGTCAGTAGAGAGTTAGAAACTCCTTCAAAGGATGAATCAACACAGAAGCTGGTTTGAGATGCTCTTCTGAAGAACCAGTCTGTCTCCAGCATCAATAGTGAGAGGCTAGGATGACCAGCCTTCTAGCTTGGGCACCTCCAGCAAGGTGTCTAACTTCATACCAGCTGAATATCACCAAAGACTTCACGTGTTTAAGGCCAAGCTTAAAGAGGAGCTACAAACCTGCGTTTCCCATTATTGATGACAGCCACTGGGTCACAGAACAGCAATCCCTGTCAGATCATGCAGGCACTAATTTATGACATGTTAGCTTCCAACATCTCTTTGAGGGTAAGTGTGTTGCTAACTCTGCAGTGTGTCACTTTCTTATTCCACCATTGACTTCAACGAGTAGTCAGCACTTCACAGGCTGTTACGTGGTGGTGAAATCTCATTCCACTGCACTTGGCAAGGATAACGTATTTTGTTTATCGTGGGAGCATTATAGAATTTATGGTGTCTTTTGCTCTTCATTTTCTTACTTTTAAGGTTTGATATTTTTAGCCAAATTTCCTAAGGAAACCAGGCTTATGCCATCATGCTGTGTCAGCTCCCTCCTTAGAACTTCTGAACCTGGGGGCCAATTTCAGCTCTATTTGACAGAGGAGTAAAGGTTTCAAAGATATTACATTCCCACAAGTTTTGTGAAAATCAATGGCTTGGTAGGTGAGAGAATATATCATTGCTCCAGCTGAAGTCATGTCAAGGACAGTTCAACCCTTATTTATTCTGTTTGGCAACGGCCACCTGGCCAGTCCCCGTGCAGCGGTTGGTCAGCATTAAGCAGTGCTAAGCTAACCGCAGGCTGAGTCATCTTTCACCCATTTAGCAAGCAAAGTGGAGAAAGAGGGTCTGGAATTGGCTTTGGGAAGTTGAGTGGGATTTTATGTCATAGGGAATGGTGGGGAGTTGTAATAGTGGTGGTGGTATGTTTCAGAAGACGGGGAGGAACTGCAAGTATTCTGGTGGGAGGGATTTTGGAAACGAGACACAATGAAATTCTTTATTCACCAAATAACTTCTCCTCCTCCTTCTGTGTTTTGTTTTGTGTAATTAACTGAAGATATAATAAATATCCTGATGGCTTAAAAATGGGGGTAGGAAGGACAACCACTGAAATAGAATGAGATGCAAACACAGCTCTGTGTTTGTAAAAAAAAAAGAAAAAAAACTCTTTAAGAGTGCATTGCAAACAAATTCATACAATGAGCCAATGATCTACTGGACTATCATCTTTTCTTTACCCATAGATGGAATTAATTAGCAAATGATCCATATGGAAAATATTTCCTATTAGGTTTTGCTTATTCTTTAGCCTCCAGTAATGATCTTCAATAAGTTTTCTAACAGTGACATGTTAGGATCAGAGGAACAGCAGCACAGAACCTGTTAAATTATTAGTCTGTTCCAGTATCTAGTCTCCAAAAGTCATCATAATGAGATACATCTAGGGAGGGTGCAACTAATCTCCTAATGAATAACTGTAGCAAGCAGACCTTTGGGGAGATTTCTTCTTAACCCCAAACAGCCAGCGACATGCTTGTGCCTTGCAGCAAGAGGGCTTATGTCCATAATGAATCTATTTCTCAGTCATTTAGCTATGGACAGTCTTATTAATAATATAAATGCAATAACTCATTGTTGGGGTTAAAAAAAAGAACAAAAAGTGTAGGAAAGAAACTGTTACTGCTCAGTGAGCACAAGGATCGAAAAATTGGAGTTTGCAGATGTGACAAAAACACCAGCGTCTAATAAAATTGCTTTTATTAGCTTAATTTGCAACATATAGCGCAAATATTTAACTTGAATGAGGCATGAATTAGTAAAAAATATGCACTGTACCATTTAAAGTGCTATACTTGAATAAAATAATGTATATCTTTTCATATGCAGTCCTTGAAGTCACACTACATACATCTTTAATTTCTTCAATTAAGGAAAAAAAGAACAAATGGAGTTAGATTTTAATTATTCATAGTTCATTTGAGAAAAATCTTTGTAAATGAGAGGAAGGAGAGTTGTGCTATCTATCACAACGAGAAAAAGAATAGATAGAAAATCCACTCTATGAACTATTTGACAATACATAAGCCTCTGCCTTCATTAGGTACTGCAGCCTGATGTGCAAAGAAAGAAAAGGAAGGAAGAGCTATTTAGGAGGCCATATCATGGAAACTGCCCCCCCCTCCAAATGAACTGCTGGTAGACATGTAACCACAGTGCACATTCGATAGAGCCCTACTGAGGGATGTATCTACAGGCATGTCCTTGAAGCTTATTTATAAAAAGATAGGAATATAAGGAACTGCCATACTGGATCAGACTTATGGTCCATTCAGGCCACCTTTGTCTTTGGCAAGGGCCAAAGCCAGCTGAGTCAATGAACATGCAGGAACGTTGCAGATGTGTCCAAGGAAGTCCAGAGTTTGACTTAAACCTTGGAATATTTATTCCTTCCAGCATACTTTTTTATGTTGTTGTTAAAAGGAGGGATATTTTTGTTGTCAATAAGAAAGCAAGTTCCACTTTGGGTTTTACTGGATTATTGATCTCAAAACTGCTTTGCTGCAGTGAGTTCCACAGTTTTATCATGTACGGGATGAAAAATGATTACTTTCTATCAGCTTTGAATTGATTATCTTTCATTTTCATTGAATGTCTCCTTGGCAAAGGAGAACAGAGCCAGCAATCTGCCTTTTTGAGCAATTCATTATTTTATACACTTTTATGTAGGCTTTCTAGGTCTTCTAATTTGCAAAGTCAACAATCCCAGTCTTTTCATTCTGATTTTACGTAAGTGACCTCTGTGCTCTTAATGATTTTCAACCTGTCTCTGAACATGTAATTTTTAATAACATTTTCGAGATGACAGGGTCTGATTTGGGTACAATATTATAATGGCACATCATTATTTCATATACTGGTATTATGATTTTTCTTGTTATTAAATTGCATTTGCTTGTTTAATTGCAGTTGCAGTCTTTGTTAATGGTCACAATTGTAACAGATCTCTTTCCTACCATAGTTTAAAGCAGTGTGTGTTTTATGTGT